>NC_055962.1:23284541-23642041 GCF_018492685.1 Alosa sapidissima | reverse complement strand
TTTCCAATCGGCGGTGTTTGCTTAAGTGCAAAGGGGAAAAGATATAGTCCCCATTCTGCACCTCTCGGTGGGGGATCAGTAGTCTCAAAAATATGCACAGGCTGTGGAGTTTCAACTCCTTATTGATATATGTATTATTGATAAACACTACAAGCAGCACGATTTCGCTGTGGGAGAGAAAGAAAGTAAGACGCTGCTCATCATTTCACCAATTCATCAATATCAGACATTTGCAAAGGCAATAAAACACAACATAATCACGAGTGGAAGAAGGAATGAGAGAGAGAGAGAGATAGAAAAAAGTAGTCCCTGATTACTCTATGGGGGATTGCATAGGGCGGTGTTCTGTAATTTAGCTCAAACTGTAAATTGTACCAAAAGGCACAGCAAATCCCTCTCAGGCCAGACCACAGGGCTGTCATGACCACCTTAATGTATTTTCCAGTTGTACCTCAGTAGCAAATCGCATGCCACACAGATTTCTCTGCAACTGCTGAGCTTGAGTCATTATTGCCAAAGAAAATCCCGGAGAAAATGTGACATGAGCTGTAGTTTTGTTTGCTGTCCATTCCCCTCATTATTCGTTTTAAAACCGCATTGTGGCTGGACTTCATTTTACACCTCTATTCGTATATGGCATCGATACAGTGGCATTTTAGAGTGACAGTGATTAGCTTGTAATGGGTTTGTTTGTGTGTGTGTGTTTGCTTACTGTACCCATATGCTTAACTGCCTACATACTTCCTTCTGAATCAATCCTCTCAAAGTGAAAATCAGTGAATATTTTTCTAAGGTATTTATGAAGAGGATTTAGTCGGTGAGATCATCTATGGAGTTAGGAGCAATTAGTCAGCCTGTCAGATTGTGAGTCTCCCATTTTTCATGCACTCCCTGAGAAGCTTGAACGGTTCCATGTGATGCATTAAATTAAAACCTGCATGCTTAGAAAAAGGTAACAAAATGTTCAAAATTAGGGTGACAGACTCAAACATGAGATAATACATGTGCTTTTTGTAACCTGTAAGGTGAGTGCATTTCTCTGTGTGTGTGTGTGTGTGTGTGTGTGTGTGTGTGTGTGTGTGTGTGTGTGTGTGTGTGTGTGTGTGTGTGTGTGTGTGTGTGTGTGTTTGTGTGTGTGTGTGTATGTGTCTGTGTGTGTGTGTGTGTGTGTGTGTGTGTGTGTGTGTGTGTGTGTGTGTGTATGTGTCTGTGTGTGTGTGTGTGTGTGTGTGTGTGTGTGTGTGTGTGTGTGTGTGTGTGTGTGTGTTGTATTGTGTTATTGTGTCATTTTTGCTTTCACCTTTGCTGGTCTTTTAAGCCAGACAGAACTCCCACATGGATTAGTAAATGTGACCCAGCGGAAATGTCATGTGTCTGTGTGCTGTGTGCTGTGTGTGTGTGTGTGTGTGTGTGTGTGTGTGTGTGTGTGTGTGTGTGTGTGTGTGTGTGTGTGTGTGTGTGTGTGTGTGTGTGTGTGTGTGTGAGCGCGCGCGCGCGCGCGTGTGTGTGTCAGTCTATGTGTGAGAGACAGAGTGAGTGTTTGTGTGCATAAGAGTGTGAGAAAGACAGTTCCAGAAAGAAAACAGAACTACATCTAGCCCCATCCACTTCCCCTTCCACTGAAAGCTCCCCATTCCTTCCATGAGTTGCATTTAAGTTTCAGCAACGATCGATGCAGTTTGCTATAAATGGCAAACCCAGCCAGGCATGTCGTGTGGTTCACTTAACATGGAAGAATCTTCTGCACGCTTACCCAATGAGACACGAGCGCGTCTGCTACATTTGCCAGTCTCCGTGCATATACGGTGCAGCCACTCATGTTTACGTGATTTAATTACCTTGAGGGAAGCTTCTGAGTTCAGACCATGAACGGAACTCGCAGAGGAACTTTGGCTAATTGTTGATGCACAGCTGTAGACATCCCATCGGTTGAAGTTAGGATCCTCGATGAAAGGTATAAACATATTGGTTCAAATGACTTATCTAATGCTTGTTGCATGATTTATGAACTGAGGAAGAGTGAGAGGGCAAAGAAAGGCAGACAGAAAGAAGGAAGGAATAAAAGAAAGAAAAAGAAAGAAAGAAAGAAAGAAAGAAAGAAAGAAAGAAAGAAAGACAAAGTGGATGCAAAGGCTGAAGGTTGCAAGAGACAAGACAGGGCACTGATTAATGAAAGGTGTAACTCTTCTTTCACTGAAAGTATCCCATCATTTGAAGAATGAAGCCATTACAAAATGCTTCTTGTGTTCTTTTAAATGTTATAACAAACTTAATCGATGGCATTGGCTGATTGATGGGCTGTTGGTCCCGCACACTGGGAGGAATCCAGACCCCATAGATCAGTTTACAAGTTTACTGTGAGGAAATTACTGCCGGAGGGACAGGGCGCACTATTTCTCTTGAGTGGTCACAAGCACAACCCTTTTCGCATACCACTTAAGTCCACATAAGCCAAGATGCCAATCTGAGGTAATTGTCTGTCACGCTGAAAAACTCTGGCCTTCTCTCTTTCTTCCTCCCCCTGTCTCTCTCTCTCGCTCGCTCTCTCTCTCTCCCTATGTATCTCTCTCTCTCTCCCTATGTATCTCTCTCTCTCTTTCCCTATGTATCCCTCTCTCTTTCTCTCTCTCTCTCCCTATGTATCTCTCTCTCTTTCTCTCTCTCCCTCCCTATGTATCTCTCTTTCTTTCTCTCTCTCTCCCTATGTATCTCTCTCTCTCTCTCTCTCTCTCTCTCTCTCTCTCTCTTCCTATGTATCTCTTTCTCTCTCTCCCTATGTATCTCTCTCTCTCTCTCTCTCTCTCTCTCATGCAACATGGTGGGTGGGTAGGTGGTCTGACGTAGGAGTTCAACGTGTGGGAACGTTTTCATGGCAACCTGGCATAGCTGTTGCCATTGACTGATTAAAGGAGCACAAGGACAGCTGGCTGATTGAAAGGTCTCTCTGAAAGCCCCCCCCCCCCCCCCCCCACACACACACACACACACACACAACCCTCCATGGGTCATACTATCCTCTGCTTCACACTGTCTGTCATGCTGGATCCAAGTCCTAGCCAGTCACCTCCAACATGAGAAGCGTTCTGTACGTGTTAGCCAGAGGAATAATGGAGCACTTGGCCTCTTGGCTGTCTTTTGGAAGGGGGCTGGTGGAGGTGGTGGTGGTGGAGAAATGTTTGGCTATGTAGTACTGGAAAAATGGCTGTGCTGACAAGAGTGAAGAGCTATAATTGCATGCAAGAGGAAGTGTGTGTGTGTGTGTGTGTGTGTGTGTGTGTGTGACAGAGAGAGAGAGAGAGAGAGAGAGCGTGAGTTACCTGACACTAGCCTGTTTGTAATTAAACGCTGTCAAAAGGAGGCCCGTTTGCTGGAGGACCCTGTTGAGAGATTAGCCGGCTGAACCGGGCACTGGATTGTTTTCCCTGCCTCAACCCCACTAACCGACTGGCCAAGACAAACCATGATGAGGGAACTGACAGGTTCCTCCTCCCCTCCCCTCCCCATCCCTCTGTCCCGCTACCCCTCACACACACACACACACACACACACCGACCTTACACACACACACACACACACACACACACACACACACACACACACACACACACCGACCTTACACACACACACACACACACACACACCGACCTTACGCACACACACACACACACACACACACACACACCGACCTTACACACACACACACACACACACACACACACACAGACACACCAACCTTACACACACACACACACACACACACACACACCGACCTTACACACACACACACACACACACTCACACACACACACACACACACACAGGAGTAACAACAATGGCTCTTGACTCAAGTCCCTTAGCATGTTGTGGTCATCACTAAAGGGGGTTTGAGCTGATGCTAGCACCTCCAGATGCCTAATAGGTTGTGTATGTGTCTGTGTGTGTCTGTGTGTGTGTGTGTGTGTGTGTGTGTGTGTGTGTGTGTGTGTGTGTGTGTGTGTGTGTGTGTGTGTGTGTGTGTCTGTGTGTGTGTGTGTGTGTGTTGTATTGTGTTATTGTGTCATTTTTGCTTTCACCTTTGCTGGTCTTTTAAGCCAGACAGAACTCCCACATGGATTAGTAAATGTGTGTGTGTCTTCATATGTGTGTGTTTAAGTATTGTGTGTGTGTACATGTGTGTTTGGGTAACAGAGAGTGTGAATGTATCTGTCAGTGTGTGTGTGTGTGTGTGTGTGTGTGTGTGTGTGTATGAGGGTTTTCATATGTAGGCTATAGTATTTACAGTATGTTTGTGTGTAAGAGAGACTGTGATGTGCATGCGTATGTGTTTGTTAATGTGTGTGTGTGTGTATGTCTGTGTTTGTGTGTCTATGTGTGTGTGTACAGACAAAACGTGTATGTGTGTGTGTAACAGAAAGTGTGTGTCTGTGTGTGTGTGTACTGTGTACAGACAAAATAAAGGGCCCCATTGAGAAGAACAAGTTCTTCTTGTTAACCTATATGGTTGATGTGTTGATGACGGGACCGGGGCCAAGCAGCGTTGCCTGAGGTATTAGTTGTGCTGTGGAACTCACCAGGACAGTTAGCATGGCTAATGTCTGATCATGCACACAGTCAACACGGCACACACATGTTAGTACTCTTCAGTGTCATCGAACGAGCCAGGGACGCAGAGCCATGTTTGATCTCGCCCCTTTCTCTCTCTCTCTCTCTCTCTCTCTCTCTCTCTCTCTCTCTCTCTCTCTCTTTCTCTCTTTCTCTCTTTGGAGCGCTGTAACTGCTTTCTCTAGAGTTTTGTTAAAACACTTCCATCTGCCTGTTTTTTTTTTAAAAACCGTCCGGTGTACAGTTCAGCTTTAGAGACATTCCACCAGTCTCTCAGCGGACATGCGATACTCTCACAAAGAAATTATACCCATGAGAATTCCCTGCACGCACCGGTTTGCCCTAACAGGGTTAAGCAACAAGGGGGAAATGTTTCGCATTCTTTGTGCAAGTGTTGATGAGCCTGTTTATTTCCCAAGGACAGGTGGATTTGAGTTTCTGTTTAATTTATTTTTTTTCTCCCTGCTTGAATAGCAGGCCTCAGTGGCAAACGGGAGACAAGAGGAAGGGATTTCTGGGAGAGCACAAAGGAGCTCTCTGTTTTAAAATCTCTCCAACATGAACTTGTACTTGCTGTCCCTCACCCCCCTCCACAATGCCCCCCCCCCCCCCCCCCCCCCCCCACCACCACCACCACCACCACACAAACACACACACACACACACATGCCCTGTGAGTGAAAGTCTTGTGGCAAACAGTGCTTTGGCTGCCGAGCGATCAGACTAAGTCCACACGAGAAACCACACAATTAATTTGAGCAACGGCAGTCACAATGACAGACGCTCTGTGGCGGTTTGTGTGGGAAGAAACAGACAGCATTCTCTAGCATTCTCACAAGGTGCTGTGTAAACAATGAATGGGCAAAACCGGTTCTGTCTGTGTTGTCTGTCCCTTTGTGGTCAAATGGTGTGCTGGACCAGTCATAGCATATGACATGACACATTCTGACACAGATAGGCTCATCAAGAGAAGATCCTGCTTGATGTAATGTGCATATGTAATGTAATGTTTACATAGTGAGACAGAAACATTTTCATCATGTTGCATGTTATGCGGTCCTATCAGCAGTGAAGACGTCCTCTGAAGTTTAAAAGCAGCCTTGTGCTTAAGAGTTTTTCCGATGAAGCAACACCCTTTGTTGTAAATAATATCAATGATTTGAATGCCAGACCATTCATCGTCTGTCTAGTTCAACTGTTGTTTTATGTCAGAAGCCCTGGCTGAAATACGATCTGTCTGACGATATACAGCATCAATGGAAAAATGCCCCAGCATAATGAATAGTGTAATCTATTGTTTTAAGGCCTTGAGTTTCAAAGAAAATTACTTGCGACAAAACCATGTGATCAGCCCCCCCAGTTTTTTTTTTGTCCAAGTTCGGAAATGGAAATGATGAAATGGTCGCTATATGCGAACCGCAACAGTGTACATATCAGGACCAATGAATCTAGCAAAAGCATATGTGACCGAGCAATCAGAGCTCATGCCAAAATAATGAGCGCCGTTGATCTGACAGAAGATACAGGGGGAGGCGAGTGGAGAGTGGGTGGTGGGGAGGGGGGGACTGGAGGCAAATGTGCAGTGAGCCCTTGCGCGATCGGCAGTGCGAGCCAATGTCTCTCTCAAGTCATCTGCCAGCTTGGGTGAGACTCAGATGAAGCAATCCCACGCGGCGAATCATCGCAAATCAAATCCTGTTGGACCGCACCTCCATTGGATGGCGCATGTCGTGTCTCGCAGGGAAAAATCACTGTCATCGGCAGGGGAGAGTGTCTACAGGGTGGTGCAGGGTTGTAAGAACACAACGCTACAAAGTACAGAAACATGGGTGCAGTTCAGGGGATATTAAAGAGTTATTACAGCCTTAGGTTTGAATTATGGAGGAGCTCTGTTTCCTTCTGTTTTATTTTGTTAAAATATACAGCTGCCTCCACATCTGGCTGAATGTGAAAATGGACCTCTAATGGCAGAATGAGAAGCCATAGCTTTTCAGTCTCACCATATATTAGGTGTATACAGTACTGTCTGATCTCTTCAGGCATACATCTTTAGTCATCCCATCTATCCCCTATGCAATATGACACATAAGCATCTATAGTATGTACTCTAATGGAACAGATTTAAGATCTCATTGCTAATTCTTCCTGCTTTAGAGTGTGTGTAACCCAAGGGGGTAGCTAAGCATTTGATGTACACATTTGTTTTTCTCTTTTGCATATCTCATCTGTCCCTTCTGCTACACAGCACAGGAGCTTCTGTGGGCTAAGCACCGATGGTACAGATCCAAGGCCTCGGCTCTAATGCTGGCTGTCTCGCGGCCTGCCGGGAAGAGTTTGTGTGACTAATGAACGGAGAGGCAAGGCTGTGAACCCGTGATCTCTTAATCCTGTGGCAATGGCAGGTACTGGACAGGTGTGCCGGCATTCTCTGCCCCCCCCCCCCCCACCCCCGTCCCCCCCGTCCCCCTCCCTCAGAACACTGTAATTAATCGGACCCACCACACGCTGACCTGTGAGCAAGGGTGGTGGTGGTGGTGGAAGGGGGGGGGGGGGGGGGTGAGAGCTTGAGAAATGGAGAGGGCGAAAAAAGAAAGAATAGCATGAATTATACAAAAGGCTCTGGCCATGGGCTGACCTTGAGTCCTATTCTTTCATTTTTTTTTTTGTTTCTGTAGGAAGGGTGAGTTGGTGGGTGAGGAGGTGGGTAGGTGTGTTGGCAGAAATGGTGTACTATCATAAAGCCGGTTCCTGACAGAAAATAGGTAATTTTTGGCCTCACCCTGTGAGTCTGAGTGGAGGGATATTAGCCATATGTGATTCATTTGCAGCGCTATGCTTCAATTAATCTGGGCAGGGCGGCAGGCGCGAGCTTTCGGCCCTGTGCCACCTGAAAAAGAAAAAGAGGAGAGAGAGAGAGAGAGAGAAAGGAAGAGGGATGGAGAGAGTGCAGGAGGGAGGGAGAAAAAGAGAGAGAGGGAGGAGAAGAGATAAGAAAAGAGAGTGATGGTCAAAGACACTGGGCTTCAGAGGTAGAAGAGGCCAAAGCGATCTCTCTGATCAATAGACTTTTACACCATCGCTCACCGCATGCCTACTCTCTCTCTCTCTCTGTCTTACTCCCTCTTTCACTCTCTCTCATCATTTCTCCCTCTCATCATTTCTTGCTCTTTTCTACTCTCTCTTACTCTCTGTGGAGGAAAAACTCGGGCGAAACACAAACCCTGCAACACACCAAGCATTCTGAAAGAAGCCATGATATCTGTCTCACAGCCACTCACGGGTAATGCTGTGATTGTGATTTCCCTGATGAGTCTTTAGCGCCAGCCTTGTTTTTCAAACTCTCTGTGCGTGCGTGCGTGCGTGCGTGCGCGTGTGCGTGTGTGCGCGTGTGTGTGGACTATCTGTGGCAGTCTATGGAAGTTGAGATGGGCGAAATAGTAAACGCTAAACCACACTGACCAGATGGAACTGCAGATTGTAATATTGGGGTTATTGCCTGAGAGAAGCCATATGGGGGAAAAATGTGATTTGCAGATCGCTCTTACATTTCTTATTGGAGTGGGGGAGATAGTGACGCCTGATAAAAAAAAAGAAAGACAGAAAGAAAAGGAAGAAAGTTAGTAAGTAAAAAAAACTTGGAGAGTTGCTTTATAGCGCAATGCTAACTTAATTATCAGGAGAAATCGGATCAGGAGGAAACAAGATAAAGCCAAAGTAACAAGAGCATTAAATTAGCCATAGCCGTGGGTACCGATTAGTATGTATGGCTGAGGTAAAAAGCAACACTACTAAGAATAAAATAGAAATTAAATAAGTAATCTCCTCATTTGTAAAACCTACATATCTTTATTGAGTCAGTAATATTTGGAATATGGCATGGATTCTACTGTACTTTTTTTTACCCAGAGGTAGCAGAAAGTTGATATTGAAATGAGTGTCCCTCTCTGGTAGAGTAGGTTAACTGGTGCCATGTTAAAGCAATTGTGGGAGAACACTGTACAGAATGTATGTTAAAAGGAACCAGCTGGATGGTTCCAAGATTACAGATACTCAAGGAACAGACACTCTGAGAAAGGGCTTAATCCTCTGGAGCTTTTGGTATGAAAACTACAACCTAGTGCACTGTCCAAGCATTTGGGAATTTCACATGACAGCGCTAATCCGTTCACACCAGCAAAAAGGCGTCCACACACACACACACATTCTGGATTCAAATTAGAGCCGGCAAGACAAGCTTAACAAGGAGGCTTGATGGCGACGCAACAAGGCTCTGTGTATAATTTAGTCTATGTTAGGTTTATGTATTCAGAGATTCTGGCCATACAAATGATCAAACTTCTTAAATAGATGCAACAGCTTTGTGTTAATTTTCCTAAACCCTGGTGCGCACCATTTTGCCTTACCACGCATCAATGAAGCAGATGTTGATTTTAAAGTGGTGGGTTGACATGCCGTTGATAGGATTAATTAATGATCCATAAACTTAGCTGTGGTGCTTGGCACAGCATGCTGTTACTACACTATGCTGCTGAAAAATCTGAGGAGCCAGCAGTGAGTACCAGCCTTGTATATTATGCTCAAAGGTAATTTATTCTGCATAATATACGGAGGGGCCCTACATACTTGACACCTTAAGCCAAGTCCCCCCCCCCAATTCATCAATTGCATTTTAATGTTAAATAACAAATATAACAATGTAAAGTCTTTCGTGGCATGGCTAATTATTTTTACTAATGCAGTATTTATAGGCATTAATAATTCATGCCTTTGCCTACACAATGTTACCCGCAGTAGGATTCACAGAAATTAAATTCTTTCAGATGTCAAAGGATGAATATGTTAAAGTTGATTCATGGGGCCAAGGTCAAATTAAAAGTGGCTTTGTGCGATTTCAAAGATGTAGGGGACGTTTTTAATAACAGGCTTGGTGATACAATAAATCTATTCAAAACAAAGGTAGCAAGAGAGAGGAGTCCAATAATTGTATACCTCTACTCACAGGGGACAACAGCTAGAGAATGATCTTTTTTTGCTGTATAGAGGAAGCGGTAGGACAATTTAGGGTGTGTCTGTGTGTGTGTGTGTGTGTGTGTGTGTGTGTGTGTGTGTGTGTGTGTGTGTGTGTGTGTGTGTGTGTGTGAGAAAGTGATCCGAGAGAGAGAGAGAGTAAGAGAGAGCGAGGAAGAAAGCATCCGTATGTGTGAGAGGGAGATAGAGTGTGTGTCTGTGTGCGTGTGTGTGTGTGTGTGTGTGTGTGTGTGTGTGTGTGTGTCACTGTAGCGGGCAAGAGGGGGAGGTGGGTGACTGCTCACCTGTGATGAGTATTGAGTGCTGCAGTTTCTGCAACACCTTCCATAATCATCACAGCTAATTGGCCTTTAATGAAAGCAAGAACGCGGCCTCATTGCCCACCTCTGATGTCAGCACCTCAGCAGTCCGAGCCGCGGCGCCGGGTCACGTGGAGATTGTCCGCCCAGGCGCCGGCCGTCTCCCTCCATCTGAGCCGCGGATTTGGCACTGCGACCGCGTGCCGAGTTGGCTAGTGAGTCAGGGTTTTGCTGTTCTCAGAGAGCGGCTGGTCAACTCGCAGCCCGGACACAGGGATGGATTACTGCACGGGCCTACCGGGCCCAGGCCCAGGGGCCCAAGGGGTCAGGGGGCCCTGAAGCCCAAGCCTTTGCATGGAATCATTGCCTCAATATCAACAAATCAGGATGGAGGCTATGAATCGGATTGAATTAAGTATTGGCCATCCCCAAAATGCACCAGAATACAGGAAATCACATCAAACAAATTAAAAATTTTCTGGGGGAGGACCCCCAAACCCCCCCTCCCACATATACGACAATAAGTGGGGGGCCCTTAATACATCTGGGCCCAGGGGCCCGAAAGTTCATAATCCGCCCATGCCCGGACCTGGGCCTGAAGTGAGCCAGAACCAGACCCTGACTCAGCTGCTGGGTGGGTAGCCACCCCGGGGAAGCCCAAGAGACACACACACAAATGTACACACACACACACACACGTGTACACACACACCCCAGCCCCAGACTAAGACTTCCTCTCTGCTCAGCCCGAGGAGGGATGGTGGAGGAGGTGGGGTGACGGCTGTGGGTGGGTGGGTGTGTGGGGGGTCGAAATTCACAGCAGATGTGACTTCAAACGCAAGAAATGCCTGGAGGATTGGAGACTGGATAAGGCCCATCCTCTGAGTGACTCTCTGACCCCTCTCTCCTCATCCTCCCTTCTGTCCCTCTCTCTCTCTCTCACTCTCTCTCTCTCTCTCTCTCTTCCTCTCCAGCCACAGAAAAACAAGGCCTCATTTGTTGTCACTCACTGTTTTTACAGCTTGACGGACGAACAAGGCGGCATCCATTGCCGGCCGAACATTTATTTTCATCCATAACTCAAGCACTACATGAGTGGAGAGCGGGTCTAATTAAATGACCAGGAGACCAATATAATGTGGCCTCTCAGCTACAGTTTAAAACACCGGTTTATTGTTTTAGTGTAAACCGCAAGGTGCCCCGGATTATGTATTTTATGAGCATTAATGGACAAGTGTTTAACACCCTGAGTGGATGTGTTGATGGTGTGTGTTTTCAGTGTCAGGGAAGACCAGAGATGCCACCAGAAACCACCTTTTTTTCCCTCCTTTCTAAAATGTCTGCTATGGGGGTCTATTGTAACAAACAATATGACAATAACATGGATTTGTTTGAAACCTGCTGAATGGAAAAATATGGTGCAAACGAGGTCAGATAAGATAAGATAAGATCCACACAAGCCACACTGTAACAATTTAGAGCTCTCATCCTCGCACACAGACCGTTTTAAATATCATAACTGAAACGTCAATGATTTAAGGTTTTTGAAGAGGATCGGGCCAAGTGATTAAAGTGGTGTTTTCTTGGCAGACCACGGCTAATGATTGAACTATATGCGATTTTCCAGTGGTCTGATCTAATCAAGTGAAGAATGAATGCTAAACTTATCATCATCCTCATCATCATCATCACATATTTCATCTCTATGGTCCATCACAGTGGTAGTCTTAGTGGAGGCTTCAAACGCCACACCAAGAGAGGCTTTGCAGTCGGGTCTTGCACATGACATGCAGATGTGGACGTGTGGACAGAGAGAGATGCGCAAAGTAATGATGTCCTCTGGGATCGACAGCTATATCTTCAGGGAGAGACACAGCAATAAAAATGATGAAGGTAGCCCTGCATTTTCCTCTTTGAACAGCCCTAATGCCACTGTGTCCCTGAGGGTGGTGTGTGTGTCTGTCTCTCTCTCTCTCTCTCTCTCTCTCTCTCTATCTCTCTCTCACACACTCTGTGTGTGTGTGTGTGTGTGTGAGTGTGCATCTTTGTGCTTATGCTGTGCATGAATGTGAATGTGTGTGTGTGTGTGTGATAGCGAGTGTGTGTTGGTGGAGTGGAGGAGGGGGGGAGGGGTAGGGGGTGCTGTTAGAGTGGACTTTAATCTGGCCTCAAGTCGTCCGTTTCCCACATTTTAACCAGGTGCCCCACCAGCCTGGTAAACATGATTCACATGGCAAATAAGGGATGGGGGATTAACTCAAGGGGTGGGAGCCATGATCAGAACAATACCTTTCTTCACAGAAAATGAATATCCTCTGCATGAGGGGTGGCTGCTCAAACCCCCGACCGAAATAAAAGGGGGAACTGTAGTAAAAGAAAAAGAGCTCTGTGTATAGTGTGGCCATAAAATCAGGGCTGACGGGCAAAAAAAAGGCTTTGTGAAGCAATGAGAAAATGTTCAAATGTTGTGAAGTATTTATTTAAAGTATTACTGGTCCGCAGTTACACTTCTGACTGTTTCTCAATTCCCCATAGAGTGGGAGGGGTAAAAAGTAAAAATGGGTTATTTCCTCAGCATATTTCATGTGTCCAATATATAATTCATAGTGTGTATGGCAGCTGGATTTATGTAGAAATTAAATTTTGTGGACTGAGGAGGACGAGGCAGTCAATCTTTGGTATTTGGCACATAAAATTAAACATGAAAGGCACAGAGAAAGTCACAAAAACGGCTCTGAGAAAGTTGATACCATGGAGCACAGTATAAGTACAGGCTTGAGTGAGGACGGCTAGAGAGACTTTACTCGTGTGACCCCTGTCCAATTTGTTTACCGCCGGGCAGCAGGGTAGGAAGACTGATCTGAATGCGTGGCGTTTGAAGATCTCCGCGTCCTTTTCTGTCATCCGCGGCTAATGATTGCAAATTGATCGGCCAATCACACAGGCCCGTAATCAGCGTGTGGCATTTTTTTCCGCCGCAGGCCATCCGTTAAGCCGTCCACTCGCTGTTCGTCACATGCCAACCAGATATGTGCCACCGCTGCGCGCGCATAGCTGTAATTAAAAGTGCTGAAGTAAACATTGTGCCATCCCCCGGCACGGGTTCATAACCTAGGCTACGCTAAAACAGTGGCTAAGGCAGAGACAGAGAGAGAGAAACAGAGCGGCGATGGATTCAGCTCACTGTGCATACAGCATGAAAGGTGAGCTGATAGAAAAGCCCAACAGTTCGCCCCATGAGAGCTGACAGGGTCCTGTACAAATATAATTACAATTTGGCGTACCACAGCATCAATACAAAGCGCCAGGAGAGATTTTGAGCGCAAGAGGTAACACATCATCCTGGTTTGTGCAAACAGCCAGAATGTCAGTTGCAGAAATCTTATTTGCTCTCTCTCTCTCTCTCTCTCTCTCTCTCTCTGTGTGTGTGTGTGTGTGTGTGTGTGTGTGTGTGTGTGTGTGCCAGTATCTGTAACCGATATCTTTAAAATACATGATTATGTGCGGATGGCCTCATCAGTGTGCAGTGCTGACACCCAATGTGCCTGTGTCTGCATAAGCAAGAGAGGAGAGAGAGATGCTGATTCAGTAGCCTATATTCCATACAGTGACTGGAACAAGTGGTGCGAAATCACTTATGTTGACATTAAATGTAGCCTCTCTGGGCGTCTCATCTCGCCGTGGTGAAGACGGAGAACGTCACAAACACGCGCAAAGGAAATAACCTACAATGTTACATGAGTGGAAAGTTTTCCCACAACAGTGTGTTATCAAGGTTGGTTGTGACGGAGAGTTAAAAAGGACAATATAATGTCGTTCAATGACTAGTATGAGAACCGTAATTCCTTTAAAAACGTGTTTGAACTGTAGGGATAAATGGCCCTAAGCTATATGCTATCAAATAATTATGCACTTGTACAATGTCGCCCTACGCCCACATCTTTCCATCAGTGTAAATCAGTGTTCACACTCAGGTTTTACAGAACTAGAATTATAGTGCCGGCCAACACCTAAAAAATAGGCTAAAATGATCAATAATCAAGGAAAATGAATCAACACAAACTCGAAAAGTCTGCGTTTACATACGCTGTAAAGTAGATGTGAGATGGGGAGGAACTACGTGTCAGTACTGCTGTTCTTGATCTCTGGCGAAGCCATTCTTTACTCAGGGTAGGAGGGACAGAGCAGGAAGAATCAAGAACCGAGAGAGCGAACGAAAGGGAACATGAGATAGAAGTGAGAGGTGAGCACTCAATAGATACTTGTCTACTCCGTCCATCGCTGTGAATATATATATATATCACAAATGTTTTCGCAGTGAAGTGAATTCAATTTTATTGAAAGACTTGGATATTATCCGTCATGATTCGGGTACTTGGCAGCAGATTTGGCGAGTGCGCACGTACAGTGTCGGGATACGCGAACTGGGAAAGTCAATGTCTCGAGTTTAGTCTGCTTTCTTCTTCCTAATGCAACATTTAGGCTTTTGAAGAGGGCGCGGAGCTGAGCCGTAGGGTGAGAAACTGAGACAGCCACCGCGGCAGATTGAGAAGTGCGGACAGAGCACTCCCCGGACGGAGTCAGTATGCTGTCCGATGAAATAGCGGCTGGAGCGGAGATGGGAACTGACTCGTTGAAACTGTACTGCGTTGTTATGATGGATCATTGCATCCTAACCAATGCCATGTTTGTATGAAGGACAAAAGGGAAAAGGGGAAAGTGTTTGTTTGCGGGATATACAATGGATACGGATATCATCACTTTTACTAAGGTAGGCTACCGGAGGCGAAATGGTCGTTGGAGAGCTGCGTCTACGCTACTACCGTAGAACAGTTATAAAGGCTACAGAGATAAATGCGAACGATAACCAAAGTTTTAGTTTATACAGGCAAATATAGATACGCTCTTCATCTTCTTGTAGCAGCAAATAACTGGACTAAGCAGATGGATATATATATATATATATATGTATTGTGATGGATATATATATATATATATATATATATATATATATATATATGTATATGTATTGGCTATGTATTGGATAAATATAGTGCTTCCATTAAACATGGGGTCCTTGATAGATTGGAATTGTCAAAGAATATTAAGACTGTTGGCGAAACTCACAAACGGGTATTTTTTTTAAAATATATGTTTAAATATTTCGAAGTATATTTTTTGGGATTTTCTGTCCTGTTATATCAATGCGTTACAAAGCGTTTTTCTCTTCAGTGGGGAGTACCAGTCTCTACGTGTGCTCGCAATGTCAATGCACAGCACAGCGCACAATCCCTCTTTGTAAAAATGCATTCAAATGAACCCTGCAACGGCAGCTTTTTGAGCTCACCTGGTCACCATTTCAACGCGTCAAAATGTCTTTCATAAAGTTTTAATGGCTTCTTAATACGAAATCTACTTTTAATCCAATTGTTCCGCAGTCTTGGATAATTTGCTCATTTCGGGTCAAATGCAGTCGCGCATACATCAAGTTAAATAGGTTCATTTCGTACAGTGGCAGTGGCCTCTCTCAATTTTTAGTTTGACATTGCATGAATTATTCTAACCAAACCATGCACTTTACTATTATGTCCACAAAACTGTGTGTCAAGTAACTTTGGTGTTTTCTGACCCAAAACCTGTATAAATATAGGCCTACTGAAGATATGATCTGTGCATGTTGTGTCTGTTTGGCACAAGCCATCTTGACAGCCTTTATTCACCTGTGTTTAATGCTGGTGTTCCCAGCTGCATGCTGATATCATTGATAAAAGTCCTATGTCTTTGGCCCATGATGTAACAACTTCAGGTCTAATATTAGTAACACCTTTCAGATAGACAAATGATTGGGATTCAGTGTCAATAATTCTGGTCTACACACACTGTTTAAGCATATTACTCGGCTTTTGTGCTTTATCCAAACCAATGATGGTTTTATATAACATACTTAATGGCTGAAATAAAACTGTGGTGCAGTGGATCAATTGCACACTTAAAGACAAGCAATATATTTCAATCATCTGGGAGTGTGATGGGTAATAAACTAACAGTGAATCTCATGTCTGGCGTAATCCCATGGCCTTGTGCTCAGTCGAAAACCCCCATGCTGAGAAAAATAGCTTATATCGATCATTTATAGCAGGTGGAGGGCCTAAATTATTCTCCAATCCCATTTCATTTGACAGGCAGTGTTTGTCACACGGTGGTCTGTAGATAGCCCTCCACCCAACCTCCTACAACCACCTACCCCTTTGCCCTCTGTTTTCCTTATTTGATTTTAGCATTAGTTTGTATTATGCTCTCGGTCCATAGCATCCCAGCAGAGCAATACACTCAATACTAGTCACAGCAAAGTGCTGCTTCTGTTTCCCATAAGCAAGTGTTTGTTTGTCACTTCACTAAAAGAACCTTTTCCCCACACTTGATACTAGTCATCTTTTTCCAAGACCTTTTGCAATCTCATTTTGTGGTTCCTTAAAAGCTCATTTCCATGTTAGTGAAATGTCACAGTTTAAATGCATCGTCGCTAGCTGTTTTGTTCTCGCTGCTGCAGACTCGGTCTGCCTCTGGATAAAATGTGCTGTAATATGCTGTCTGTTGACTGGTAACTGTAATGAAAGGCCTCTTTATTATAGTTACAACGGATGTGAAGGAGCTCTCACTTATCTGAATATTTAATGTTTCCTCACAAATTTAAAAAGGGCTTATGTGAATTGTGTATTGTGTGTGTGTGTGTGTGTGTGTGTGTGTGTGTTTGTGTGTGTGTGTGTGAAACCAAAGAGACTGAACAGAATGATGTAAGGGTAGAATATTGGTTGGAATGCATGAGTTGAAAGTTGAGAAACAAAATGAGAGCCAGTGAACTTGCCTGTCTGTCTGTCTGCCTGTACGGTCTGTCTGCCTGTGTCTGTGTACGGATATGAAAAATTAAGGGCAGATGAAAGGATGAGGTTATCTGATTCAACCCCGCTCTCTCACACCGTCTCTCTGAGTGTGAATGTTTGTGCTTGTGTGTCTTTGTGTTTATGTATGTTGAAAAGTGAGTAATAGATTAAGTGTGTAAACCTGTGTGTGTGTGTGCACAGTAAAAGAGAGAAGTTCTCTGTGATCGAGTAGGAGTGAGAGAGAGAGAATGAGTGAAACTGAGAGAATAAGATACAACCAAGAGCCAATGTGTGTGCCAGGAAGGAGAAAGCAGATATAGAAATATAAAGCACAAAGAATTGAGCTGTTCCTGAAACGCTCGCCACCATTTGTGGAAAAAAAATGAAGGGAAAAAAAAGTGAAAATAACACTTATCTTCCTCTACTCTCTCCTTTGTTGAAACAGTGCCCTGGATCCAAATGTCACCTCCCCGGGACTCTGCCCCAGCCGGGGCCCATCCGAGTGTGACCACTGGGCCGGAGGACCGCGGCGTGCTCCCGCCGCACTGCACCCCTCGAAATTGGCCTCTGAGCGGGCCCGGGCATAATGTGATGCACCCCGCCGCCAGCAGGGCCTGATATCCGAGCAGAGTGAGCAAGCGTGGATGGAGCCAGCCGGCGGGCCATTGCCCTCTAATGAGACCCGCCGCTCCACGAGCTGAGGACCAGCCATTATAGCAGGATTATAGCCCTAGTTTTCCTGTTCTAACCCCTTGAACTGCAGCACATTAGCATAATCTAACAGAGGACTGCTTCTTCTGTGGAGTATTTCACTATCCCTCTTTTCCTTTTTTTTTTTTTACTGCGGTTTCTTCATCGTTTGGTATTTGCCTGCCTTGGCGTGTGGACGCATTCTTTTTGTCGCTGTCATTATGGAGTTTCAGGTGGGACCATGGAATAAGGATTGGCCTTCGTTTCTTAGCTTTTGGCTGACCGTGTTGTTGAGCCTACACGTGCAGTTTTACCCGGTGGCCTCGTGTCCGGTGGAGTGCCGCTGTGACAAAACGTTTGTTTACTGCAACGAGAGGAGCCTGACCTCGGTGCCCTTGGGCGTGCAGGAGGGCTGCAAGACCCTCTACCTGCACAACAACCAGATCAACAACGCTGGCTTCCCGCTGGAGCTGCACAATGTGGCCTCGGTAGAGACGGTCGTTCTGTACGGCAACCAGCTGGACGAGTTCCCCGTCAACCTGCCGCGGAACATGCTCATGCTCCACCTGCAGGAGAACAACATCCAGACCATCTCGCGGGCGGCTCTGGCACAGCTGCCCTTCCTGGAGGAGTTGCACCTGGACGACAACTCCATCTCCACGGTGGGCGTGGAAGAGGGGGCCTTCCGCGAGGCGGTCAGCCTCAAGATGCTGTTCCTCACCAAGAACCACCTGAGCAGCGTGCCCATCGGCCTGCCCGTGGAGCTCAAGGAGCTGCGTCTGGACGAGAACCGCATCGCCGACATCCCCGAAGAGGCCTTCCAGAACGTCACCACCCTGCAGCGGCTGCTGCTCGACGGCAACCTGCTGACCGACGAGGGAATCGCCGTCGGGACCTTCCAGGAGCTGGTGAACCTCCGTGAGCTCTCGCTGGCGCGGAATTCGCTCACCGGGCCGCCGCCCATGCTCCCGGGCGTCTCGCTGGTCAAGCTCAACCTCCAGGAGAACCAGATGACCAGCATCCCGGTGACGGCGTTCGCCGGGCTGCATCGGCTCGAGCGGCTGGACATCTCCAACAACCAGCTGCAGTCCCTGCCGCAGGGGGTGTTCGACAGCCTGGTGAGCCTGCGGCAGCTCAGCGTGCGCGGCAACCTCTGGCACTGCGACTGCTCCATCAAATGGGTGATTGCGTGGCTCAAGTCCCTGCCGTCCACCATTAACGTGCGCGGCTTCACATGCCAGAGCCCGGAGAGGGTGCGTGGCATGGTGATCAGAGAGCTCACGCTGGATGCCATCCAATGCCCAGCTGGCACGGAGCTCGAGCCTTGGCCGACCCAGCCACCACCGTCCCCCTCCCAGCCTCGGAGAACCACCACCATCCGTCCTGCCCCCCAGACCACCACCTCCATGTCCCCCACCTCCACCATGTTCTACCCCCCAACTCACAAGCCAACCCCCCCAGGGCCAGACATGCCAGGCCTGCCCCCCGGACCTCGTCCTCCGTACGAGGACTCCCTACAGATCTCCTTTCACATCGTCAACTCCTCCTGCATCGAGGTGAGCTGGGCGTCCTACTTCACCGTCACGGCCTACAAGGTGACGTGGGTGAAGATGGGCCAGGCGCTGATGAGCGACGTCACCCGGGAGACCACGGTCCCCGGCGACCGCCGCAAGCTCTCCCTCACCAACCTCGAGCCGCGCTCTAACTACCGCATCTGCGTCTACGTGCTGGACACCCTCAACGTCTACCGGCCGGGCGAGGACACTATCTGCTCGGAGGCTAAGACCAAGTCCTTCAGCAAGGCCACAGAGACGGAGCCCGCGGCACAGCAGGACGGCAGCTCCACCCTGCTGCTGGCCGGCATCATCGGCGGCGCCGTCCTCGTCGTCCTGGTGACGCTGCTGAGCCTCTTCTGCTGGCACATGCACAAGAAAAGCCGGACGGCGTCGTCCAAGTGGAAATACAACCGCGGCCGGAGAAAAGACGACTACTGTGAGGCAGGGACCAAAAAGGATAATTCCATCCTGGAGATGACTGAAACCAGCTTTCAGATAGTGTCCTTGAACAATGAACAGCTTTTAAAGGGAGACTTCCGGATCCAGCCCATCTACACGCCTAATGGGGGCATCGGCTTCCGAGATTGTCACCTCAGTAACAACAGCATAGCATACTGCAAGAGCAGCAACGTTCCCAGCATGGAATTCTGCCACACGTGATGATTATCAGTGGGATGCTACAACTGTTTGTTTAAAAAAAAATGTGTAGTAAAATATACTGTACAATATATATTTCCAAGTTCAGTCTACAATGTAATTTATACTGTGGACAATTATGTGGAATTCTGCTATCTTTTTTATTCTTAGTAAAATGAAACTACAAATGATTTTCTAACTAGAGGGGATGGACATGGTTTTGGCTCTCACGGACAGTACAGATGAATTGTACAATCATGGTGTGCTGGCTTCTCCACTCAAGAAATCCTGTCGGGCTGGTCTCTCCTTGGGCGCTAGGAGAGCTTGGATACTTTGCTAACCACAGAAGCAAAAATATGCCCTCTGTGCTAAAACACAGCCACCCCTTCACAGAACGGTAGTTAAGATAACACAGTGGTTGCGAAACACAAACAACCCTGATTAGCCTACCATGGAAAATAAGACCTGGTGTTAGTTTTTTCCCTCTTCTCCTTAAAAGAATTGAAAAGTGCACTTTCCTAAAGCGTCGGACAAAAGTGTTTCTGTGCATGTGCGTGTGCTTGTGTGTGTGTGTGTGTGTGTGTCTGTGTGTGTGTGTATGGGCGCGTGTGCACATGGTTGTTCAGGAAATTAGCTTTTGTTGAAGTTACACCAGAGAAAGTGTGTGAGGGCACACTTCCCCAGCAGCCCACAGGTCTCAGAGGGGCCGAGCAAACAATGCTGAATGCGGTAGGGAAAATGCCAGAGGTGTTTGTTACCTCGGCCGTCTGTTTATTCAGCCATGTGTTTTCCTATGTGTTTGAACATCTGCCACCAGGGGGCAGCACGCCTCAGCCCATACAGAGGACAGCCAAGGAGGCAGATAGTTAGTATCCAATCCCTTCTTCTTCTGATGCAAGGGAACCTGCTACTCTCTGCCATGCTCTTTCATACTCACATTCGTACTCGCTGCACGTTACTACTCCTCGTCAAGAGTAATTCTAAGAGTATGACACACTGCTTAGAGGTCATTTATGATGTGAAATCATTTAAAACTAGTAGTGCACTACACGTGTTGGTTAATTGTTAAACCAATTGATTTCCGCTACTATTATCTCCAAGGCTGGTGTGGTTGTCCATACAAATCAATCTGACAGAAGGCCCACACATACCTACATTTTATGGATTTCCCTACTTTTATGCTTCACTCATCATAATTATTTTCAGAACATTAAGTAATTAGGTCATTTTTTTGTGGAGCTGTCTTGTCTCTCTTTTTTCCCTTCCAATGGGAGTTAATGAAGAATTTTGAAGAGATACGCTGTGAAGCACGCACCATCTTTGAGTTGGTCTACGTTTCATGGTTATTAAGACAGCTTTTTCAATGACTCATCAGGTCAGATTGACAGTGAAATGGAAACTGACTACAAATGTTGCTTTACAATAGAGCACCCTGGCACAGGTTCGCAGCTCTCTCGTTTGAAAGTGGTTTAGACCCCCGCATGAGGGCAATTAAAATGGAGGCTGTTCATAGTTAAAAGTGCACACTGACAAAGAAAAACCTTTATTATACACGGTTGCTCACAGATTTTATTTGCTTTGACAAGACTTTCTTTCCTCGTAGGGCCTAGTTCAAAGACCTGCCCCCCACCCCTTACACACACACACACACACACACACACACACACACACACACACACTCGCTTCCTTTCACATGCCCACACAGTCATGCACAGGCTACAATTCCCAGCCCCCTCCTGCTCTTCATAATCCTTCATCCAAAAAAGGGAGAAAAATATGCAGACGTTATTTTCACTTGGCAGACGAATCACAAGCTGAGAGAAAGTAAGACCAATCGACAAAGTTAACCCTTTCTGCGACTGTCAAGGCATGCCTCTTTACACATTAGACCGAGGAAAGTGCAAGCCTTCTCTCACAGCTTTGATTTCTGTGATAGCAATATTCATGTGCATTATTATGCTTTAATCAAACACTTGACTTTTCAACGTAAAGGCATTGTGTCAGACTGCCCACAGAAAGGTAGACTAGTAAGTCCACTATAGGCCAGTGTTAACGCACCTGGAGTGTTGCTGTATAATCTTCACTGATGTTCAGGATTTTCAAATAACTGTTGGTATCTATTTTTAATTGCAAAGTTCATGCCAGGTAAAAGAAAGGGCCAAATGCACTTCTGTGGTCATCAAAGTGTTTCCATTTTGTTCTGTTATCTCTCCCGGACATACAGTATATCGCAAGCTATTTTAGATGAGCTCAGCCCAGACTAGCTGTTCATCTACCTGGACTCTGTGCAAACGCGCACCGCAGCCTCTGGATGAAAAGGCTTTTAAAACCCTTAAAGGTGTAGGTTTTTTAACGTTCTAAGTTCCGCAACAATTGAAGGTTCTAAAATTCTATGTTGAATTCAATGAACCCAGATATTCTTTAGAACGTTCATTTCTCAACATTCCCGTCACACCAGTGTGACGGTACTCCTTTAAGGCTTTTAACTGATATGTACTTCATTAACAATTCATCGGCCTGCCTCATACTCTCTGACAAAAGTACCTGTGCAGAGTGTGAAATCCTCTGCTGCTGTTTCTGCTCAGAAAGGGGACATGTATTGAAATTGAAAATCCTCACATTATTCATCTGTAATGGACACCATTCTTTTGTGCGTCGAATTTTCAGACGTATTTGGACTGCTAAGCTGAGTTGTTTAGCAGAAAGGGGTGGAAATTGGTTGTGCACACAAATATTTTTTCTTTCTTGGTCCAGTTTCAAACAGGGGTGAATAATGGATTTTTTTTTTTTTTGGGGGGGGGGGGGGGGTGAAAGAATGTTTTCCTTGTAAAAGGTGAGCAAGGGTGTTCATTGCCTTACCTTTTCTACAAAGCAGTATTTACAACTGTGGTTATATCAAGGACTCTACATAGTATTAAGAGGCTTTAATGTTGTAGGTTAAGGGTCATCAGTGGTGGAATTATAATGTAGAAAGCACACATAGTACGTGGCAATTATGTGACAACTGCAGCAACAACAAAGGTTGTGATTACCACAATGTCTGTATCTTTCTACAAAATGAATATCCATGGTAATAAGAAGGTATGACTCATAGTATTTTCGATGGTTGCTTTGCATACTTGGCATACATTACATTATCCCATATTTTTCCTTCATGAAATGAAAGTCCTTGAATGGCAAACTGGCTCACTTGGTCTTGTGTAATTTCCCCGCAGAAACGGCTATGGTTGTCTTGCTGCTGTATCAGGACTCAGAGTAATTCTCCCTAAAGCACATTGATTCAGATTGGAATAATTACGCTAAATGACTTGGGGGTCAATTGACGCAAAGTGCTAAATGGCTGGAGCTGAGAGGGCTTAAGATGGGTTACACTCTCCTCCATAATTTTTAAGTGGTAAAAAGAAGCCTTCCTGTGATAATAAATGTCTGTAATGTCTAGAATTGACCGCTGTTAATCTTATTATTATCCCACCTATTGACCTCTTCTGCAAACAAAAATCTAGGACGATATTGGGGTTCTATTTTGCTCAATTTTTATTTATCTGTGGTGTCGTTGTTCTTTTTGCTCTTTTTCTGCCCATTTTCCATGCAGTTCTTGTGTTGATGACTATTGACACAATTGTAATGAGAGTGAAAAGCTTCAGTACGGTAAAAAAACTTGGAGGGCAAAAGTAATATTTCAAACCTAGCTGTCTTCTCCAACTCTCTCGACTGATTGTATGAAATCTATGTGAGCGATGGAGTGTACAGTAGATATCAGATTGAATATGTGTGAGTCTTTGGCGCTGCTTTTACTGTGGCTTTTCACTCTTGGAATGGTATAAATAGTATGTTTCAGTCACTGACATAAACAGTAACCAAAGTTACCTTTTTTTGTTTCCATGACAAAAAATGTTGTTGTTGTCCAATGTATGTGCCTTGAAATTAACTTACAATGTAAAGTCCTTGAAACCTTTAAATGTTTTTGCACAAAATGTAAATACAGAAATGAAACTTTTTGAAAATAAAAGAGCCATGGGATTTTATTATTTACTCTTAAAACAAGTCAGAAAATGGCCCAACAGACGTTTATTATGGATAGTGATATGTCACAGAGCAACGGAACTGGACTGTTTTAATTGGATGAAAATTACACCTGAAATGACCTCCAGAAATGAAATTTATTTTCAATTTGAGGAAGCCAGTCTTTATTATCATTTTCTATTGTTACTTTACAGACTCCTAAACTGCTCTTCCCCTGCTCTCCCTCTCTCTCTATGGTCCACCCACATGGCAGCTTGAGTTCTTCATTAACAAAGCACAGTCTATTCTCTGCCCAAAATATACAGTTTGTCATTATGAAACCAGATTTGATCACCTATCTTTAGTGGAAGGACAAGAGAGTAGCAGCATTCAGCCTTGTCTCCAGATTAGAAGAATGCTCCAAACGCAGTGCTATAGATGCTTATATGCACCTGATTTTATTTGTCTATGCCTCCACCCAGCCATGCTGTCATCAGTCTACCAAGCTTTTTCCTATCCTCTATGCAACACAAACCTAGTGTGGATAAGTTCCATTCTACAAGAAGGGAAAAAAGACAGGCAGGTAGAGAGCCTAAGCCTTGCAGCACAGCTAAGACTTTTGCAGCAATCCCAGAAGTCCGCTGCTCTGATTTTGTGGCTCACAGAAAGGAGAGCAGTCGTCTTCTATGGAGAACAGTTGTATGCAAAAGTTTGATCTTCACCACCACCACCACCCCCCCAGGCAAAATGACACAGTGAGATTTTGAAAATGAGTAAAATACAACCCCTGCAGCAAACCTGATTAATAAATTAGCCTCTCCTCATCCTCAGAACTGAATGCAATGATGCTTTTTATTTCATGATCTTAAAAAATTAAATAGTGATTGAGGCATGTGCCAAGGGGTCCTCAAGGGGTGCTCACAGAACTGTGCCTTGAACATTGCTGTGTTTTCATTAACATAATAATTTTCATCTAGTAACTCATTATTTAATCAATTACTAGAATACCGTAAGTGGATACAAGCTTGATTTAGGAAGCTACTGGGAAAATTCCTTAAAGTTGTAAAGCTCAGGGATGTAGGTCAGGGATGCACTGGTTAAGCAACATCTTGTACTGGTTTTCAGTGATCTATGCTACTTAAAAAATCTCAGGTAGAACTTGAAGTACTTTCACTTGGCTGTCTCAAGGCAATGGAGATATACTTCTGAAATATTGAAAACACTTTCTCTTTTTTTCTTTTCCTGATGACTGTAATTTTTGGGAACAGCATTCATGGTATGTTCCAAAGTATCCAAGACCCCATAAAATATGAATCATGTCATGTGAATGAGAGAAGAGACAGATGGAATATGTTGAGTTGGGGTAGAAACGGCATTTCTTTTTAATTCAATCACTTGCTTGCTTGCGCGCCTTGCAGGAAAAGAACACATTATCCCGAATCAGGATTTTCTCTGCATTTTTAACCATAATGGCAGAGAGAGAGAGAGCTTTACTGGAGCCCTCAGCGCTGTGAATAACAGAGTCGCGACTCCCTCCCTTAAGACACAGACTACCCATTATCCCTCTGGGCAAAATGAGGCTTGTAACGTCGATTCAATAACAAAAGTCAGCACTTTCCCAGTTTAATACTGTATACAGTTAGTCTGCGGGGAAGGGGGGTGATCATTTTGCCTGCCAAAAGCTGCTGCTTTTAGGCAGTTTCATTCCCAAAGGCCTTGGTTACACAAGGGTGAAGGCTAACTCCTTCTCCCAGCCCCTCTAAGGTAATTTGTGAAACAGAAGGTCACTATCCTTTTTCCCCCCAATGTGCTTCAGACCTTATTGAACAAGGTCATAATCATTAACCAGGGAGAGAACTGATATCGACCGTGCATGATTACTTTATGTTCGGTGCTCAGCCTTTTCACCAGACTTGTAGAATCGTCTAGGTGCTTTATGTAGATGTTTTTATTTGTCCTTTCCACATGAGTAGCCTACTGTACATCCTTCACCCAGCCATGAGGTCATGAGTCTACTAAGCTTCTCATCCTCCTTGTATTACAAGACCTAGCAATGGTTACATTATGGAGGAAGAAAAAAAAAACAAGATATATTAATAGTCACTGTGTTATTGCACTGCCCCACACACTTCTATAAATGTATTCAGAATTCTGACATTTAGTCGGCTTAACAAACATTTTTGAAGGGCTGCAAATATTTGCATTTTCTGTCGCACTGGGAGTAAAGGAGTGCTCCCTGCACATCCAGTGTTATGGCTGAACACAACGGACATAAATAAATAAGCCCTTTGCATGATTTTCCTAAACTGACATATGAATATTTCTATCTTTCTTGTGGTTACCACCATGTGTTCTATATTTAATAGAACAACAAGACATAAATCTTTGAAAGCGTAACAAGTGTCCTCGGAGGCATCCTATCTAAACTGAGCACTACTTCTCCAACTCTCCTCATTTTACGCCCTCCCCTGAGCACCGTTCTCTTGCAAAATGTATTTTCTGTTTTTTTTTTTCTTTCTTTCCCCCTCCCCATGTCCCTTTACAAGCTGAGACATCCAATGGAGAGAGAGACTTTCTTCTCCACTTCTAATTTGGATGAAAGGGCCTCACAACACAGCTGTACTTCTTGAAGTCCCCAGTGGCCGAGTGGATTGTGCAGTGGCTGTCAACATCACACTGATGTCTGTCCTTATTCAACTGAAGGAACCAGGCTTTCGTCTCTCTGGCTGCCGCCATTATATACGCGTCTCCTGTTGGTGACCCCCTCGTGCTGCCAGTAGGGTTCTGAAACAGGCACTATAACACACACACACACACACACACACGCACACGCACACGCGCACACGCGCACACGCACACACACACACACACACACACACACACAGCAACCTGGGATGTTAATTATTCAATATAACAGCTGTAAACAAGGGAGGGGGCCCATGCCACCATGCTGTATTCCATTCCTTGTCATTGCATTTCTTTTTAAATTCAAAACTCCACAGGAGAATATTGATTAAAACAAAATGTGAAGAACTGGCACATTATTTAATTTCAACAAATGCTAATTAGCAGTTAGTTAACAATAATAACATAATTTACTACACATAGTGAAATGATTAGAAGTAAATTCTAATGAAAGTTGTGTTGATTGAAAATATTGATATTTACTATTTACTCTCATAGAAACAATTAACCTTCTAACACTGTTCCAGTCAAAAATTACCGATTTACACATTCCCTGTACCATAAAAATGGCATTTTCATCAAATTGCCTCAAGACCTTATGATACACACACACACACACAGACACACTTTGACCGCGAACAGTAGTGTTTAAAGGTTAAGATAAATTGTTCACAATATTTTCATGCATGATGAATTAACTACAGCGGCACTAGCACAAGTGCTATTGTTTCCCTATGGCAGGTGGAATAACTAGACGGGACTAGATGGTATTGCCTGTTTACAGTATGTGCATTGCATTGTGCATGTATATTTAAGCAATAAGCCCCGAGAGGCCGTAGGTTACGCTGCTACAACAGCTAAGGGGCGTTGTTAGGCACGAAGCGCTAGCGGAGTAAAACCCCTCTTAGCTGTTGTAGAATCAGCGTAACCTGTGGACTCGAGTGGCTTATTGCTTTTCTAAAACTGTTGCTATAAATACTGTTGCATCGAACGTGATTCAGCCAATCACAATCAAGGACCGGAACTATCAGTTTTAGAAAGAGAGATACTGTATACTACATCAGTTTATCATCACTACATCAGTTTACTCTGACTACACACTTCAAAGACATAAGCATACTGTATAATACTTAAAGATGCATAATTTGTGTGACTGATGAAGGCAAAATCAATTACTGAAGCGAAAAAAGAAATGTACAATTTTGCAAAATGTACCGGTAATGATCTCAAAATGATGCTTATACAGCACATCCTTTGTTAATGTGCCTTGATGTTGCACACATGTGACATTTAATCAGGCATAATCATGGACAATTAAAGCTGCACAGCTCATTTCCAATGCCTCAGTATTATCAGTGGAATAGGCATTGCCAAATGAGCTTCATTTCTCTATGCCAACCCTTTAAGCACAGATATATAGTTATAGCTACAGTGCTATGGAGAATTCCATGCTATGCCACATTGCTATGGAGTGCTTTAAGGTCACCGACGCTTTAGTGAGCAATGTGTGTGTCCTGTAGTCTTCTCCGGAACAGATGCCCACCATGCCCTCAAGAAATGACGTGATCTCCTAACAGATCTATATTTAACCTCTCTGGTAGGCCAAGAGATGAGGTGAATTCATTTGTCAACAGCAACATCTGGGTCAGCAAGAGATATAGACTTATTAGTCTACCTCTCCCCTCCCTGTCAAGTTGACAGATCACCAGACAGATTGAATGTGAATAAACTAACTTGTGTTTTTTTTGGCATTTCAGACAAGCGACAGAGAGTGTTTATATGCTTAATACAGACTTTTGTACAATTCCTTAAAAAAAAATAAGAAATCTATGAACTTCGAGAGGGGCTATCAAGAATTCTTAATGCTTGATTCTTCAGCTATGATGCCGAAACCCATCTTATAAATGTCTTTGTATAAATATGTCAAGAGAGGCAGTAACTTTTGCCTGAATGCTACAGTTTCAAATGTGGAGGATGAAGACAATCCCCCACCATGGCTGAGTTTCCACTCAGAAAACCTCTTGAGAAAGTAGAACCCGCTGTATGCCCTGCAAGTCTCAAACACAGCATGACATGAATCAGCATGGTGACACAGAGCCAGCAGACTACAGTAATTCTGTCTAACGATACCCTTTTATTCAATTGAAGGAAAGATGCCTGTGTGTTATATGTGTTTTGCGGTGAGAAGTCCTGCGTCATTCAAACTGACGTTTCCCATCCGGCTCTGGAATGGATGAACATGTCTGCTCATTATAAGTTGGCCCACTAGGGTTTCACTTTGTTGTGTATATCTGGCCTCTGTAGCATTACTAAAACAGGGTTCCCAGAAGTGGAGACATCTACGCAACCTCCACTCTTTACTTTACTTCATGCCACAGAAAACACAGCCTTGGATAATGCTCTCTTCTGTCGCATATCTCTGGATATCTTTTATATTTTTTCAAGAAATGTTTGATTCACTGAAACGCCACTTGAATCCTATAATTTAAGACCAACATAACCTTGTCATAATAACGTTATGACAGATTCCACACACCGGATTTCCAGATTATTTCCATGGCGTCACATAACAGTGCAGGTTGTTAATATTAGTAATGCTGGTCATGACATTTTGTGGCATTTTATAAACATATGACAGAAATGATTAAGACATCTGTGTAAGACTACTGTGACAGGGTGACAATTATTGGAGGTGATGATTAAAACTGATGACACTGTTATATCCCTAACGATTAACTGTTTTAGTTGATAATGGTGATGCTTATCCCAATCATTTCACAGTGACTTTCATTAAAACAGCTAAACCAGACCTAATTGCTGTGAGCACTGTAGGAAGTATTAACACTATAACAACAGTGTTTCAGAAAGTGGTAATTAGACACATAGAGGCTGTTCAGAGTTTATCTTCACAACAGATTTACTGTTAATAATTGCTGATGCCTTGTTGAAATTTTCACGCCTAACACAAAAAAGTTACATACCTTCAAACTCACCGTGAACCAAGCACGTAAATCATTAACACGCCATTTGTCAAGGCAAATTCCAGTAAAACTGCTATTAAACTTTGAACACTGTCCCCTGGTCAACACAGGAGCAGGATACGGAACTCCATATGTGTGGGCTGTGGGGTCAGCGGTCATGGTTCCGTGTGGGACCCAGCAGCTGTGACCTTGAACAAATCGCCCCGCCTGGAGAACCCGAGAATGAACAAAGACATTGATGAATCGAGGAGGGGGGAAGTTCCACCACGGGCTTAAGGTCCGCTGAGAGACTGGGAGGTCTGTGGATCGTTCTGGAATGATGAACAAGTTTTTTTTTCTCTCTCTATATATATTTTTTCCTACAGTATGTGTAGACAATACAGTCCCATGAAGATCGTTTTGGTCAGCGGGAATGTCAACTGCGCACGCACTGTGCACAAACGCCATACACTGGCCACGCCAGAGATGATTTAGCGCTTGAAACTGGAATAAACAGGTTGTGGTGTAAACACAAGCCTGTTCCTTATTTAATGCTCTGTATTTACCAAATGGAATGTAAGAACACCCAGAATTAAACAGCGCTTTCAAGGAAAACAAAGAAAAAAGCGAAGACAAAACATCAGTAGCGTCTGCCCCATATTGTGTCATGCACTATGGTCTATTGTAAGGGAACAGAAAAGAGGATTAGACAGCAAACAAAACATTAAGGCATATCCTCTTCATTTCAGTTGATCATACAGTAGATGTGTGCATACAAATTATCATATACTGTAGCTCTTAATGCCTTGTAAAGTCGTTGTGAGCGTTGTGTTAATCATTTTGAAAACAGTGAACTATCATGAAGGAGCACACTATATGACAAAGGGAAAATTGGTGAGTCTTGCAGGCCAATCTTGCAGAGCCAGCATCACATTACTGGACCATCCCACCCCTGTGGGCAAAAGCAGAGGCGCACACACACAGTGACACACAGTGACACACACGGGCACTAAACGAAGTACAGGCATAGGGGTGATTACTCTCCCACGAGAAAATGGCTGTACAAAAGCAACTAGGACAACGAGGAGGCATTACCTCACATGCTGAGAGAGAGTCCACCCAGACATTATGCAGTGCCCAGATGCACAGCTGGGGAAAGAGAGAGAGGGGGGGGGGGGGGGAGAGAGAGAAAAAAAAGTAGCTCACCACTTCGCTGACATAACAGCGAAGCGTGCCCATTTCATAGACTTCTGGTCCAGGGTGCATATTACATATTAATGACTTGGAATGTGGACAGTGGAACAAGGGCTCAAACTGCCAATTAGGCATATGCTGTAGACAGCCCTGGTGCACAGATACAACCATCTGATAACGCTTGAGCTTGGCGGACAGATCAGGCTCCTGGAGTAAGACATGGAGGGACTCCAGTTGGGACTCATTAAGCGCCATCATCCCTTGAAGCCACTTAAGCGGTGGAGACCTACTGATCAGATGCCACTCAAACCAGTGCTGATCATCACCTCCAGTCTCTGGCTTCTATATTTCCCAAGTCCAATAGGAGCATTGACAAATGAATGCTCTCACGGCAGACCATTTGTATACAAAAGAAGAACACTGAAATGCAAGACAATGTTTCATATTCTATGGTGTCTTCATTTCCTTTCAACTTAAAGACTTCCAGGCCTGTGCCTCCCACGACTCGCCTTGGCAGTCTTTTTGAGGGGAAAGTTCTGGGAAAACGATTTTTTTTTTTTTTTTCACGTTTCTTTTCTTCTACTAAACTAAAAGTGGGAAACCAGTGTAAAAGTGCATTAGTAGAGATCCTACCCACACAGAGTACTGGACGAACAGAAAGCGTACTGTCAATCTCGTGAACTGTAGGGCATGTCAAACATATGAACACACATACTGTACTCCGTTGTAATAACAGTGTTTTTGCAGACTTGTCTGAGTCTCAGAGGCTCCCTGATAATACAAAATGGTGTGTATAAAACGTGTGGGAACCCTGAAAGCTTGCATTGTTTTATACACATTTCTCTTTCTCTCTTTCTCCTCGTCACCACATGCAAGTGCTAAAATCAATGCTGACAACTCAATTTTCCACATTCCGAAGTTGCTCGGCCCCCTTGCATTCAAGCCGCACATTTCTGCAGATAGCCCCGCCTCGTGCGGGAGAGAAAAGTTGGTGCCAAAAGCAGTTTGAGTGCCATCCCTTTGACCTTGGCATGATTGCCTTGCGGGTTTAATTTAATCAGCTCCCCCTTCACGAGGAGCAGCTCATTGTTAAAGAGAACGGCTTTGTGTGCACTCCTGCCCTGTTCAGCACCCCCCTCCCCCCCCCCCCCCCCCCTTGTGAGGGATGGGAAAGGAAGGAGCTGGTTGGCTGGCGAGTCTGAAGACATATCCTCTCCAACACGTGTCGGGCGGATGGGCTGCTGAGGAATTAGGCAGTGCGTCAGGCTGCTGTCTCTGGCACAGAAATTTTATTAATTATGCCATCAATCACCTCTGGGCTGATTGGGCAGCCGTACATGAGAGACTCGAAATGAACTGACACTGACATGATAGGCCAAACCCCCCCCCCCCCCCCCCCCCCACCACCACCAGCCCACACTCCCCCTAAGAGATTCCACATGTATCTCGTTTGTGTCATGAGTACCCAAATGTTTATAGTTTGTAAATATGGTGACAGCAAAAATGACCTTTTAAGGAATGCTAAGGTCAGCTGTTTAATTCTTACAGGGAGGAATGACAAAAAAAAAAAACACAATAGCCGATATACAAGAGGAAACATGATATTTCCTGTCTTGATCTTTAGACAGTTAGGTTATCAGTGACTTAATTACTCATATATGTAGGCCATTACTAACATAATAACACATCAATTTACCTTTTTTTGTTTTTGTTACATATTTTCTTGCGTCCTGATTTATTTGACACCATGTGTTCTCTGCACACAAGTCAGCCAAAGTCAAAAATGCAAACCTAGTACTTAGTAGTTAGCCCTTGAACTGGGCGAGTGTGAAATGAATGCTCGTGGGTTGTCAGCACTCTCTGTTTCAGTGTGCATCCCACAGCATATCAGGCACCATAGACAGACACACTTGATAAATTGGAGAGCCGAATGGCGCCCACAGTGATTCATTAGATTAGTATTGGACATGTTTTCGCTCAGTAAATTAACAGGAGGGGGGAGGGGACTGGGGGCCGTGTGGAGAGGAGGGGGCAGTGGTCTCATCTCCTAGTCGTCCATGCTGCCCCCACAGTGAATAAATATGCTTTAATGCAATTACAGCCCCCTCCCACCCCACACCCCAGCAAGCATGGCCCTATGCGATCAATAGTACATGGCTGCATTTGCTCTGAACGTCTATGACGACAGTCACCTCACTGTGCCCCTTTGACATCACTCCTTTTCCTGGAATATTAAGAACCGGTTAGTGGTTCAAGTTCAAACAACAACAACAATAATGAAAGACTAACACAAGGTGCAGCAGTTCATTTGGTTAATGTTTTGTAACACCGTTGTGCCTCTTCTCCTGTTGTTGAGTGTGCTTTTAAAGGCTGCTTCTTCTCCACTGTTTGAAAAGTGTTGGCTAAATAAAGAGTCCAGCTGTTTTGAAGATGGAGAGAAGCAGGGCTCTAATTCGGCTGCAGTGCACTGCTGATAGAAGTGCTGCTCTGCTCATCAAATGACTTCAGTCCTTTTCATCCTCTTTAAACCACTGATACCGAATGCTGGCATCTAGCCAGATCTTCTATTTATTCCTCCATGTATTATTTATTTATTTCCTGGGTGGTAAGACGTCACCCTCGCCAATCTGCAGGTGTTACTCCACAATAGAGGCTTAACGAACACAGTAACTGAAACAGATGGGCACTGGCCTTAAATAATATACAAGACCACTTACTAAGGTAACACAGGAAAGGAATAAGAAATAAACATGATCTTTTAATAGTTCACAGACTTCCATTGTGAGACTTCAAACTACTTCGGAGGCTTAGAGCCTTAATGGCGGGTACTGATTTGTGCCAAGGTCTCTCTGGAGAGCGAGGTGAGGAGGTGGAACAGCAGTGGCGACGACGGACTCGAGACACGGGAGACGCGCGCGCTGAGGCCAAGAGTGGCAGCGAGAAGCTAATCATCGCTGATTGGGGCGACTGGGCACAAAGGCTTGCGCCGGGTGGGCACCACGCTTGCCAGTGGCAGATGCCATTTGAAAAGGGGCTGGCAAGGCCCGGCGCTCGCTGTGAGCCCTGCACATGGCATTCTTCAGGTCAGTGTGGGGGTACTGAGAGAGCGAGCGTGCAAGAGGGAGAAAGAGTCAGAGAAAAGTCAGAGAGATGTGAGAAGAAAGAGAGAGAAAGAGAGAGATAGAGAGAGCGATAAGGAGAGTGCCAGGAAGACTCTTTCAAACCCAGAACTGGCACAGAGCGAGCGGAGCTGCTGATCCAGCACGTGTCAGGACTTCATTACTGTTCGTGTCCAGAGAATTGCGAGGCTTAATTCACCTGACCTAAGCTTAATGCACTCGGGTGTAGATTCAAGAGCACAGCAACCCCCTGCTGCATCGGTGGGAGCCAGCTTGTCAAGTGAACTGAGTGGGCTCAAATTGTCCAATTAAATGTTGAAAACCACCAAACTGTTGTTGTGCTGGTGTTGCCGGTCAGATTCTTGAAATACACTTTAGTCAAGTGGAATGGCTAGCAAGCCCTTACAGTTTCTTACTGTGAGACTGGAGTTCAATTGATATCATTGCACAAATTCGAGGCTTTACTCCCAGTGTACAAATGTCAGTAGTGATCCATTTCACATTCCAAAAGATGTCAAATTGAAAAGTGTGAGACATGGAGCAATGCTGTCATTTCCCATTGTGTTTGTGTATGCATTTGTAATAAACATTTTAGGAAAATGTTATGGATACAGAAAAACAAAAAACAACTCTCCATGTTTCTATTCAAATTGTATTCTTCTCTATTTTATGGTATGGTATTCTAATCTACATTCTAGAAGCATATCTATGTGATGTCAACTTTGTTTATCTGATTAAAAATATTAATGTATTTCACACTTGAGGGCAGGAAATGCAAATATTACAAGGCAGGAAACTGATTACTCCCTAATGGCCTATTAACTTGACAGTGCTTGCTGTGAATGCCATTTATATTTTCTGTGTTTGCGTGAGTCATTTGTCTGTTGGGGATTGTGTGAACTGATCGAGGAGGCTGGCTGGTTAAAACTTTTTTTTTTTTTTTACAGTCAGGCAGAGGGTGCCCATTGTCAGACAACAGGCATTCGCCAGAATATCCTTGGCCACAAACACAGGGGCTCGAAGCACATACTTGCTCCAAAAAGCAAACAGAAAAAGATTGGATTTCATTTGCAGTTCATTATGTTGCATTGACAGTTAGCAGCTTGCAGCCTTGCCAGTGGCAGCGACTAAATCCAATTCCAAATCGACTTCTTGTTTTGTTTTTGCCCTTTTCCCCTCCCGATGCATCCACGGATGCGTGCATTATCATGCATAAGGCAAATGAGTCGACAGTGATATTTTTATCCAGTTCATAAACTAAATCACTTTGACACAGTTACGTTTCTGCGCTGAACGTTCATCTTTTTGTCTGTCTTCGCGGTTTCCTTAGTCTCTCCAGGGAAGAGGCGAGCTCTCCAGTGCATTCAATCATGACAAAGATAGTATGTTACGATTTTACAGCTTTCCTCTCCTTCTTCTTTCCACTGATATTGCACCATACATCTGGCTGAGCTGACACTTCGACAAGCCTTTCCTGTGGCACTGATATTGTGCCAGATTCCGACAGCTTGACAGCAACACCAATAGCGTGTTGAACAAAGAGGTATTACAGTGAAGATAAACCGCCCTGATTCTCCCATAAATCTGATCGGGCAATACTTAGAAATGTTGCCCAGAGAGGGTCATGGTCATCCTTAATCGATATAGCCTCGTTAAGCAAGGCTCCTATTCTGTTGAAAGTAAGATGACCACTCAAGAGGCCCTGAGAGAAGGGAGTCACAAAATAAAAATCTTCACACTACGCATTGAAGAGAAAAACCGCCATTCATTTGTGTTCAAGTGAATGTAAGGCATTCTGTTGAGCAATGGAGAACATTTAATAACATTTAAGCTAGAATTCAATTGTACAGCACTCAGCAGCTACGAGTGTCAAAGCTGGCATGCAGTGTAAGAGAGAAATAAATGTGTCTGTTGTTCTGGCCTTTCCCAAAACCACGCACCTTTGGCTGGGTGTCATCTTCAATAGGGACCTGTACTGCCCCAAGAGGTGATTTCATTTGCTTTGTGGTTGTGAGGCGAGGCAGTTCCTGCAGCGTATCTGAGGCTATCGTGCCCTTGACATTTGGTGAAGCTGATAATCTCAAACCCTCATCGGAAAAGAGGAAGTCAAAAGAGAGACAGAGCTCTAGGAGGAGAGTAAAAGGAAAAAAAAGATTACAGATACCATCATGTGTGGGCTTTTTTCTTTGAGGTAATTGTAAGCCTCCAAGGCTATGAAGCGCTACTTGACAAAAAAAGTCCCACAATGACCTGATTTTTTTCATACAATCCCACAAAACAGACAACAGAATCCCACAGCGGAGGTGACCTTTCGTCTGTCTTCACAACAAGCCATCAGAGATGACACATCCAAGGCACATCAAAGGGGAGTGCGTTGACACTTCCGCATCTCCGATAAGCCTTCTTGTGTTGCAACAGACCTGGCACGGATAAAAATATGTTTGTGTAATCTTTCCAATCGGATTAAGTTTCGCCTTCCTGTCGTCGGGTGCCTGGTGACAGCAGGATTGTGTATCGTGGCTGAAGGGCTTCATAATGAATACGGCACCCGCCTCTCCGATAAAAAATGTCATCTCCAATCTTCTTTCGGATTTCTCTTTTCCCGTGTAATGGAATCCAGGCATGTCTGTTTAATACTGTTGTGAAATACTTATTTAGATCCGATATCAGCCCAAAACATACTTACACAGCACACCAAAACACCTGGCCTCAGGGCACTTAGTTTACAACATGGAGGTCAGGGCCAATTGAACCCGGCAGGACGATAGATGGGAATTAATTCACACGGTAAATTACAGTCCCCCCCCCTGCTACCTGCGCTATCAGAACAGCAGGGGAGCGGCACTGGTGAAATGCTGGGCCAAGCATTTCTGGGTCTTAAATACGGCCATATTGTCATTTTGCCCTCTTGAATAGCTTCCAGCGTTACCCCCAAGGACCAGTGGTATCAGTGGTATTAATGTGCACTGACATTTCTTTCATTCTGCACTCTTCCCCTCTCCCTCCCACCTACCCACACCCCCGGGGGGATCTGAAGTGCTGCCGTCGCTGGTGGTGCTCGCCGCCTATTCACCTGAGGGATGCTATTGCTCAGCACATTTCTGTACCCCCCCCCCCCCCCCCACACACACACACACACACACAGAGAGAGAGAGAGAGAGAGAGAGAGAGAGAGAGAGAGAGAAAAGGAGCTTTTTCCAGTGTCTTCTTGATAGTTGTTGTGCTGAGGTATCAAACCTTTTTCCTTGGCAATTTAGCAAAGGCTTTTTGTGAGGAAGGGTGAGGATAGCCACATTCAGTGTGGCCCCATTACCATGTTAAGGTGCTTTTTAACACCAACGATTTAAGTGCAAATACCCTCAGAGAACCACAACATGCCCCTTTGAAAATGAAGTGGATCAGTGCAAAAGGCTATTGTGTCTATATATATATTGTTCTCCAAGCAGACATATCTGGAAATGGCTTGTTTGCCATTTGACATCCCAATGCCTCTGGTTTGCCTTTTCTCCTAATGCTTCATCTCTCAATGTTTTTCTCAATGTCAGTTCTTCATTTGAGTGCGCTAGAAAAATTGCAGTGTCACAGGGATAACATGAAAAATGGACTTGGTTGGTCCACCATTCCACGCATGCATGCGCGCACACACACACACACACACACACACACACACACACACACACACACACACACACACACACACACACACACACACACACACACACGTTGGGTATTGCATTCAATTTTGGGGACTTTTTCTTCAGGCCTTTGTTTCTGGGCACTCCAAGGCATATCAGTATGCATGAGGGTTTCCAGTTCTCCTCTATCACGTGCACGTCTGATTGTCTTATTATTTACTATAATTATTGTGGTTATCCTTTTTTGCCAGTTTACAGCTGCCAATTATGTGTATAACAAACAACCCCTCAAACATGCACAAGCCAAACCAGCGCATGTCAATCATCCTCCTCAGACCATTAAAGAAACACATATTTACGGTCTTCAAGTACATAGAAGCATTGCTTTGATCAAGCACCATAAAAGAAACCTTAAACCTATTTGAACTAATAATCCTTTAACACAGTTGAATGCATGGGGCACTGCAAGAGACAAATGACACTCCATATGAAAGCATGCTTCTGGATTCACACTGGCTACCCTACGCAATAAGTTGTGCTTTTTATTAGCTCAGTAAAAGTCCCGCGGCACAATGGCAATATGCTTACATTTGATGGCGGATAATTAATAGCACACAAATTCCACTACTCTGTGTCTCCTTAATGCAGCCATCAATTAAGAGTTGAAGGGTAACATTTTTCAGATGGCTATAATTACTTTGTAGCCTGCAGAAAATATAGCGGCTGTTCGTTCAGCAGCGGTCCAAATGCCAGCAGGTCCTCTGCTGTCCTTTACAGTGAAATGGGCCTCTGCCACATACAGTAGACACAGTTCCACAGCCTTGCTCAGCAGGGTCATGTGAAAAAAAGATTAGGCTTGTATGAGGGAGCCATATGGCTGTGGTACCCCAGACTAGTGTGATGATCTTGTTGTCCCTATCTGAAAGATACTGTATCCTTAAAGCTTATTGATGCATAGGCTGTGACATGTCAGAACTAATCAAAATGATATACAAAGCTCAGCTACAAATCTATAAAACAAAATGTTGCTGAACCTGTGGCAGTTAATGTCTTCATCTCACTTCGGTTATGACAGACCTCTGCAATCCTATACAGTGGCACAAATGACAAGTGTTCCAACAACTGTAGTTAAGTCACCAGAGAGATCGTTTGTCAGCAGACCAGTTACTGATATGGTCAGTATTGGAAAATGACATTATTTCCCTTGTAAGTGCTTGAGCTCAGGTCTGCTGAACCTTTCCTCAATTACTTTAATGTTCAACAAGAGTTCAGGGTAAAAGGCCAACCGAAGAGGTGGAACACATCAAGTCAGTTTTAGTGCTAAATGGACACTAACTCTGTAAGATGACTAGGGATGAAGGGAGGAGAATTATATTATGTGTCACAAGAACACACACACACACACAGAGAGAGAGAGAGAGAGAGAGAGAGAGAGAGAGAGAGAGAGAGAGAGAGAGAGAGAGAGAGAGAGAGAGCGAGAGGACAGGATGTATCTACAGAAAGGGGGAGGAGAAAGAGAAAGATAAATGGCAGAGGCATCTGAAACAATTTCCCACCGTTTTCATATTTATATATATATTCCCCGTGGAGATAAATTAAACCATTAAAAACAATAAGGACGTCCACCGGAGGGGCTGGTGGTGGGCTTGTCTCTCTCACACACGAGAGTCCATTTGAACAATGTCACCCACGAATAAATCAGATTTATCGCATTGTCTCAGCCGGGCCGCTGCCACGGCGACGGGCGGCTCAGCTGAGAGAGCTGGCGATGCTGAGAGCCAAATCCACCGCAAGGATAAAGAGAGAGAGAGAGAGAGAGAGAGAGAGAGAGAAAGAGAGGAGAGGACAGAGGAGGAGAGGAGAGGAGAGGAGGAAGATAAGGAACCTCTCATCGGCCATAGAGGACGGAGTTTTTGTCCTCCTCCTCTCCAAGGAGACGACAATGACGTCACTTTGCTTCCTGGACCGAGGGTGCCCCACTCACTCTCAGTAATGCTGCTGACTGTAGTTTTTGGTGCCATACCGAAAGAGCATGTTAACAGGCTTAAATAGAAGGCATGACTCTACTTTCTTTTAAACAGCAACAAAAGGCGGCCCTCTCTCTCCGATACAGCGGACGGGATCGGGCAAGTCAGTTTCTCCTCATAAAAAAGGTTGGGTAAGACAAGCGTGAGACAGACCGAAGAGATGGATGATGGTGCTGCCCGCCTGCCTGCCTGCGTGCGTGCGTGCGCGTGCGTGCGTCTCCATGGCTCCTGGGACCCCTATGCTCAGACAGCTCTCACTTAAACACATTTTTAATTGCTCCTGGTTTCCCCTCTAACCTCAATTTCCCACCACATTTATCTGTCTTTTATATTCAGACCTTTAAATTACCCCCCCAAGTCCCCAATCAATTTTGGCACAGTCATCCATTTACGTAGATGGCTACATGCCATCCAGAACGTACCAAAAAAAAAAGAAATAAGAAAAATCTTCATATATATTTTACGTTAAATTTAAACCCAGCATGCATATTTAACTCCTCTCTATCCACAAACATTCCATTAGGACCTTGATGATTACCCAGACGTGAAAAATGATTAACTGAAATGTATCCTGCTGCCTCTCCCTTTGCCATCATCTCTTGACATACTGGTGAATATTTAAAGCTTTCTACATGCTGTAATAATGACCTCATGAATAAAATATTGAATAATTTGTGATTGAAGTGATACTATGAACATTTATGACAGCACTCATTCAGAATATAGGTATGTGGTGCATGCAATACTAAAGGAATGATTAAGGTGAATCTCTAGTTTATTCTCAGCTCTAGAACAGGAATGGTTTATTAAGCCTTTGCCATCACTAGTCAGAGAACTCAGTCTAGTTTCATGCATGTCTACTAAAGTTAAGTTACCCTGATCATTTCTAATGATTTTCTATTGATAGAAATAACAACTTTCTGAAGAATATCCAGTGCATTCATTTGGGAGGAGAAAAAAACAACAACAGCAACCCAGATGGGGTCAGCATACAAAACAAAATAATAACAGTAAATAACTAACAAAATAAAAAAAATAAACAACCCCCCGCCACACACACACACACACACACACACACATCCGATACTGTGAGGCGGTGTTGAGGGAGCTGGTAAACATCAATGGTTTTTATTCCTCCTGCGAGGGCTGGGAAGTGTGACAGGATGACAAGTGCGAACCCCACTGGGGAGGCGGCTCCAGAGACCCTTCAGGAAATGAAATATGGATTGAGGGAATCTGGGAGCCCCTGACACTCCAGGTCTGAACAGCCAGTGTATTTGCTACCAGGAGAGTGGGTGTGCGTGTGTGCGCGTGCGTGTGTGTGTTTTTTCGTTTGTGTTTGTGTGTGTTTGTGTATGTGTTTGTAGGTAGAAGTACGAGAGAGAATTTTGAATTTAAAACTCAGGATGCCCATGCATATATGCTGGAATATGTCGAACCTAGTGCCACTCTAATTATGTGTGTGTGTGTGTGTGTGTGTGTGTGTGTGTGTGTGTGTGTGTGTTGTTTTGCGTGTAGGTGTGGACACCGTAGGAAAATACAAGATAAGCTAAACCGCATTGTGTCTGTATGCATACAATGGTGCCAAGAGCAAAGCTGGTCTTGTCCTGCATGTGTGAGTGTAGGGGTGTGTGTGTGTGTGTGTGTGTGTGTGTGTGTGTGTGTGTGTGTGTGTGTGTGTGTGTGTGTGTGGTGTGTGCGTGTGTTTGTGTGTGTGTGTGTGTGTGTGTGTGTGTGTTTGTATGTGGCTGCATGTGTGAACACACAAGCCTACATGCTCACTTGTGATGGCAGCATCTGGCTGCCCGCGTCTAGAAAGGCACCTCTCCTCCCATAGTGAGGGGTGGCAGACGGTCACTCCAGCTGGAGTGTCTGCCAGAAGAGGCCAGCGCGATGGAGCTGACAGTCGAGACCAGAGAGACCTCCGGATCATTTAGCCTCCCGGAGAGGAAAGAGGAGAAGAGAAGAGAAAGGAGAAGGAGAGAGAGAGAGAGAGAGAGAAATATGCATTATAAGTGGGAACGAAGTGGAGAAAGAGAAAGAGGGAGAAAGGGAGAAGTTAAGAGAGTAAGAGAAAGAGGGAGAAAGGGAGAAGTTAAGAGAGTAAGAGAAAGACTTGAATATAAATGAAGGAGAAATGGGGGAGAAGGGCAAGGATAGAGACAAACAGCAAGAGAGAGAGGGAGGGAGAGAAAGAAAGAGATGAGATGAGAGAGAGAGAGAGAGAGATAAGTAGGAATATGGGGGACAGAAAAAAACAGAAAGAAAACAAGAGAAAGAGAGAGCAAGAGTAAGGAAGTGAGCAGGCCAGAGCATGGGAGTGAGGAAGAACATCTCCTGCAGGCTGGCTGCTGCACCAGGTTCTTACCAGCGCCTGATTAAAGAGAATATTCATCCCGACTAAATCACCTCCGAGCTCCTCCTTCAACGCCACTCCTCTGCCGCTGGCTGGCACGGATGAGAGACTCCTAATATCCCAATAAGCAGGGAGCGAGGCGGCGCAGGACAATCACAACATCCACACGCTCAAATCACCACACCACATGCGCCTCAACGTCTCGCCCAGGATGAAGTACTGTAATTCAAGAACTGGGGGCCCCATCTTGTGGATGCACAGGGACGTTCATGAATTACGCGATGGATCCAGCCGGGAGGATGTGTGGGGAGGTGTGGATGCGGAGGTGAGGGCATACTGTAGGAGAGGCCATGAGCACGGCTCGGGACGCAAAGTGTTAAATCGTCAGTGTCGAGACACTGCCGCTTGCAGCGAGATGTAAACAAAGATGATTGCATTTCAATTTCGCTTGATCAATGGCCATGTTTTTTTTTTTTTTTTTGCAGCCTTCTGTGGGGGGTTTGGGGGGGGGGTGTTCGGATCGGAGTGGCGGAGTCCAATTACGGCTCGTTGCATATTCCGTTCGGCGTGGCTGGCGGCTCTCGTCCTGGGTGAATCTGGAGACTTAATTAGACGTCGGTGCTCAAACAGGCTTTCCGGTGCGAGCGTATTTCAGAAGCTGTCTCCCTGGAGCTCCGCGAAGATGGAAGGAGCACTCCGCAGTGAGACGGCAACGAGCCGGAGCGCCTCCACTCTCCGGCACACACACATGCACCCACCAGCCCTGTCGGCTACAAAGGCTTGAGTGGAATTCCTCTGCCATTGCTTGCTAATTGAAGATTTGTATGAGAGAGCAAGATCTCCTCTAGCCAAATGAACTATCAAAGGTTAGTGTTCTCTCGGCTCATGGAGATGATACTCAGATAGACTACACCAGATGGGCCACTTGCATTGATAACCCTGTCAAAAATTACCCCTGATTTCCTCTTCCAACCATCCACAGTGTAAAATATGTATAATAGTAAGGATATGCATTACAACCACAAATTACAAGCTCAAAGACTAGAGTCAATGTATCCATTTGTATTCATATACATCCAACACGCAACCAGTCTGTGGGCCAAGATGGTGTTTTTTTATCTCCACGGATACATACTGTGTCCCATAAAGCTGAACAAAGTGTTCCTCGGCAGAGCGAGAACACCATACTCTGTCCTTTTCTTCATTCAAAATAATTTGCAATGCAATATTCAGACCCATGAACAGAGAAGTGTTGCCTGGCAACACCAAGAAACAATAGGACTTATTTTTTCTCGAAAAAGCAGGGGAAGAAATCCAGTCAATTATTCAGCTTCTTATAATACATGTTTTGCCAGGATGGAATCAGTGCCTCATAAATAGGGAACAGCAACAACAACAACAAAATAAAAAAATAAAAAAATCAGATATAATTAAAAAACAAACAATCTGGCACATAATTAATGACATTCTGTGCCTTAAATCCAATTTCTTTCCTCAATAAGAACTTGGTTCCTGCTGTTAGTTTTAGGCTATTTAGGCAAGTTTAATTTTCAGGAACCAATTAAGCCATCTCAAACAAAAGCATAAGCGTTAAATTGACACCTGCAGTGCACCAGGAAGGATTGGCAGGATACGGCTGGTTGAGTCTATAGATAATTAACATAATCAATAATGCTAAACATGGATGCCGTCATGACATTACCGAAGACATCTCTATCAAACCAATCTCTATCTGGTTTAGTAACACAACAGTTATCCTGAAGGTTAGTTAATACTGCATGTCACTGTTACCACTGTCACTACCAGATGCTATGACTATAAAAAAAAAATGCACAATAAAAATGTTTACCATGTAAAATATGCTTTTGTTGTTTGACTTTTATTATTAAAAATATACATAATGGAGAGAATGCTATGAGGATATGATATCGCGGGGGTGTCAAACATAAGGCCCGGGGGCTAGATCAGGCCCGCCAGCAGGTTTCATACGGCCCCCCAGATATTTTGGGTAGGAAGGGGGAATTAGAAGAAGAAGAAAAGATCCAGTTGTCTTCAACAATGTGTGTTACTAAGCAATATCTCTATGATATGATCAATTGATTAAACCTAGCACTACAAACCATCCTCAGGAAGGAAGAGGCAGAAAAACTGACATGGAAGTAGGGCATTGCAAGAGAGAAAGAGCAGCATATGACAGCAGTACATGATTTGTACTTGTTTGCTCAGAAGTGGGTATAGTAAATGAGTATATATCATCAAACAACACTCTGATGCCCCTGCAGAAAAATGGTAATGACCATGAGAACGACAGCCCCTACGAGATCTCATTCCAACAAATCCGGCCCACTGCCTAATATCTAATATGAGTTTGACGCCCCTGCTCTAGGGTACATGGTATAATATACTGTACACCTACCGCTCTTTCAAAAAGTGTCAGGGTCTGAGAACCAGGACTAGAAATGTGACTCTCTCCCCCTCCGACTCCCCATCCTCGACAAAAACAGTCCTGAAAAACGGAAAGGACAGCCAGGCTGATAAAAAATCTCCTGAAGGTCATGAGGGGGATCTCATTGACTGGCTGGCGATGGAGCCCCTGATAGCGCTTGTTCCTGGGCGAGATTAGCCGTCACTCACGGTGTGAAGTCCCGGCAGGATCATAACAGGACTGATCGTATCATAACCTGTCAGTGCCACTGACCCCAAAAGTCCATTAAGAATCCATTTGGTGTGCAGCAGCAACAAGAGCAGTAGGAACTAAGCCAAAGCCGGTCTGGCAGGGTGGTGGTGGGGGGGTTGGGTTGGAGTGGGGGGGCGCCTTGCCGACTGAGATCTCTTCTGTAAGGAATATGGCCCACTGAAAGGTCTGTTTTAGGGAATGGCTATCGGCCTCGGCTGAAATAGGGTAAGTACTCAACGGCCACCGCGGAAGCAGGAATGGTAAATAAAAAAGGAAAGAAAGATAAGACCTACAGGCCCATAGCACACACAGATAACTTAACAGTAATACTAATAACAGAACACTAGTAATATACCACCTCCACGTGTAGCACAGCAGCTCAGCCCATAACATCTTAAACACTACAGGTTTAACAGCTTTCTCTCTCTCTCTCTCTCTCTCTCTCATACACCCAAATGTGTGTGTGTGTGTGTGTGTGTGTGTGTGTGTGTATGTATATTTTTCCCCTTTCCCAGTTCTTCACACATAAATGTACATCAATAATTGCACAACAAAAAACGAGCTAAGCTGATTACTAGGGGCGATACAGTGTACAGATGACTTAATATGGAGGTAAGAGCTCTTTCTATGATTGGATTAACAGGATTTCAAAGTAATTTCTGGATTGCATTACTCAAGTAGCTTTAGATTAGTTCATCAATTAAAAGTGAGTGTATTTACCATGAAATTCACATTTTGTGCCTTTAATTAATCCTATCAGTTGTAGTTAGTGACGGTATTGTATAGTCTGTTATGTGCATTGTATGGGTCTTTAGGAGGAGGGTAAGGGGTATTCTTAATGAGCCACACACAATTACCTTGACATGAATATTGTAACTGTTTTGGATGTCTTAGAAAAGTATAAGGTTTGCTTTATTAATGCAACTTTAAAGACATGTATCATCTCTTTGACTATTTAGACTATTATTGTGTTACATGTTCTTATCTATATTTCTGATATGGATCATAAACAGCCACAGCAACGAAGAGGAATGACTGATAATGACTGACTCTTCTGTATTATTGTGTTACATTATTATTATTATTATTATTATTATCATCCTCATCTCTAAGTGGACTTGTACAAACTGGGGGATGGGGGATGACAAATCAGGGATGGACAAGCAATGATCTTCCTGAATACTCTATAATGTAAGGGTATTGTCAAAGGCATTGTGATTTTAGCAAGACTGACTTTCATAGATGTACAAATACAGTATATAGAACAGGTCAGGTCAATCTGTTTCTATCTCTGTGAATGGTTTACAGTTTACAGCAGACACACTTTTCAAAGCTTGAGATCTACCATCTTTCAATTAGACATTAATTAGACACTGTCGAGACAAAGTATTACTACAAAAAAAAAATATTACAAAGTAAGAATGAAATTAACATACAAATGACTGCAAATGATGAAGAATGCTTTGAATTAAATTTAATTTCCTCTATTCTATTCAGTGCAATCAAAAGGAAGATCGTCATCAAGATTCTCCATTAATACTATGCACCTAGCACTGAGGCAAGCATGCCACTGCTCCTTGGTCCTTGCTTGTGCAATGTTTAATGACAAGAATATCACGAGGTAATTAATTAGCATTTACCAAGTTAAAATGTAAAATAAGTTCCCCTCAGTAACAGATCTTGGAAATGGTCCCAGGAATTTCTCTTTCATCCAGCGCCAATCTTCCAACCAAATCCTGACTTTGGTTGTGCCATCATTACCATTTCAAAATGTTTTAAGGCTAGACATCAAATTGAGTTATATTGGAAATCAAAACAAGGCATAACTGAAAAATAAAGTATCTTAGTATAACAGACTTCAAAGGACCCAGAAAAGTGTTTATAACTTAACAAAACGTTCATCACAATTTACACAATCAAAGCAAATGGCCAAGGGTTCTGCACATCTTACTTATCCAACCCACAGACTCTCTTGTCAGAAAACTTGGATTTCCCCCAGATATCAGTTCACAGTGTGTGAAAAAAGTTTTTATTTTTTTGTATTTGTTCTAAGCACACTGTCCCTGGAAGTGGAGTTAGACCTAAATTCAACATTTGGCCTGTTTTGACCCCCTTGTTTCACTGCTGTAGACATGACACTGCACTGCAACTGGATGCAGTCCCTCAGAAGAGGCCTGATGTTTCTCTTCTCGGTCGGGTACCATTTACGATTACCAATATCTGTCATGATAAACACAGACGCCACACATTTTCTAGCTGATCAGAAGCTTTCTTATAAGTGTGGTATTGAGGCAGAAGCTTTGCTAATTAAATAATCAGGTTTACTAATTAGCTTAAGTAGTGGCATGAAACTCCATCCGTAACTCTGACAGCACAGGTTGTGCAGTCTGCAGCTCTTGCAGAAAGGACTGGAAAAGATCAGGATAAAAAAGGTAGATAAAATCACTTACCAAATATCTACAGATCCCCGTCTTGTGATAACTACATGTGGCTATTAAAGTAATACGCCGTGATGGGCTTTAACAAAGGTTGATTGTTCGGGAAGAGAAAAATGACAAGTTGCTCAACAAGTCCATTTGAGCTCATCTCGGCAGGTGTCTTCCGTGCTCTGGTGCTCATCAGGGATGGCCGTGGTGGAAGTGGCTAATACTCCTTCCTGTTCCTGGCCTTGGTGATGCTCAGGGGCAAGCCAGCCGTGGTGACATCCACTGGAAGACTACACAAAGATTTGCATAAGGTTAATGGCCTGGAAATCTACTTGTGTCACTGAAAGCCATGGGTCATTAGCTCTCAAAACGTAGCGGCTTAAATGTGCAAAGGGAAGTTATTTGATTCTGTCAAACCCTTGCGCTTAGAAACGTGCTTAAACCAGTATTTGTACAGTGATAAGATCATGGCATAGTTATGTGTGTGTTGGATACATATAAGTTATGGATTTAAAACAGTTTCTTAGTCAAGGTGATAATTCTCAGGATGATGCTCTGCTCTGTTTAAGACTGTTTGGAGACAGAGTTGAAAGGAACATAGCTTAAGAAAGTTTAAAATAGAATATAACAGATGACAGAACAAAAAAGTGTGATCCATTAGAAACACTCTCTACACTAAAACAAGAAAGGATCAGAGGGAGGCAAGAGGCTTTCAAATGCAAAGGTAATGGAGACATTGGGCTACATCAAAGGTAACTTCGGGTGTGACAAGCCGTGATTCAGCTCGATATCTGGTGATACAGAAATATGTACCATCTTGCATGTTGAATTATTTGCCTCTGGCTCTTTGAAGAATGTGCTACGCTTGCCAGCGAGAGGTCTCTCTCTCTCTTGCTTCTTCTTAGACACCTGCACACTGCCTTACACTATGGCCTGATGTGATAATTATAATCTCTGGCTTGGAGGTAAGGTAACAGGGTATAGATGGAAGTTTTTTTTTCTTTAAATGCAGTTCTTTTCTGACAGGAATACTGATTTGTCAAAGCAAGGTTGTGCTAGGCACTCATTGTACCATTTCACAGGTGTCTACATGGAAACAAGGCTGAAGTTTTCTTTGTCAGTAGGCCTATAGGATGCACCCTGTAACTTGTGTATAATTTTCGCCAAGACCTAGCTGTTAAAAAATCATAGCTGGTGAAGCCATGGGACCACAAAGAAAACTCATCTTCTGGGTATCATGCAGAATAGAGAATGAAATTGCTGATTGACCAAGATTATTTCCCCACCAAAGAGTTGTGACACTAGTGTCTCAGAGGACACTGCCGGTAAAACGAAAAAAAAAAAAAATGTCTATGCTGTGTCTGTGCATGCAGACACAAACACTTTTGTCACTGAGGAGAGCAAGAGACTAGTGAGTTCTCACTGTGATTGCTCTCAAAACGCCTGTGTGATTTGCTGAGAAATCTTTGTTGCCATTCCATCAATTCCTCCCTCTGAGTTCTCTCCCTGAGTTCTCCTGGGAGGTGACACCAGTGTCTCGGTTCTGTATTAGTATGCCACACGGCACACGGTAGCATTTGACAACAAAAGAGGGAACTTCTAGCGAAGGGGCATCTTCCTTGAGATATTTTGCTGTTTATATATAAAAAAAGAAAAAAGATGAGACAAAGAAAATGGGCCTTAGTGCGTCTGAAAGCCCTCTATCTTTATCTGCCATCTCTGCACAAAAGACATGAACCTGAGGTTAATGGATGGCTTCCGAGATCATAACCAAAATGTGGGTGTCTTCTGGGTGTTCCATCATCGACTGCAGCACACAGCTCAGGTCCCACCTTTGCCAGTTGGAGGATGGCCAGGAAAGGGCAAGGCTGTCATTACCAAATGTCACCCTTCACATTCTGACGGACCTAATTGGATGTAGCGCTCGTACTAGGCGCACATACAAGGTTGCAGGTAGTCCGGCGTGTACTGTACAGTTTAATTAGTGACTCACCAGTCCATGGCCACAGTTGTCATCCTGCAGATCGGCTATCATGTTCTCATACTGATGCAGCAATTTTTCACGCCCACTTCGAAGCTCCGACCATATCAGACTAGAGACAAGATTAATTAGATTTAAGAGTGGTCTGTTCGGTTTAGCATTTTTTTATGAACTAGGTGTAAATTGATGTATGTAAGGCAGTATGGATGACGACTCCTCATTTATCATATAAATTGTTTTTGTATGGGAATAGCTACAAAACACTTCAGTTTAAGCCAATATCTCACCTAAACACAGACTTGCAGACTTACACAAATCTAAGCTCAAGACTCATAAACTGTATATTCAAAAACATGAATTGCCAGCTAAATAACAGAACAAGTACATGAGCAGATGGAGGCGATGCGCCATCATCTTGCCCTACAGCCACTGATATCAATGTGTAGTAATCACTGACTGCAGCTCATCTTTAAATTGCCACTGATTGCACTGCACACACCAGATTTACAGCTTCCAGAAACCTATGATTAGTCCATCCGTCTGCTGACGGGGACCAGATACTGTATCATGCATTGTACCTGTTGCCAAGAGTAACAGAGGAGTATCTATAGAAAGACAGTGACAGTCAAAGACAGAGACAAAGGCTATGAGAGAGACGAGGAAGAGCTTATTGCCTTCGCTCCAGAGGATCAGTGAGACGGAGAGAGAAAAGGGGATATAATGATCTCACTCGTTCTTTTGCCAGGGCTGAAGGAGGTTCCCACCATTTTACTCGGGGTCACCGATGCATACACGGGCACCAGCACACCAGATCCAGCGTCTTGTCTTGGCAAATGGCCAGAGCGATACTGTAACCAAAATTGGGAATTTAAACAATAAAAAAGGGCGAGACGTATTTTTATTTTGTGAAATTGCACAAGCTCCAGATGTTCTGTCACAACAAGCTGTTAAGTTAGTGAGGGTATGTTCGACTGAGTCTGTGTATGTGTGTGTGTATGTGTGTGTGTGTGTGTGTGTGTGTGTGTGTTTGTGTGTGTGGGGTGGCCTTGACAAATAAAAAGAAATAGTTATTACTGCTTTAAACAGCTGTTGAGTTGTTGTGCTAAACAACTAGTCTACAGTATATAGCGCCTCTAGCATAGTGCACATGCTGAGCTATTGTTGTTGCTGCTGCTTTTACCCTTGCCTACCCTCCTTCTTCAATAAGTGGTATCAGTAGCCCGGCACATCAAACAATGCATCATGACAGGTAGGAATATAAACGCCCCGCCAACAATCAATTCACGGTGAGATTGTCTCCGGCACCCAATTCATCTGCAGGCTTGATTTCAGCCAGGATGTGTGAGCACGTCCTTCAGCTAGAGCTGGAATCTGTCTCAATCAATGACTCTGATGGCCCAGCCAGTGTATACGTGTGTGTGTGTGTGTGTGTGTGTGTTTGTGTGTGTGTGTGTGCTTGTGTATGTGTGTGTTGAGAGAAAAAGACAGCCTACTTGCACGCCTGTGTTGAGACACTCAGAACTCAAACTTGAATATTTTGTACTTAGACACAGACAATAAAAATTTTTTTTTTACACTTTGTCCATGTACCCCTATCCCTTGCATATACCTGCATAATTGCTTAGATCCTGATACTGTACATTTATGTAACAATTGCTTTGGCAATACAAGTGTCATATTTGTCATGCCAATAAAGCACCATTTGAATTGAAATGAATTGAATTGAAAGAGAGAGAGAGAGAGAGAGAGAGACTTATGCTTGTGAAATTGCGGGTGTCTCTGAGTGTGTCTGTTTTCTTTTTATCTGTATGTGCATCCTTAGTAAGTAGTGCATTTTGTGTGTGTGTGTGTATGTTCGTGTGTGTGTGTTGTGTGTGTCTTGCGTGTGCAATGAGAAAGCAACATAATTCTCAGCAGGGGTCCACCCCAACAACCAAGGGCTGAAAAATTGCAGAAGCGCATCCGCCATGATGGCTGTTGTTAAGTCTATGTGGGAGAGCTCTATCGCCTGAATATTATTTTGTTTGTTTCCTTTCACACTTACTGCACTGCACTGCCAGGGCTGCGCCGCAAGCCATCCATGTCCACTCGAGCCATTTTTGATTCCATACTTGGCACAGCATGCACACACTGTCAGCGTTGCTCTGAAGGAAACACAAACATGAAGATACCGCTTGTGATGAATGCTGCATTCAGCTCAATATTTACCATTTAAATGCTCTGCACAGTATTTCAATGCTAACACCATGTTAGCATAGACAGCCCTTGTGGAATATGCCAGGATCTGACATTCCATGGTGTACCAGGGCCATTAACTAAGGCTGGCATTTTAAAATAATTTTCCTAGTGTGCATGTGTGTCGTCTGTAGAGGATAAAAAAAGGGCACCATAGGCGTAAGGCTGATACAGGCAGAATCAATTCGCCAAGACGCACTCATTATCCCTCATTTCAAAAGTCCTGCAGCTCCAATTATTTCTTTAATGAGACTTTTAAGGGAAAAAATCACTGAGATTGATTTTGGGGCTGAGGCCTCGGCAGTGAGCGTGGCGGTGAGGAGTGTGGGGTGGAGGAGGGGGCGCGGACGAGGGTCGAACTGTAGCCGCTAATCTAGCGTTAAACACATATCCCCTCATGTATCGCCACCCTTGCCCATTAACCCTCCTCTGAGGAGCAGCATGGGGCAGACGGGCTGGTTAATGTCCTCTCTGTTGCACACCGATTCTGCACTCTCATTTCCTCCTCCCCATATCTAATCTGAATCGGCCTTTAAAAAAAGCTAATGGCTGGACTGTACAAGAGCCTGCTTGCACATTGACCGTTCACTGCAGTTCTGCCTCTTCGTCGGACAGAGCAAGTGGACAGCGTGGGACGCAGACTCTGTGGGACACAGGAGACGTAACCGAATTGTTGAAAGCCAATAAAAGCCAGCTGCTGAACTAGGCCACCCCTGCCTGAGTTATTGTTTGCGCTGCTCACAGTTAGGTGACAGGTGCAGCAGGCAGAGATAAGGTTGAGAAACTGTCTGGTCTGCCTGAAATGGCAGGGCGCACAGGAAGACGCCCAACCCATTTTGTCTTTTGAATGGCAGTTGAGATGTGAGAAGGTGAGAAAATAGAATTATTTATCCAGCAATGTGACATGTGTTACACTGCACCTGTGCTGCTATACAGTTGTCCTTGATTCCATTTCCTCAGCGTGTTGTGCACAATGGTCATTCTGATGCAAAGTGTGGGCCTTCAGAGAATCATTATCTCTCCTACAACAAGCTATTCTTTTCCTAGAAGAGGCTAAGGTAAATTTGCAGACTTAGGCCTAATGCCGTTTTTTTCCCCCCCATTCAAACTGAAGTGCTTAAGAGGATCTCGGGAAAGGTCAATGGAATAGTCAGTGCCCAGGAGAGCTCTCTGCGCAGCACTTTCTTTTCCCCACATTCTCTCTTGGTCCCATTTCCAATTTCAGCTTCATTTATTGATCAATTTTTGCTTTGTTTGCTTCTTACCCCCTATTGTGGTGGTCTAGTTCCACACTTTTGACCTCAACCCCCCACTAGGATTGGGTATCGTTTGGGTTTTATCCGATACCGGTGCTAAATCGATACTTTTAAAATGGTGCCGGTGCCGAAACGGTGCCTGAACCGGTACTTTGTTTTTAAAATGTTTTAAATTAAAATAGTCTAAAGCATGAATTGCTTTTTTTATTGATTTGAACATGAAATTATATTCAATTTACTATCAATATCTCATTGCTCCTACGAACAATACATTTGAATGTTAAAACAAACAGCTTGCCATGCATGCACACACAGTGGTAAGCTCTGCTTTCAAGTTTACCCAGTGTAGGCTGTTTGCCATAAGGTATGTTAAAACCGCTTGCCATAGAACTGCCAGGTCATGGACAACGGCATTTGCAAGCAAGCTAATCTAACAGGGACTCTACTTTCCAGTTAATTCAGTGTGTTCCCAAATACTTCAAGAAATTTCATGTCTTTACCCATAACACGCAATAGTTTTGAACATGTTAGGCTACTTGTCGGTGTTGAAGTGTTTCGATTCCCAGCGCTAGCCAAGTAGGCTAGGCATTTTAACAGCAACTATGGCTATGCGCTAACACCAGTCAGCTGAGTTTAATTAGCATAACCCACAGAGATGGTTTTGTAGCCTCTTTGACAGCTCAGTGACATCAGGTATGTAACCTACATATTTATGTTTTTGCCAGCTAACTTTTAACATGATCTTCATATTCATTGTGATGCTATATGGGCCTCATGCACATGACAGATTAATATCATGTCATTATGTTGTTTAGAACACACCGTGAAATAAAGCTTTCACCTTACAACTTTGATGATAACATTTCAAATAAATGCCAGTTAGCGCATTAGCAAGGATATTGTGTAAGGTATAGGCTACTGTTGATGTTGTTTCATAGCCTTTTGCTTGTGTGTAGTTAGGCCCACTGCTAGATTTTGACAGGAGCTCGCCATATCGCTTTAAAGTAAGCTACTTGGGCTCACGCAAGCTGTCAAACACTGTCCCCTCGCCTATACGGTGCACCCCTCTGGTTTATACATCCAGTGTTTATGTTAGCTAACTGTATCTGGCTGTGTTGCTATCAGAGCAAGACGTCGGCACCGGTGCCATATTAGAACCGTGTTTCGGTGCCCAACCCTACCCCCCACACACATACACACAAACAAACACCCACACCTCACACCTTTTGCATTGTGCGCTAAACCTACTGTTTTTGCATGTCCAAGCGACACAGTCTTAAATATTTACAATGGTGTGGGCAAAATCAATCATGGGGGTGGAGTTGAGCGACGACGTGGCATCTGCTTTACCTCAGGCTAGATGGGGACCTTTCCACCCTGGTAGCATTTAACCTGCCCTTGAAGGCACTTCGGTATCACTCACTAGTAATAGCCTCTATCACCTGGAAGGAAAAGAGAGAGAGAGAGAGAGAGAGAGAGAGAGAGAGAGAGAGAGAAGGGGAGAGAGACAATTAAGCATCTGACACCTTGAAGTCCACCAACACTCCGCTCCAGGGCAAGTGGCCACTTCCAAGTGTTGGAGAGGGGCGCTGGGAGGCCCGGCGAGTCATCAATCATCATTTACGATGCTATTAGTGGCACTAGCGTTCGCCCAGGGGATTTGAAGCACCAAGCCTGTGCGCCTGCGGTTCCCAAGCTAAGCATTTTCCAAGTGGGCTCTCGATGCATCAAACAGTCAATGTAGAGCGACTACTACACTCTGCCTGGCCGACGCTAATACAAGACCAGATTCTTTTTTTTTTATGTTGTTTTTTTTTTTTTAGTGCTGACATACTTAATGGGTCTGAAATCAAGCACATAGATTGAGTCATTCCGCCCCTTTTGCACAAAACCAAATAAAGTGTTTACACTAAAATTAAAAAGGACTTTGTGTGTCATCTGATTGTCTGTGCTCCTAATGTGCCATGAAGTAGCCTTTTAAATGTCAATAACATGAGTGGGCTTCACTTATCTCCAATTAGCTTTGGGAGGGAGGGAGGGAGGAAGAAGCAACAATTTCTCTCCAAATTATATCTAAATGCCTGACTGGCTATTAACATCTCTATAGAGTTTTCCTTTACCTCCACAGGTAGATTCAAAATAGCCTCTCCCACTGGTGAGAGAACATTTGCCAGAGAGAGAATTGCTTTGCTTAACCCATTTACTCCTGAAATGCCTGCTAAAAACGCCTATAGAATCCTATGGCATTCTAGACTAAATAACCTTATTTCCTAAGTGTTTTCTGAAAAAAATACTAAGAATTGTCAACGTCTACCAAAACCTTAATATCTAAGCTTCTGTACACCTAGAAACATGAAATAAAAAGCATGCTGCGCTACGCAGCAACCAGCGGGAGATTCAATGTTGCGCTATGCAGCAACAGGCGGGAGATAGAATGTTGCGTCGTGCAGCATCCAGCACGAATGGGTTAAACTGTTGGATTGGGTTCAATGAAATATGAGTGCTTTAGAGTTCTGACGATAAAAGCCTGATAAATGTCATTTTAAAAAACTAAATGCCTCTTCACAAGCACTTAGTCGAATCCAAAAAAAGAGAACCGAAGACAAAAATGGTGCCCACACATGCACGCTTAAAGTTTCCACATATCTCAACAGACGCCAAGAGATTCAAACCGCATTTGTTGAGAAATATTACACTGAGTGTGATCTCATGCGCACATGTACTGAAACACACCACCACATCCAAGGAGAGTTTCCAGGATTTCAACAGCAGTACTCAGAATAAAAAGCATAATTCTCCATCTGAACCTTGTAAATCACATTAAACATGGATGTCATCCACTGATAATGCAACACACTGCTCGATGTTTACAGTAGCAAACACCACTCGGAATCCAATTTGGTTGAATGAGCACTTGTTCCACAAGGGAGGGAGGGAAGTGGGGCCGTGAGTGGGAGTTCACAAGCTCCGGCGGCCATATTGGAGTCTAAAAAACATTTGTTTATCGCCCCCAAAGGGGGGTTGAGGAGGGGGAGAACGAATGTGCTAGCTCATTTTCTCCAGTGTTAACACACTTTATTCTCTAGCATCGTGGAGAAATTACGTAGGCCAGCCAGTCTCTCTCATCTCTGACCCAGTTTAGCGATGGAACTAAACTTATTTCGGATGCTCAGGAAAAAAAAAACAAAACACATTCCTGTCTCGCAATTCAGAACCATTATCCTGTCAATGGCAAGCTCATTGCGCTTGTTTATTTCACTTTGTTACTTTGAGAGCATTCCTTCGACTAGCAGCTCATCCCACTCATTGTTTTCTACACACTTATTTGATGACTTTTTAATTTCCTTTTTTTTCCAGAAGATAGACTCTATTCGCATGCAATGCTCAACTCAGCATAGCGTTCAAAGACTCTACCCCACACCACTTCACAAAAACTCACAAGTGAAAAAAGAAGAGAAAAGATATTCTGCATGGTAACATGGCCATGAATTCACACACATGGACCCCGACAGCCTTCCAAGGCCCAAATGCACATTAGGTGACGGGTGATGAGGTTTAATCTCAGGACTGCGCCACTGGCCATACAAATGTGGCAATAACGGCACAGGCCCTCTTAAAATGACTCATTTCCACCGAGTTGTCTTGACAACTGCAGTGCGGCAATACTGGCACACCATCGCTCAAGACTTTTTTTTTTTTTTTTTTTGGTCATAAACACAACAGTGGAGAGAGAAACTAATCCATTCAGTTTTATTGTCTGCATCATTCTGCCCAATCATGCGTGTCACTTCTTCACACCCTTAAAAGCTTTCATGAACTTGTTATTGAAATACTATTTGGCGGGTATTGAAATTTACATGCTTTATTTATCTAAGAGGAGGTTAGCAGTTAGAGATGAAGACTTCCGTTACACAGGATTGTGGTAATGATTGTTCTATATTATTCAATCCCCCACGTACAACTGCTGAAATGTTATTGACTTAGCAAGACTAGAAACATAATCAGCTGAAGGCACTCAATAGCTGGCCCATGTAAAATTTACGGAGAAGCAGATGTCACCCATGAGGAGCCAGGCAAACGCAATCAATATAAGAGAAAAGAATTATGGTAATGTAGCCATCCACTAAACGAGGCACACTGTTCTACCAAATGTTTTCATACTCTGTGGCCTAGCAATTCAGCACACAGTTATAAAACTGCGCAATGACTCAGAACTATTCTCTTTTTAACTTTTTAAACATGTCTCTGTGAGAATCCATAACTGAGATCTTACAACCACCAGATATATAGCACTAGAGCAAGACTATTAAGTGCAATCAAGCACATCCCAAAATAACTCTTCTGTGCTGCAAGGCCTTGGCACACACCTAGTGATCTTTATTCTTTGCCCATCAATGGACAAGTCATCCCTCTCGGAATGTGAGATGCACACGCACCAGTTTGCTCATACACTAAACAGCTTCAGTGAAATATTTATGAATACATTCAAGGAAACAACTGAAATACATTGTCGCCTGTATGCGCTATTTCAATTTCACTTGAATACGTGACATAAACTACTGCATCTAATCGAACGTAACCACCGCGTGCTGCTCAAAATTGGACCAGGAAGCAGACAGAAAAGTGGTACTGCTCATCGCTTCGCTCTCACACAACAGTGAATATCTATCAGCCATTGTTCCCTGTCGTCATCAGAGCCCACAATAGAACACAATGAGATGGGTAGCGTAGGAGCCTCATGCTTTTATGGGGTGCTTTGCCAGCACGGAGAAATTACTTCATTATCCCACTGTACCATTGTACAGAACGCCATTCTCGGTTAAGACTGGAAAAGGAGAACGAATACAAAAAAAAAAAAAGGAAATCAATATGAAAAGGATTCCATGTCTGCAGATTGTCATGCTTTGAAGCGCGCATGAATCTGGATCTTGTCAGTCTGGTGCGGTAGGGGAAACTGTGCTCACGTTCTGTGTCAGTCATCAGCTGTAACTGTGATTGACAGTTGACAATTTCCCAGAGCCTGCGGGTGAGGATCCACTGTGTAAACAACATCTGAAGCTTGCAATGCCAGAGATCCGACTCTCTGCTCGCAAATAGGGATATGCATTATAGGAATCTGTGTGATCCGAAAAACATACACAAACACACACACTCACAAATAAACATCCTATGTCCAAAACACATACACACACACACACACACACACACACACTAGTGATACTGTGCCTATAGGGTGTCATGTTTAAATGTAGTCATTTAGCAGATGCCTTCTCCAAACTGATTTAAAAATTAAAGTAAACCTTGGTGTTATCAAACCCATGCTCCACCAGTTGAGCTGTTTGTGCTGTGCTTAGTTGTGTATGGTTCTTTTTGACCACTCCTCATGCCCTTTGTCCCCCTTTGTGAGATGCCCCTGGTTAATCCCTGACCAGTACTGGACTTCCTACAGCTCTGAATCAATCTGAAGCTATGACCCCCCCCAAACGGTGTCCAATCTGGACTGGATACTGCCTCACGGGCAGCGACTGGTGAGAAGAATGGGCACTGTAAAAGAGAGAGAGAGAGAAAATGTCTGACGGCCCGCCAGCACCGCTATTTTTCTCTGTGGCGGGCACCCGGCCTCACGACACACAAATAACGGAGCGCACTGGCTGCCGTTCAGATAGGCAGGAGGAGAAAAGTGGGCCACTGCCAACCCAAGGCTATGCAAATCCGTCCGCTGCTGAGTTTAGAAATCTAATGATCTGACTAAAATGAAACGCTTTCTCGCTCTCTCTTTCACTCCCTCTCTCTCTCTCTCTCTTCCTCCCTTCCTCCAATCCTCCTCCCGTATCTTTTCCCCTCATGACTCTCCTCTATGTTTTTCCTTTCTTCCTCTTCTCCTCCTTTTCTCCCGCTGACTGGCATGGCCATCTGGTGCCCATGCCCAGGAGATGGTCAGAGTTGTAGAGTCTGGCCTCGGGGCACTGAATGGCAGCCTGGCTCTCCTCGCCCCCTCCAGAAACAATATGTGCCGGCCATAATGATTCATTCTTTTTGTGCATTCCGGAGGGCCCCTCTGCCTAGCCGAGCATGTGCCTTCAATTAAGCACTGCTTTAAGTAAAAAGCCTCATTTGCACAGAGTGTGTGGGAGAGAGCACTCCCAATACAACCTCCGGAGCCAGGGCAAAGGTAGGGAACGACCAGAAGCAATCAGTCGAATCTGAACAGGTCGCTCAGGATATGATGGAGCCTTTCTGGGAAATTGTTCATCAGCAAAATACAAACCAAAGACGTGTAGACAATGAAGTCATTCAAATATTTTTTTGCATTGCAGCATTGAGGCTGCTGAAGCAGTGCAGCAGCACAGTTATCTAAATGACATTATGCATCACAAAAATTACAAAACAAAAATAATTGGGCAGCCAATTAATGCAGAGGCCTCTTAACTGTAATGGCAACAACTAGTCATTTGTAACACACTATAATGTACAGTATGTTCCTAGAGTCTTATACATCACTGGAGTTTACAAAAACGTTTGCAAAGATATATGGGTAACCAAACAAATAATCTCAATGTATTTTGCAGTAGTGTTACCTACTGTAAGCCTCAAAATGTCTGTCCCTTCATCAGTATAATATATGATTATGTAATGTGGATGTAAATGTGTGTGTGTGTGTGTGTGTGTGTGTGTGTGTGTGTGTCCACCAGCATAGCTGGCATAGATGAAAAGACGAACTTCTCCCATTTGCTGAAAATGGGACGATCCTTATCACTTAACCCTTTGGGCTTGATAGAAGGTCAGCCAGGAGATAATGTCCCTGTCGCCTCCAGTTCAAATGTAATTGGGTTTTTATTCATCAAGTTCTTATCTGTTAACATTAAATATGCACATCATCATCCCATATCTCAGCTTGGGAGATAATAAAAAAAACACTGTCATTGTCTACCCATAGATCTCACTCAAGCATGAAAAGAAAAAATTCTCTCAAATCTGCCTTCCAAAAAATTGCCCCCCGTAGCAAAGTTCGCCAGTGAGAGAACACCATCACAGACATTTATCTTACCCAGTGCTCCATCTCCCCTAGCCTGTCAGGTGGCAGCCTTCCGAAAGGCAGATCTATACTTAGTGAGGAAACAGAGGGTGTGTGTGTGTGTGTGAGCGTGTGTAGGGGGGTGTTGGATGGACTGCAGCCATACCAGCCCCAAACGCTAATATCCAAACATGCCTCACTAAGCAGATCCATGAAATTTGATTTGCGACTCTTGACCCCAATATGAATGCAATTAGGGCCTTAGATGGGGTCCAGTCATTCCCGCGTCTGCTGGGGACCAAGGGCCAGCTCTCCTCAGATACGTTTGTGTGGATTGGAGACCAACTGTGAGGCCTTTTGTAATGCCCATTTGATCAGGCTCAAAGCGAAGCCGTCACGCCTCCGAGGGGCTCTGCTTTCGTGCCAAGCACCGCCGCTAGAGCCTTCCGTCGCAAACGGCTTGGGTCAGACTTGAGAGGGAGTCGGTGGGAGTGTGTGTGTGTGTGTGTGTGTGTGGGGGGGGGAGGGGGGGGGTTGAGATGGGGAGATTTGGGGGAAGAGAGAGCCCAGAGGCCACAGGCCTGGCGGGTGGGCCTGCTTGAAACGGTGAGGCCGCCGTCTTGTGTTGCCAGATCACAGCTCCATAAGGCATAACCTGAGGCACCGGCCACAGCCAAATGCAATGCAACCTCCATCTGACTCCATCAGCTGTCCCTCCATGTCAGGCATCTGTTGGTGTGTGAAACAGGGTTGAGCAAGCTAACAACAGGTGGTGACATGCATGGATAACGCCACAGCTAGAACGCAATTAGTGACGTAATGATTCCTGAATGCCAACACTATTAACCTAGTAGGCTGAAATGTTCTTACCAGAAACGGAACCTAAATAATCTCGCAAAAACATTTCAAGCCAACAGCTGTTGCCGAAAATTGGCGAAAAATGCATCTTTTATGTATAACTTTTATTAAAAACAAATGCACATATTGCGCGACCGATTGTGAGTTACATGTTTCTAGAAATTATATACAAATTTGCTGAAAACTAGGCATATACCATCTGACAGTTAAATCAGTTTAGGACATCCAAGAGTAGTGTGCTGGCAATTTTGCTCATGATCAGCATTCCCTTCATTTGCTAACTAAAGCAATTTGACAAGTTGCTCTTGCCACCGTGATGAATGAAAAGAGGTTTGAAGCGACATGTGAACAAATAGGAAAGCCTCACTTAACCGTCCCGATTATTAGGAGCGGGATGATCAGATTTATAGCTGTAATTTTGTCAGGACATGCCGGTGTTTAGTAATTTGCATATGGTTTATGGCAGGCGGCGGGGCATTTGCATAATGCCAGCTCAAAGTGACACGCCAATGATGAAAGCTGCGGGGGGTCCGATAAACTTTTCCCTCATGTGTGGTGCTTCTGGAGCAAGGGAGGGAGGGAAAAATGGCCAGTATCATAAAGGCCTGGGAGCAATCACTGCCCAACAGCTACTTTTCCCCTTCTACCTTAGCACACGCACTAAAACACAAGCTGGAGGAGTGCAGGGGAGAGTCAATATGCTCCCAGGGCCAAAGAAAACAAACCGTAAAAATCAATGGACTATACATGCCCAGGGAGTCGCGTGAGAGATACAATGCAATGCTATAAAGTCTGATTGACTAGTAAACAAGCAGCGGGGCTGGATCTTCAGAAATCCATCAAACAGTCCTGTTATAGATCACTTCTTCGTAGCGCAAGACATTATGTAAATATGTTCTGTGCACATACTGTGTTGTGTTGACTTGACAGGTAAACTCAAATATAAAAACATTGGCATATCCATCCATTGAAAACAAAGTCCAGTCCATCTTCCAGTGAAACAGATTTAATTTGCTTCTCTAGCCAAATTCTACTCAACAGTATTGGATTCTCTGATCTTACAACACCACCAAAGCCAATACAAGCAATCGACAACGCAGGAGGCCAATAAAGGTGTGTACGCCACCTTGGCACACCAGAGTGGAGCTTCCAAACAGGTTGAATTACACTGACCGGGGATATCTGAACTTTTGCAAGAGGGCATCGCAGGCGAACTGTAACTGTGCTTTGCTCCGTTACTCTCCATGGGAATAAATGCATCAGTGCAAAAGCCGAATATGTCACCTGTCTATTTGTGGTCTTTTTGAAATACCACCCTTGTGGCCATTTGGCAGAGAAATCAATAACAGGTCACCGATCCCTATCTCCCTCTCATTTCCTATTCCAAATGAAGCGGAGCGGAGAGGAGAGGAGAGGAGAGGAGGGGGTGCATTTAGATGCTGTCACATCATGAGCGTCTGATGCCAGCGTCTGATGGCAGGCCCCTGTCAAAGGTAGATTTCCGTGCCCTGCGCACCAGTGTCTGTGTATCATCAGGGGAGTGTGTGAGTGTGTGTGTGTGTGTGTGAGGGTGGTGGGGGGTCACACAGACTGGCATCCATTCACCACTGCTGACTGCACGGCTCTGAATATTTACGAGTCAGCACCCGGATGGCAGGCAGACTCTGACACACACACACACACACACACACACACTCACCCCTGGCACTGGACCACAGATAATTGCTGCCAGTCTGCACACAACCACACACACCCTACCCTGCCCATCCAGCCACACACACACTGTCTGCCCGTGACCCCTCAAGGTCAGACCGATGCGGCTGGTGGCAGCACCCCTCGTCGTGCGCAGCCTATGTAATTAGCCACTGGGCGACTTCAAAGGGCACCAGGGAGAAAATGCCAAGGGCTTTTCTTCTTTCAGAGCAGCCAGAGTATGTCTCTTTCTCTCTCTCTCTCTCTCTCTCTGGCCACACGATGGGCACAGCAGGGGAAGAAAGGACAGTGCCTGTGTTGGGCCTTGGGAAAAGCACACCTTCTGAGGGCTCATCTGCAGGATGTTGTGAAGGGGAATTGATATTATGAGTGCTCTCTGTCTCTCTCTCTCTCTGCAGGCAAATGAGGGTTTTATGCCCAGGACTCACTTCTCCAACCCAGCATGGCACACATGAATACTTCCCTGAGCCATTTCTTGTCCTCCTCCTCTGTGAAGAGAAACATGAAACAAAAAGAACTTGGTAGAAAGTTTAGTGCTGGAGGCATAATGGAGGACAGAAAGCAGCACACAGGAGAGAGCAGCGATAGGCTCCCATAGGGCCTGGCATTGTACACGCGCTCCTTCAAGAGCTCTCTTTTTGGGGGGAAGGGGGGGCTGAGTGGCAGAGTGACACATGCTCACTTTGTTTCGCTTCACCCTCCCTGACTGTGCTTAATGCACCACTGGTCCATGCCGTCTAGGGTCATTTTTTTCGTTTCTTTTCTCCGCGTGACTTCTTTTTTTTTTTTTTCTTTTTTTTTTTTTTGCGGCTGGCAGGTGTGTTGCCAGTTTGTATAAATGGTTGACTTGTCCAGACATGGCCAGTGTTCTCCACCGGGCCGCGGCTCGTGTCCCTCGGGGTCCATGGCATCAGAAGCTGCCAGTGACAGGCATGGCATAGCGTAAGGCTGGCAGTGCCACGTCAAAGAGAGAGCCCGCCAGCTTGACCCCTCTGGGATGACTGACACTTAAGACATGAGCCAGCCCCTACAATATGCAATGTCACGCTTTAAAGACATGACAACGAAATATATAATAAATCAAATGAAATAAATATAAAATGCCAGATTTGACATGTGTCAGCTTCAAGAGGATATTCCTGCACCCACAAAATTTCTGAAACACTCTTTTGTATAATGAAGTGAGTACTACATCTAATCAATTTTATTCACTTTATTTTACAAATTATTTATTTAAAATTCTATGCATAATAAAATTAAACTAGATGTACCGCATAGCGGTACAAAATATGACCGCCGCACAGTCCTGTACATCCGTTCGGCGAAAATAAATCACACTTCAATTTGTCTCCATATTTTACTCCATCCCCCACTCTTGAAACTTTTGTGTATGCTTGTTTGGCATGCCTGAGTGTGTGTGTGCGGCTGCACAGAAAGTACCCTACTGGTGCTGAAAAGGTGAATAGATTGTAGAATAGCCAAAGAAGATGTAGAATTGTTATAAAACCTTTAAAATCTCTAAACAATCACAAGTAGGGCAGTTCATCACAGTTCATCCATTGCAACTGGATTGATGAAAGGTCACTTACACCTGTAGGCTACATTGTATTTGGGAAAAGCAAAAGGTATCAGCATAATGTTATTTATTTATTTATTATGTATTTTTAAACAAAAACATCTCTGTCAGTTCCATGCCGTTTTCAACAGCTATCAAAAACAAAGGTCATTTTTGGATGGATGGATTTTTTGTGAATGTTTCTTCTTCTACATAAGATTTTAGTCATCTTTAGTTCATGTAATACTTTATTGTCAATGCACAAATTAAGTAACAGTAGTCTGAAACGTTATTGTTAATGCACAAATTAAGTAACAGTAGCCTAGTCTGAAACGAAATGCTGTTTTACATCTAACCAGTGGTGCAAATAACTGACATGTCCAAATGGGCCTTGATGAAATGCGTCGCTAGACTGTTCATACACATTTTAACGGGCCAAAGTTGAAGAGCTTTTGTCCGTTATTGTTAGTGCAAATATAGGCTGATTCATGTTCCCTTGCATTTTTTAACTGAGGTCCATGGCTAGTCTGGCTTTCATCAGACCAAGCTCAATCTTTTAAGAAATCAAAAAATAAATAGCGGGCAGATCAGGCTGGGTTCACCCAGCCTAGTCCATAGGCACCCGATATTGTTTAATTTTCCGATTGAGATATACACGCTCTGGCTATTCTAAATGCAAAAATGCATCAGGGAGTTATGACAAAACGGTAACTAACAAACTAGATCCTAATAGAAAGCTTCCCTAAGCTACAGGTAGGATTATAAGGTAGGCCTATTTACAACATAAATTGTCAATAGGCTATGCTGGCGACACAAATAAAATCTCCTTTGGAAACCAATGGCTTACGCCTTACAGTATCAAGCGGACTTAAACTGTCATATCGTGGCGAAAAGTTGTAATAACATTCACGCAGCTCCATGAGTCAAGGAAAGCGCGAATGAAGTAGCCACTTCTAAATGGGACCCACTACACAGTAGCTTAAGGTGTTTTGCTAAAGCAGCCATAATGAAATGAAGGTGTCATTGTTTGGATACTTCACACACACGTGCTTTTTAATTTCACAGACTACAACTACCAAGCTGTAATCAAAGCACATCGATTCCCCTCTCACACCCTGCACGCACTTAAAACAAAATAAACAGGCGTCTCAGTCTCACACATGTATAGGCAAAACTGTATCAGACCGGTGTAACGTTGGTAAATCTTCCATTGCACAGAATGATTTTGTAGCACGTGCAATAAATGACAGTCGAAAGATACAAACAGTGCTGCTATACATTTGCTTGGTATAACCGCATGTATAGTTTTCTACAAATGCAATAAATCAAATGCCTCCATCACTCAACCAACGCTAACGGTAACATTACCTAGGTCCTTATTGATATTACAAGATTAACGTACCTGCAGTAAAAACCAAGCATGTCCGATAAACATCCTCAGATTTATTTCGGCTTCAAGAAGAAATGGGAATTACACTTCATGTGAACATCGTCCTATCCTTATTAGATGTTCGCTGCGGTAAATTACAGTCCTTGTATGAAGAGTCCATTGTTTTTTCCAACCCACTTTTAACTTCCAACAAAATTACGTCTCACTGCAACGATGCGCCATCTAGTGGACAAACGACTACTTCAAGTCAAGTCAAGTCAAGTTCTCGCCAATACTGAAAATGCAGCCATGATGATGATGATGAATATTTATTTTGGCTTTCTTTTAATCCTACTGATTTTCATTTTTTACCGGGGGGGGGGGGGGGGGGGCAAATCACAAATGAGTGATAATGAGCCAGGTTGATGTGGGCCCTTGAGACCAACATACCATAAAAGATTCACAGAGAACTGTGTCTGCCCTACCCTCCTTTCGGGGGGTCCAGTCCAGCGGGGGGGCTGCAGATGAAAACGAAAAATGACGGTTCCATGCTATCCATGTGGGGGTACATGCCCACCAAGTTTTGTGTACCCCGGTCTTTCAGTGTCCCGGGAATCCTTGTTGGTGTACGTCACTAAATGTACACATAAATTATTTTATTGTAAGGCCCCCCATGAACGAAAGTACACACAACTTGGCATGCATTCAGAGGGTGTCATAATGATCCTACACTTTTAATTTCGTGCAGTTTTGACCTTGTCAGCCAGAGATATTGAGATGAAAACACCTAATTTTTTGCTTTTTAATTTTTAACTAGGTGGCGCTATACATGAAATAAGTGCTAATGGGATGGGTTGACATGCCCCCTTAAGACCAACATACATAAAAAAGGTGGACCTCCTAGGCCCTACAGTTCTCGAGATATTCACAGAAAACTGTCTCCGGCCACCTACAGGCCAGTTGGTGTATAGTAACATAAATTAATTTATTGTGTGGCCCCCCATGAACGGAATTCCACGAAACTTGGCGTGCATACAGAGGGTGTCATAATGATCCTACACTTCCAATTTTGTGCAGTTTTGACTATGTTAGGTCACAGATACCTTCAATTACAACACCTCATTTTTACTTTTTTGTGTTTAACTAGGTGGCGCTATACATGAAATGAGTGGTTATGGAATGGGTTGACATGGCCCCTTGAGATCAACATACAAAAAAAAAATGGTCCTCCTAAACCCTACGGTTTTCGAGATATTCACAGAAAACTGTGTCTGCCCTACCCTCCTTTCGGGGGGTCCAGTCCAGCGGGGGGGCTACAGATCAAAACGAAAAACGATGGTTCCATGCTATCCATGTGGGGTTACATGCCCACCAAGTTTCGTGTACCCCGGTCTTTCAGTGTCCCGGGACTCATTGACGGAAATTTGGGCATGCGAAAAAGAAAAAAAAAAAAAAAAAAAAAATCTGACTAAACCTATATGACCGCCGCTTCGCTGCGCGGCGGTCATAATAAATTCCTAAGCAATAGAATATATAAAACATAATATAAATAAAAGATACATATATCCTAATATATCCATACCCATATATCAGTTTCAGATTGGTGTCAGTTCCATTGTCATTTTCCAAAAAAAACCCTTATATGTGATGTGATTGCTACACCCTCTGAGAAAAAGGTCATATTAATGATGCATCAACCCTCAGACAGCATGCAGCCCCTTTGAATTCCACCTAATCTTTAGCTGCAGTTCAGGCGTAGCACAGCACATTATGATACCTCTCACAAACTTCTTTTCTTCTCAGCAACACAGGAGCCCAGCTTGGGCCTCAGGTACCAATAAGCCAAATGTTGCCATCTCATCAGAGAGAAAGGAAAATCATAAAGCCCATTTGAAAGGGGAGAGAAAAGACAGACGTGCCATGAATGGTGACACTTCCAAGAACAGGTGCCTAGGAGACAACATCGTTCATGTACAGTATGTATTTGTCTGTGTGTGTATATGTGTGTGTCTATGAGTGTGTATGTGTTTGTGTGCGAGTGTATGTGTGTGTGTGTGTGCTGGAAAGTGACTTAGGTGTGAATGTGTTTGTGTGTCTGTCTGAGTGTGTGTGTGTGTGTGTGTGTCTGTGTGTATGCTGGAAATGGTGATTTGCGGAGGAGCAGTTCAAAGCCCCAGTCTGTTTTGTGGCTCTGGAACAGATGGCGGGAGCCACTGCCAGAGGTAGGCCAGGCCAGTGTGGGGGTGCAAGGTGGGCCTGCGCACACACACCGCCAGTCGCAGCAACACGCCGCCAATCTGGACCCCGATCAAACTAGGACAGATCTCTCAGAAGGCGATAATTACTGAAGCAAGGTAGAGCTTGCTTTGAGAATGAAACAGGCGTGCGCTTCCTGCGATGATCATTACAAATCACATTCATATACATTTCAAAAGGATTTCCACTCTTCGAGGCTGCACTCTCTTTGGCTGAGCAAAGGCACAATACTGGACTGAATATCCACATAAAGGTTGTTGAAATGGAAATAAGACCCCCCCCCCCCCACACACACAGTTAGACTCTGGCAGGCACAGGTCTAATATTGTTAAAGGGTTTACTGTAAATGTTTTTTTTTATAAGGTGGGCCGGATCTACACTGTCTAAGAAGACAATAAAATGTCTGTACACTGGACTAAAATGGAAAATAACATGCGGAACATGAGGTTCCTGAAGTCTGTGATTCTAACCCATTATACTTTTGATCAAATTCAGCAAAATCACAATCCCTCACAGTCCTCTAACTGTGGCAGTTAGAGGACTGTGAGGGATTGTGATTTTGCTGAAGAACTCAGGGGGGAGTACTGGGACACAAGCGGCTGCAGCATCTATACCACATTTGGGTACCCGGGTTCTAATCCGACCCGTGGTAATTTCCGATGCCATCCCCTCTCTCACCCACTTGTCTCCTGTCATTCTTCACTGTCCTGTCAGAATAAAGACAAAACCCCAAAAATATACTTTAAAAAAGAAAAACTCTGATATTACCACACACTCCTGTCTCTGTAAAATATGTTGCAGGATTCACATAATGTTACATTCATAATGCTGCGTCAAGCTTGTAACCCAGGACATGTTCACTGTTTAGTTCAATTCTTTTCTTCACAAATTCTGTTTCAACTTTCTAGATAATACATCTGTAACTCCTAGAGGAATGTATTACAATCCATTTGTAATCTCTAGGCATAGAATAACAGCCCACTCCGGTTCGCAGGAAAAAACTATTTTCTGGTTCAAGCTCCGAACCAAAGTGTCACATTCTGAATCGTTTTTTGTTTGGTCGCAATGCCCCGACCGTTTTAAATGTTGGTTTGCAAACGGGAATGGAGCCGGTTCTCTGTCGGTGGAAAAGACCTTTGTGTGTGTCAGTCAAGCTCTTCCACACTAACCTCACCCAACCATGTCTTCTTTGGACCTTACTTTGTGCAGCTTGTGTCACACTTGAATTCACTGACCTCTTTAGAACAAACCATTCTTTCACAAATGTTTGTGAATGCAGACAGTATGACGAGGTACAGTGGGACTGATGAAACACTCACATTCCATTATTACTTGGTTTTACTAAAGTTTACCTGGCTGAGGAGTTGTGCTAGTTGGAATCAGCTGGCTGAATTTTTGGATTGAATATGTCATGGAACTTTTAATGTTTAACACAAGTTTCGCTCCGCTGGCCAAAAGTTTGGGCATATGATCAATACACTCTGCACCACTGGACAAACCATACGCCATCCAGGAGAGCAGGAGAAGGGAGAGCCAAGGGAGCAGAGGAGAGAGGGAAAGGAGGCGAGCAAGGCACAGTGCTCAAACACAGATGCTATGGTCTGCCTTTCCTCCTCTGGTCCTGCTGTCTCTCCGGTTTCCAAGGAAACACATTTGATGTATGGTTCTTTTGTACACATAGTGACAATGCTTTTAGGGGCCCCCTTTTAATGTAGAGAAGTCCTCCAACAATCAACCTGTCCACAGTAAAAGCATTTAAAAGCACTCCTGTGTGATATGCAGCCGTCGTCTCTAGTTATTTCAGGCTTTTTCAAAGTAACAGTGGCACCAAAACACTTGGGGGAAAAAGTTCATGGAAACATCCTGTGGTGTTAAAGCAAGTAGGCTGTCAGCCCAGTACCACATATTCTGCTCAGACTTTGTCTATACACTGTATTTTGTAGATAACTAAAGGCTCTTTCTGAAATGATGCCCATTAAAGGAGAATCCCAGTGTGATATTGACCTAAAGTGTGTTGAAACAAACAAGCATTTCCACTCGTCGCTCGACTTATCGTGACTAAATTCAAGATGGCGTTGAACGATAAAATCCCTTAAGGTACTGTCTGTATAAATCGTCTTGTAAATAAACTACCAGTGCTTTTTCAAAGTTCTCCATGTCTCGTTTTAAATGTCATGGCCCTCGGAAGTCAATGAAGTATGGAGCTACTCTGAACCTTGTAAATGGTGTAAAACAGTGATTTATTTGCATGGCTAGGCCGATGCCCAAGGCACCACAACGAAACACTGTTGGTAGCATTGGCTAACTAGCGCCAGATTTCTGAGTGCAGGGGACAAGCTGAGGTGAGCTATGAGACATACGTTCACACTCGGTATCATGTTTCAAGACACTTTAGATCAAAATCACACCGAAATTATCCTTTAAATTTGCAGTAAAAAATAGTTAGATAACTTTTTTGCGACCTCACATACTCTGCCGTAATGATAAAGTAGGCTAGTGGATCTTCTCTCCCCTCTCTTCTTATCTTCTCTCTTTGCTATGAACTGTCCAAGCTAGGCCTATAACTGCCCTTACTTTGAGGTTTAATCATCGCTATCTATGTCTAATGTTTGCTAGCTATCTGTCTTAACTATCGTAAACGTGCTAATTATCAACCATTTCGTTCGAAAATTCTAAAACAACGTTTTTTAATACTTCAAAATAACATTTGCTAAGTGAACCTTACATTTTTCAGTAGCCATATGTGTGTAGATTTGAACAAAATCTAGTTTTGTTCTTATCGGGGCTTTTACTGCCTGAAATATCCGATTTTGTTTACCACGCTCGGAGTTTAGTGCTGGGCTGGTGGGTGCTTATTCCCAACCTTTCTCACGGCACATCTACGGTTAGCCCGAGAATTCTCGTCAGCAATTCAAAATTCCACTGGAGCTCCAAGCGGATTTGTACACGCAGCCTTACAACACTGTTTACAGCTCTTCGAGTCACGATAAATAATTTTTGGTACAGTTAATTAAGATAAACTTATGGTGTGGGTGCTTGCATTTCTTTAGGAATCCGCCATCTTGGTTTATATAGAAATGAATATTAAGTGACACATACACGTAAGAGGTTGGACATACGTGAAGGTTGGTAATATGTGACGTTCTGATATCTGAGTGGCAGTTGCTAGTTTATAAACTGGCCAAGCACTGGAGCACATGCATCCTTTACAGTTACAAGCTGATCATGTCATGTCAAGATAAGTGAATATTAGGTATTTGATGCAAATAGAACTCTTTGATGCAAATAGAAATTACTAATTTCACATGCATGCGTAGCATTTATCGCAGGAGGAGTTATTGCTGATTCAACTTCAGCCAGTTGACTTCATTTTCACATTGGACCATATCGTCAAATTAGCGCTAGAAACCTGGGTTTCACCTTGTGTGAGAATACAGCTTAAAAAGGTAGAACAAATGATACACAAATCAAAAGCATCGACGTGTTCTAACGCCGAGCAAGCATTGCACTCATTCTGCTGTTTAGTGCAGTAAATGTCCCCCTTTTTTGAAAACATCACTAGTTCTCTTTATTCCTCCACCACATCCAACATAAATTATGAGGTTAATAAAGTAAATCATTCATTTAATGGGTGCAGTTGTTCAACGTGACTTACAAATGTGGTTGCACATGTCAGATGGCAGTAGAAAAACAAGGGTGTAGCACGGAAGTTTGGTGTGGGGGGTAGAAGGGTGTAGTGACAAATGAGTAGGAAGCCACCACTCCTTGTATCCATCCTCAGTACATCATGTTAACTCGCCTCACCTCTTCCATCATGCCATTTTTGCTGCAGTGCTCATTTTAGCTCCCACCTCCTCCCTTTTCTGGATCCTCTCTCTCTCTCTCTCTCTCTCTCTGGGAGTGGAGAGATATGTAAAGGTTTCTGCACTGAGTCATGTACTTGCATGTGTCCCTGCTAACATCTCCTTCCATTAGTCTAGCCAGAGACCTAAGCACACAACACAAACAACTCTCCTACTCATGTCACTCCACTGGCTCCCAGTTAGGATCCAGAGCCCCACATGGTCAGGTACCCATCTATCTGACTGATAGCCTACACACATCTACTCTGCAACTTGCGGTCCAACAACCTACATTTTCTATCTGATTCCCATTCTCCCTCCCAAAATGGCTGAAAACATATCTGTTCAACACGGTGTTTGAACTCTTATGTACTCTATGGTCTCCAGTCTACTGTGCCTTGTGTGCACAATATGTCTGTTTCCCCATTTGGAAATTGTGTACTGTGCTCTTGTATTGTACATTGTGTGTTGCATTAAAAAATAAATTCCTTGTAAAGCACATTGTGACTAATAATACATATATTCATTTTTGTGATATATTTTACTTACTTACTATTTTCCCAAAACAAATATAAAATAATAAAACAGTAGGAAGACCGAGTAATGAGGGCTATAGAGTCTATTTTCAAACAATTACTGCTTTCTTCACATGCAAGACCCATGAAGAACGTGCATAAAGGGAAGATGTGGAGAAATCACTCTGTGACGTCAAGGCCCAGGGTGAGTTTGTATGCAGAATGTGTGAGATGAACCAATCACGCAGTACTGTGTTACAAGGAAGCTTCAACACAAAGAATAGCACACTTCATAATCTTTTGTATGTCATTATGCTCACTACACAAATTATTATGACCGCCGCGCAGCGAAGCATATAGGTTTAGTCAGATTTTTTTTTTTTTTTTTCGCATGTCCAAATTTCCGTCAAGGATTCCCGGGACACTGAAAGACCGGGGTAGACGAAACTTGGTGGGCATGTAACCCCATATGGATAGCATGGAACCATCGTTTTTCGTTTTGATCTGTAGCCCCCCCGCTGGACTGCACCCCCCGAAAGGAGGGTAGGGCAGACACAGTTTTCTGTGAATATCTCGAGAACCGTAAGGTTTAGGAGGACCTTTTTTTTTTTGTAAGTTGATCTCAAGGGGCCATGTCAACCCATTCAGTGTTTTCATCACAATATCTCTGGCTGACATGGTCAAAACTGCACAAAATGTGTATCACAGTAGGATCATTGTGTAGGATCATTATGACACCCTCCGAATGCATGCCAAGTTTTGTGAACTTTCGTTCATGGGGGACCTTACAATAAAATAATTTATGTGTCCATTTAGTGACTGTACACCAACAAGAATTCCCGGGACACTGAAAGACCGGGGTACATGAAACTTGGTGGGCATGTAACCCCACATGGATAGCATGGAACCATCATTTTTCGTTTTGATCTGTAGCCCCCCCGCTGTACTGGACCCCCTGAAAGGAGGGTAGGGCAGACACAGTTTTCTGTGAATATCTTGAGAACCGTAGGGCCTAGGATGACCAATTTTTTCCGTATGTTTGCCTCCAGGGGTCATGTTAACCCATTCCATGTGCACACATGTGCATAAACAGATACACACGCACACACATACATTCACAGTAATCATACGTATGACACATACTCACACAGTAGACATATGTACGCATGCATGCACATGCACAAACACACATACGCAGGCAAACACACAAGCACGCACACACACACACACCCACACACATAAACATAAACGTGTACACGCACACATGCACACAATTCAAGAATTTCTCAGAATTATGAACAGGCAAGATGGGGGTGGGGTTGTATAAAATGAATTTTACATGTGAAATCTATGAACTAATCATGTTTTGGTACTTGTTGTCTAGCAGATACCAGTGAGAATTGAGGGTGGATAATGCAATTTAGTGAGACAGTTAGAATCATATAGGCCTTTCAGCGTGATTTATTTTTGTGGAAAAAATGTGCTGGACTGGGCGGCGGTCATATTTTGTACCGCTCTGCAGTACATCTAGTTTTTTTCTAAAGTAGTCATTGTAACCTCCACCTGACTGTCAAATGAATCTAGAGGATGACTTAAAAAGTTTGCATGACTACACTGATCACAAATTTTTGTCTGTGTGATCCCTAGACTCATTTTAAATACAACATAAAGTGCAGAGTAGCTTAGTTTACAATGGCATAGGAGCCCTTTGATACTGTGTTTACACACAACCAAAACCTAATCGTTGTGCTAGTGATATGGGATTACAAAATGTCGAAGCACTATTACTCTGTAAAATGTGATAAATTGCAGAACATTTAATAGTAAACATATACTACCAGAAGGCCTATGATAAAGTGGGGCTCTCAAAACAAAGCAGGGCTTGCTTATCTCTCTTTTGCATGCTGTAAGTCAGTGCTTTATTGCTTTATATATTATCAATGGCCATACAGTAATCATTGTTTTCATAGCTGACCGTTACATACAATGATGAATTTAGAGGGCTAGGATGTGATGGTGCATTTAATTTATGGAATCATATCATCTGCATCATTTCCTTTTCTCCATATCGTGCCTGCTCTAACCAACACAGAGAGGCTCTTACTACTGCCTATTCTCTGGGAGAATCATAGACGTCGTTAGGGCATTTTTCATGTAGCGACTCAGGGAAATCAAGTGGAAATTTAACCATTAAAGCAGGCATGGGCTGGTACAGTACTTATTTTATTGAACATTGTTCCCTTGCTCATGTCATTGGCTGGCAGAAGCTCTGCATTCACTTTAGTTTGCATTGATGATGCCTACATAACTAGGAAATAATGTATGTGTGCATTTAAAAAAAAGTGATTCTGTGTGCACATACTGTACGGTATTGCACTGCAGTATGAGTGGGCACTTTTCTACGCAAGAGAAGACCTGGGGCATTCCTACTGTCCAGAACATATTCTAAAAGCCAAACACTTTTCAGCGTTAGCTGTGATTCTCACATCTCTGGAACATTTCAACACTGACCAAACCTGGCTGCACTGAGTTATTTATATATATAAGATATTTTCACACATTTTCTATGTGAACATGTTCAAATACATTGTCAGTGTTCGCTCTGGTTCTCACATTACTGAGACATTTCAACACTAGACAAATCTGTCTGTATGGAGTTGCAGCACTTGTGGAAATAACATGAAAAAGATACACTTTGCATGCTAAAGAACCTATAATGGAGATGACCAGCCTGAAACCTCGCTGCTTTGCATAAACCAAGGTCACCATAAAGGACATGTGTGCAATGTGGGAAAACCACAGGGGGCTAATCCTCTATCACTACAGATTTCTGTTTGGGCTTTCAAAAGGAATGATATTGATAAGATCTACATAACTAGTAACTACACCCAGTCGAACTAAATAATTGTATTACTGATAACACATACGCAATGCAGATGACTTATGCCTATACAACAGTATGAGGACAACCACTGAGACAACGGAAATGCCTCTAAGATGCACTACCTACACTCCATACCAATCAATATCAATACAAAAGTTATAAATACTGCAGAGAAGCAAACGTTTATGTCCCTCAGCTTAAATAATCAGTTCCTCAGACAACGTATGCATTGCTATAGCTGTGAATGACACGCCAGAGCATTGTTAATTTAAAAGACAATACTAATGCAAGTGGAGAAGGAAATATAATATAAAGTAGGACATAATTAGCCATTAATGTAATTTATTTAAATACTAGACAAACAAATTTTTACAAAACCATTTGCAATTTTCAAAACAATTTTAATTCATTGCAATGTTTTTAGCACATATTTTATTTTCTACAAGACATATACAGAGTTTTCCATTCTCCTCAACATCTCATTACCATGTAGCACATTTTTTCTCCGCCATCTGAAAAACCATCAACCCTTGGAGTGACCTATGGCAATTTTCTTTTTTTCCCATGGAGCGCAACATTGCATAAGGATTCATCATGACGAAGAGCGCCGCAAAGCAGTTTGAGAGGAACAGGACAAAGAGACAACATGAAAATCACCTCTGAAAATAGCCAAACTCAGACCTCTGTGGAGAAAAGACCTTTTTGTTCCACTGCCTGATTATATTGTCACCAGCCTGCTCACTCTAGCAATGTTTTCCTGTCAGATATGATAAAAAATTCTGGCATTTAAGTGTCGGGCCGGTAATCTGTTTTGGAGAAATGTGCATGGAGAAACAGGGGCTTTTAAGCACAAACCTTTATTCATGCATACACTTATTCATGTTTATTAATTTATGAGCCTATGAAGTACTGTAACATTTCCTCGGTTGTGGTTGCTTGCACTATTCATTAGATTCAGTTTAGCCGGGGGAGCAACATTCCACATTTTATAATGACTACAGAAGCAGCGCTATTGACAGGCCCGAAAGTCATACTTCACACTCTGAAATTTGTTTTTGTGAGCATGTGTGTGTATGAGGGAGAATTAGAGACAGAGAGAGGGGCAGAGACTGAGAAAGACAGAGGCGGGGTGGGGGGAAGATATTGCTGCTGGTCTGACATCTCAATTCTATTTCCATTCTGCTTGGGGAATTGTGTCAGACCGAAGCAGATTGTGCGTGTCCTCATCATTCAAGCACCCAAGGTCTCGCACAGACAGACCGTAATGCGTTTAGATATTGATGATCAATATTGATCATTTCCCACGGGAGAGATGCGCTGGGATTGTCTGTGTAGGTGTCTGTCGTTGTAGATGCTTTAGATGTGTCATTTGCTTGGAAATTGATACGAACCCACCACGGCAGTACCACTACAATTCTCTAACTTTGTAACCTTGGGAGAAATCCCACTACATCAAAATAATAGCATTGCTATAAAATACATATTGTTTTGTTGTTGTTGCAATTGTTACTGGAGGACAAGTGTGTCATACAGACAGACGCTCTGACATCCCACAAGCCAGCCCATTTAAATCATCCAGCAGCACACAGCTCGGAGGTGCAATAAAAGCTTAGCCTCACCTAACCACAACGCAAATTCTCCAAACATACCTCACACTATACTTGAGTTAACAGACCTCAAGTCGACTACAACAGTCAACACACAATGAGCCCTAACAATGGCGTAAGCAGACAGGTCTGAGAGGAGCTGTGTGTTTAACCTTCCTGTATTAAGGCCCGCTCTTCACCACAAAGCATTCAATTTGAGCCATTATTTCTCTGCAATAATTCCATTATGTGGGCTATTCCACGTTATCTAAGGTCTTCTCTACAGGGATTCTTTTCAAGAGCCTGACTTTCAATTTCATTCTTATTTCCCTCATTAAACTGAATTTCAGATGGCTGTGATGAGAAAGAGAGGGTGGTGGGGGTGGAGAGGGAGAGAGAGAGAGAGGGAGAGAGAGAGAAAGAGAGCAAAATGTACCTGTTTGAACATGACAACCAAGAGAACATAGACACAATCATTTCATGAAAATCGATGCCTCAAGAGTCATTGAAGCATACATTGGGAAATGCACAAGTTAATGCTCATGGTGAAAAAATCTTCCAAATGTGCCTCCAATTACCCCCATGGTCATGTGTTGCTGAGGAAAATCACCATCTATTCATAGTCGTCAACTTTGTTGTGTGCACGTTTTTCACCCTTTCATGTTATACACATTTCCTGGAAAATAGTCCTAGTCAATAGGCTCGCCAAAGCCAAGTTAGCTGTAGCACGGGGAGGGACAGGCATGTGAGAATTAACAAGGAATGGCCTTTCCCTGAAGATTCAGAGACTTTTCCCTCATGCTGATTACATGCCTCATGACAGGTCAGCCAAAGGTCACTGTGGATTTAAAGGGAAAAACAGTGTCTAAAAATAATGAACGCCAGCGCCACTTCACCCCAACCACCCTCAAAGCCATCGAAAGTGACGGCCATTGTTATCAACCCCCCGATGTGCAATCATTTCCAACATGACATGTCTGACTGTACTAGGAGAGGATATGCCAATAGATGTACTGCATCCCCCACCATACAGTAGTGGTATTTATGAGGAACAGGGGGTGGTAATGATGTGCCTTTTAACGGCGCACGTCAGACGTGCCACTTACCGAGTCGGCGACCTCTAAACATGAAACCAGACGAGCCACTAGAAAGCTTTATTTTGGGGAGGGGTGGGGTGGCTTTGGTTATTTGAGTTATTTTCATGGCCAGTCTAGCATGGAGTCCTAAACACAGGCCTGTGCTAAGTGCCTCCCAGACACTATTCACTACACTACACCGTGCTGAACATTTGTGTCTGTCTGTTGCCTGAGGAACATATGTCACCCGTGGCAACTGCCGGCTTCCCTATCAACGCTGTCCCACTCAAGCCCCCACCCACGCCCGCCTATTGGCCCGCTCTGCTGCAGGTCGATAGGGATTTTAACCACATCTTAAGGCCTGGTAATGGCAGCCTCTCTATGTGTCATTGTCACTTACCCTGCAGTCGTGCCTCCTAACTATTCCCATCCATCAAAGCTGCCACCTGCCTCTCCGGCCACCAGGATCTCCCTGCCACCCCCAATTTCTTTTGGGTTCCTGTTGTCACTTTTGTTTATGCCCGGACTCAAGCGTTAGAATATTAATTTAGCGCTCTGGATGTCTGCCAGAATAGGCATGTATAGCCTGGCATGTAATACTACACAAGGCACACATAAAACATTAAAAATAATAAAAGACACAAAAAACATTCAATAGATAGACTAAAAAAATGTATAGAGGGAGATATATTTTAGTGTGGTAAAACTCTAACGGGGATTGAATGCTTTCCATCTAGACGTATTTTCCATTTCCACAGTCCGGAATCTCTTCCTTTCTCTTCCCTGTAGGAAACCAGTGCCTTGCCAAACTAGAATAGAGAGCATGCTGTGAGTTGCCCTTTTGCATTCGTCCCTTCCAGTAAGAAGCCTATATCTTGAAAGACGTCGCCCATATCACCCCCAAAGCTTTAAAAAAGAAACAAAAAAGTATTTTCCTCGTTCTGATGCAGATGTATACTAGAGCGCAGCGACCCATTGCCAATACCTGCCTTGGTAGCTGATGTTCTCCCATTCCTACTCGTGGAGAGCAGGCACTGACCTTCTACCACATACTTTAGATGGCTATAATCTGGGCCTGCATTAAAATCCATTCTGCGATTAAGGCTGAGACTCGAGACACAGCAAAAAGAAAATATATTCCACTGCCGTTCCCATGCCCTGCTATGCAGGCATAAATACAAAGAGGAAGCACACAACATATCATAGATATTTCAGCTAAATAAGTTCTTCACTAAGACTGTAGAAAATATCAATACGTACATACAACAGAAAATTGTGTATTGTACATTCACATATGTGGGTTATCTTACATGTCACTTGTGAGGACCACATTTTAAGCATCATAATGACACCAATCATGTTTTTTTCTTATAAAAGTATAAAGGGTTAAAGTATAAAGAATTAATATAGAAAAACACATCAATTATATGGTATATTATTTGGTAATTATATATATAATTCCTTTATTTAACTCTGCTACAATGGGATTTGTCTAAGTGATTTAAATACTGCCAGAAAAAAAAAAGCTTTCAGACAGTTATAAATGTCGGTGCATATTATATGTATGGAAAGTCTAAGCTGCCATAGTTATTTTGGCCAGACATGGAGGAAGCTGAAAAGCACAACCGAGTAGGTGTACAAATAGTTGCTTTTTTCATTTAGTTACCCAAGAATTCTATTAAAAATAATAGCGAGCACTGAATATTCTTCATTAAATGGTAGAGTAATGGCAGTAGAAGGTATTCATTGTTATGTACATTTTCATGTTGGCTGGCAATCACTCCCCTCATTTTCAATTTTGTGGTTGACTGACAAAGATTTTTTGTTGCCCTGAGCAACCACGGTCGGCCGCGGAGACAAACTGGCACGCAAAAAGCCGAGCCTAAGCCCTCATTAGTTCAAGCGCCATTGTCACGGTTAATTAAATTCAAATGTTGTACTTTTAATTTGTTTTTTCGCGATGAGTGGAATTTCTTGACCCCTCTCTCTCCGTGAAGACTTGGGGGAGTGAAAGCATCATGGCCCCACTCACACCGACTCCACTCATTTACCTAAAACGGGGTGAGTAATGAATGAGGAAATAAAGAAAGGACCCAAAAACATTGGGCAACTCCTCACAGCCTGTTTGGACGGGAAAAGGACAGGTGAGGTGAATGGCTGTCAGATAAAAACCCAGGTCTTCCTTCACGGACTCCTGGGGAAGCAGACAGCTGTGCGCTACGATGGAGCGAAGCTTTCATACGGTTTTAATAAGCCCGGTACCGAGACAAAGAGGCCTATGCCTGCCGTCCATCCTTCCTGAGCCAAGCTGATATTTCAGGACATTATGAAATCTTGGCACACGCCAGGAGGCCTCTGGAGAAAGGCATCCAAAGAAAGGGGTGTGTGTGTGTCTGTGTGTGTGTGTGTGTGTGTGTGTGTGTGTGTGTGTGGTGAGGTGAAATAAAACATTGAGAACAGAAACAGCACCCCAGTTCCAGTGGCGTGAGAGACTACTGCAGTAACCTTGCGTTCAGGCATGCAAGGGAAACTTCATTGTCTATTTGTTTTCATCTAGTCTATCGGTGCCGTGGAATTGCGGTGCATTACGGCCACACTCATTTGCATATAGAGCAAGCCTCTCGCTGGTGGTAAGTGGACTTCAAGTGTGGGATAGGTTTATTGCTTTTCATGCTGCAGTGGCTGCAATGGAGAGGCATAGCTTTTCAAATGTGACAACAAAATCCATAGATAAATGACCACAGGCTGGCTGGCTTTTTTTTCTAAAAGTCACCTTGGCTTGACACAGACATTTGAAAGAAATACCTGTTCATCGGACTTGATTCACTTCACCCTAGAGATGGATTCTGAACTTTGGGTCAGCAAAGTCTGAAAGTCACAAAAATGATGATAATAAAAAAAAAGAAACTCTCTCTAGCAAACTGACACAAGCAGCCCATGTCACAATGCTTACACTAGTTGGTTTAAAATTCATATTCAACAATTCATATTCATACAACTTATTGACCAGTTTCTCAAAAATAACAAAACAGCATTTTCTTTCCCCTGTCAAAAGTATTACTTAACATTTGTTGAGAAATTAATCCATCAGTCAATGTCAGACTTCATGGGGTAAAAAAAAAACATTGCATTACAGCACCAGAAAACACTTTTTGCTGTCTGGTCCAGTCGGCGGCCATGATTTATGGCGTCGGTATTATGCTAAACATAATCTTAGACCTGCTGCAGGAGCTATGTATGATTTATGGACACTTCATCTGTTTCACACAGCATACAAAAGGTGATACGAGAAACATGGCAACTGTTGTAGACACGTTTTGACCAATCACATGGGCAGATAAGGTCTGGGACGACATAAACAAGACCTCAGACACAAAATAAGTCACTTAATGCCACCCCAGCAGTGAGCATAGAAAAGTCTGAGTTTATTGTGACTGACATATTCAGGTTTCCTACACACACAGCATACAGTCCAGTGAGATGTGAGGTTTGGATTGATGTTTAACTCAGAGCCATGTTTGCCTTAATTAAGCTAAAGTTGAAAAGAAAAGTCTTCAGCTGAAAGGCAAGCAGCCAGTCCTTGGGAGGGCAATAAGAGAGCTGCCATTTCTCAAACAGTTGATCTCCGCCTAGACGTTCCGCAGACCGTCACGGGGTCTCTGCCGTTATTAACCTGCCCCGGCGAGGGGGCAGTAGCTGCTGAATGCGGCCTTGGCGTTCATACAGATTAGCCTTTAGCCTGGAGAATATGCACTGTGACTTTGACTACTTATTGCTTCCTGGCGAGAGGATCATGCATCTCGGGCTATTGATTGCAGAGTGCTTTAGAGCTCTAATTGCGGTGCAGCCTCGCATTTCTCAGACAGTAATAGGTTACACAGAAGAATAAAGATGCAGTCGCAAACTATTGATCAAGAGGAATCCACACCTCCGGCAAAATTAACGAGACAATGCAGGAAGGGTCGATATGATATTCCATTGCTCTGTGCCTCTCCCCCCCCCCCTTCTTTTATTCAGGTTGTCTGATAAAACTGCTGTGTTGCACCTATTCTTTACTACCACAGCTATGATATCACACTTCATATTAAGTGTCTTTCTTACAGTGTAGGTATGAAAGCAAATAATAATACCATGTTCTTCTTATTTAAGTAGATATTGTTACAAGCTACAAACCCCCAGAGCTGAACCATATGCCAATTTAGACCACTCCCACTTCGATCGGAAATCTACTCCCCTCTACAAGAACAACTTGTAGCAAAATATGGGAGCTACATGGTACATCAATTAAGTATATTGTAAGACAGGGCTCACAGTTCATCTACATTACTGAATACTCATCTAAGACCATAAATTGGTTAACTGAGTGAAATCTCAGAACGCATTTTGTGAACTCTGCCTAATTGTTCAGCTGTAATTGTGGTGGGACTTTGTATTACCATTTCCTAATTAGCTGAACTGTGCATGACAATACCTCACTCTATGGATGTCTCTCATTCTGCAACCAAAAACAGAAAAGACAATGAAAACAGAAGAGGACAAAAACACAATGTACAAATTATGCAGGCTGATTTGTAAGGATTTCTTCCAACATTCCCACAGAGTCTGGAGTATGAATAATGCAAATGCTAAATTTGACTGACAAGCCACATATTTGTGTTTTGGTTCTGTAAGTGTTGACTGATGGGTAATTGTTGAAACTGCAAGGTAACAGCTATGACAATGGTGAAATCAACATGGAGTGTAGCTTAGGGTAGAAAAATGGAGGTACTTTGGAGGACTTGATACACAATGACAGGAGATGTTGTGGTAAAAGAGCTGTATATGCTGTGACTTTGCTGTGTATGTTTAGATAAAAGAAAAAGATGACTAACCTCCCATATTTGCAATTCCTCATATTATACGACCCTTACATAATGCCCATCATCCATTAACACAACTTGTTTCAGTCTGAGGGGACTTGTCATCCTGAGAATTTTAAGTTTCATGACTTCTGATAAAGAAGTTCTTTATATCTAGCATTCAAGGCCACAGTGAATAGCACCTCATGACACAGCGAGTGAAATGAATAGAGCTGCTCGTCGTGTCACAAACCTGTCAGAGCTTTCTGCGCCGTATTTGATAGGAGACGTTGGCGACATAATAGGATTCTGTAAAGGGAGTTTAAGGTGAAGACAGGAGACAGATGTAGCTGGCAAGCACTTGGGGAGAGCCGGGGCATGTGTCGTCAATCACCCGAGGCGAGCCAATAAAGCGAACCTGGGCGGCCCCCCGCATTAAAATCGCAGCTATTTTACACAGTCAGCACAGGTCAGATGCTTCTCCATAAACGCCAGCGAGCCTGAGGATTGATCATGGAGTGGAGTGATTATCAGCAGCACGTCTTATGATGACATCAGTCACCCTGGCACCCCAGTGCATGTCGTTTACGGTTCGGGGCATCTGTGCAGCGGCCATTTATGTCTTCCCCTGCTTCTCCTTCTTCCTTTATTTTTTAAGTGCCCGGCAGTTTGGTGTCTCAACATTTCGTTATTTACCCACAGTTGTTTTATTGCGCTTGATACGCGTCATGTAGTCGGAGGAATCGTCCTTTAATTAAAGGCAAACTCCGTAAAAATGGGGCCCGGGGGACACGAGCCACATAGGCCGCAACAGAAACAAGCCGGCCATTTACGGCGTCCTCTGCCTCTGGTGTGAGTGATTAATGGCTCAACGCTATCAGCAGGGCCCTCTTATCAGGGAGGGATGCTCATTTTAGATAGAGCCGGGGTTAGATGCTGCTGGTTAAACTGCTGGAGTGGGACCGATGGTGGGGAAGCTGAGATTGGCTTTGCATCCTAATGACATTAGCGTCGATGTGCTGTGCCAAGATGCAACGGATCCAGCCCCACTCCTACCTCCTACCACCGACCAAAAGAGAAAAGAGGACCTGACATCCTCTCAGCTTCCGATGAGAAGCTTTTTAGAGGGCATCATTTTTGCAGAACAGTGGTATTATGTGATTAGCACGTGTGATTTGCGCGTGCGCATGTCACTTATGCTCAAACATTGCTTAGTTCGTGGATCAAAAGCTTGTGATTTAAACCCCCGTGAATTGGAGCACTCTGTGTGCTCGAGACCAGCATTGACAATGATGCAAACAAGATTATTTTGTGCAACTTCATTGGACGTCACATTTTTTTCCATGCTATGCCTTCATTTTGATTCCTCAGCTTTTAAATAGTCATAGCATGTCAGTGGTCCTTAAATTAGATTTCGTTATCTCCTCCTAACTCTACTCTACTGAAACCGATATCTGATTATTTGTCACCATGGAGACATTATCGCTTAGCACTGCAAGATCAATATCATTACTGCACTTTCGGGCACAGAATAGATTACAAGATATCTCTGAAACCATCTGATAAATTGAGAATATGGAATCTTATGAATTTTGAGATATCACTCTGCTTCACAACTGATTAATTTCAAAGCATGGAATAGTCAACTCTTGGTGTTAACCCCGTTTTGTAGCCCACTATCACCTTAAAGGGAAAAAATCAAGGGTTGACAGCATTGAAGTGGAGGGAGACATAGAGCAATATTGTTGGGGGAATGTTCAAGATCATCTGTGCAAGCAGGGGAAGCACTATGTTCTAAGCATTTTTGTGTTCATTATTCAGCATAAAGAGCCGTTTGCTTAGATGATGAAGGGCACTTGCAAAACAAACATTGTCAATACCGGTGAAACCTTGTGAACTCTATACTGTTCCAATTCATCCAATGCCTACTGTATACAGCATGAAAGAGGTCTTCAGAAAGGATGTGTCAGATACAGTAAGCATGTTTCTTTTGAAAAACGTATTTCTTTCTAAATAAGTTATTGTGCATAAATATGATCCCTGAAATCAAATAATACCCACTAAATGCCAAAGGTTTATGATGAGCACCATTCAGTTGCAAGTGGAGGGGGATGAAACACAAAGGTCATTCACAGTGAAGTACCTCAGGATTATCTCAGACTGCCCATAAATACAAACCAATCCCCAACTATGCTGAGCTTTTCATTCTTACTTTATTCATTTACTCACAGCACCTCTTGTACTCTCAGCAAATGTAATCAGAAAAACATGATTAATACTTAATGACCATGCTATTTATTTGCATTTTATTCAAGACTCAGGGGTAATGGAAAAAGAAAGCTTGCAAAAAAAAGGAGGGGGTGAAATACCGCAGATCACAAAGCAACTTGATCTCTAGTTTACTCCGCAGACAGAGAGGGATGAAAAGGGCTGCCTGACCAGGCAATGTTCCCTTATGTCTCTAAGGACAGATGCAGATGAGTACGTGTGTGTGTGTGTATATGTGAGTGTGTGTGTGTGTGTGTGTGTATCTGTCTGTGTGTGTGTGTGTGTGTGTGTGTGTACAGTATGTGAGTGTGTGTTTGTGTGTGTGTGTGTGTGTGTAATGCACATTATGCACATATGTAAGTGCGGGTTTTGTGGCTTGAGGAGCATGTAAGAGCATACTAATTGGAGAGCGTATGGTATCTGTGTGTGTTTTTATGTGTAAAAAGTGTGTATTTGAGCGTGTGTGTGTTTGTGTGTGGTGTATTCTTGTATGTTTAGGTCTCATTCCATCTTTGGGCTTCTTCTCCTGACTGAGGCCTCCACTTCTGGCCTGGACCCACACCGCACCCGCATGCTGGAGGGGTCCTTGGGACTCATTAGTGATGATGCCCCCCTACACACACACACACACACACACACAACCTACCCAGCCCAACAGGCATTGCCGTCAGCACCATGATTTCCACACCCTGCCAGCGCAGACTGATGACTCCCCAACCAAAGCCCACTCTTTCCCCTTCATTAGGATTTTTTTCTTCCAGCTCGACATCAATGTACCCCACCCCCCCCTCCACCCCCCCGCTGCCTTTCCACCACATCTCCCAAGACCAAACTCTGTTGAGTTAATTATTAACAGGCTCTTGCCTTTGCCCTCTTCCGAGACTGATAAGTATTTCAATGCACGTGCGAGGGGAATGTGGGATGCACTTTCAGCAGACGGGATTAGGGGGTGGGGGGGGGTGGTCACACTCACCACTCCCGCCCCGCAGGTTATTTTTAATTATGCAGGACATGTTTCGTGTGTGTAGCGGTACAGTTGGACCGAGAAAGCGATTGCGTATGACTGCACTATTTGCTATCGTTGCTTGTGCACTTGCAGGTGGAGAGGCAGGGGTCCACAACTATCAAGACACCATGTGGCTCATTTTCTCAAACACCTGCTGTTTCTTGCTTTTCTTTCCTGATTGGATCTCAAAAGCTCACAGACACATCAGTCACATATCATATTGAGGTACAGTATGTGTTCATATTTGAGCTAAGGAACAGCTAAGGAAATCAACAACAACATAGGTGATTAGCTGGACTTCATGGCTCAGTGCAAATCACTGTGTTTATTTCTGACCTGCGTATGGATGCCACAGTTTATTTTAGGAAGGACCCTGCGTAGAGAGCTAGATGACCAAGGGGAGCAGTTTGCTGAATTTGACAAAAAGGATGGATTAAAATGGCACCTTTAAAACAATAATGAACCGATGAGTTAGCTGTACATTTTACTTACTTATACATGTTCTGTTATTATGTTACTGGAGGATAGAGCATGATTAAGAGTCTTTCAACATATACTGAAAAGTGCATGGAATTATTATTATTCAGGCAATATAAAATTATACTGATATTTCAAACGCAAATATGTTGCATTAGGCAAACAAAAATGTGGATTTCTAATATGGTCACCATACGGAGAGAGCGTTCACATTGATGCTCTAACTTCCACCATGAAGCCTCACCACGGTGAGGTGGGCATTCTATCATCCACAGATAGATAGAAGTCAGAAAGTCCAGATCATATCAAGAGATGGAATGGAAAAGAATGAGATAACCCCAATTCATCACTGGTATAGCCTGCTGTTTGGTAATTTGGTGTGTGTGTGTGTGTGTGTGTGTGTGTGTGTGTGTGTGTGTGTGTGTATGTCTGTCAGCGTCTGTGTGTATGTCTGCCAGTGTGTGTGAAACACTGAGAGAGTCTGTCCCATCTCCTTGGTGATCCCCATCCCTTCACCTTATTCCAGTGATAATGCTCATCTCATTGCAGTGAGAATGAATGGCAGGGCTGACACCAGGAATCTCAAACATGCTCTGAAGTCCACTGGACAGATAGCATACGCCTGATACACTTTAACATGTGCCACCCAGCTGCCATTTTAATCATTTTAAAATGATTAATAAATTAGTCCTTGTGGGAATCTGTTAACTATCTCAGTGTAAACTCAGACCCAGGCACTGGCCTTTGTTGTGTGCCTTGAATACAACATAACAGCAACCGAGGTATCACAGAAAGAGAGAGAGAGAGGAGATGAATAAAAATGACATCACAGAGACAGCACAGAAGGAGAGAATGCAAACGGATGTTTCGTGGAAGTCGGTGTGGGGTGATGGTGCCTCGCACCAGGTACCGGCTCACATTGGATTGGCGTTTCTCACTGATGCCGGGTGGTGTCGTTGCGTTGGCAGAATTTTAAGCACCACCTGAGTCCTGATTCAGAGGCGCACCACTCGACTACTCTTTGATGCGTGCTCGCTGACAATCTTATGGAAATCAGTGTAGGTTTCATTCCAACAAAAGAAGCAGGCTGAGCTTTCATCACTCTATCGATACATCCATACTCCACAGAGTCTTCTTTGACTAATCTTTCGCAAGTTAGCATAGGCTGCAATTACAGCAAAACACCACTGTCTCATTTGAAAAGGGGTGATTTGTCTATAGGCCTAAATGCAGTTCTGATTTTGCGCCTATATCCGATTTTTTGGGCTGCCTGTTTATCAGATATCGGATATCTGTATTTACATGGTTCACTAACTTGTATAACACTTGAGACAACCCGCATGCGCACCAGAGAAATTTTGGTCACCAAAATGAAAGCAAACAAACAGACGGCACTACAAATTAGGGCTGGGCGATATACCAAATATACTCGATTTATCGCAGTTTGCCGTTTTGTCTCTCTCCACTTAACCTCTTTCCCTCCCTCTCAGTAACAACGTGAACAACGCGCATCACAAACTCACCAACCAATCCTGAACAGTCTATTCAAAAGAACTTTTAGTACAACGATATCCATGCCTTTAAAAGGCAGAAGGGGTACCTATGCATGTCTGACTGTTTCGAAACGTCAGAACAAATGCGCACATCTCACTCCACACATATGCTTTTTTAGTGGTAAATGTTCATCTATGCTTCCTCTAGTTTGATTTTTAAATTCAACTTATGAGATCCAGGCATTGAGGCAGATTAGGCTACTGTCTATGAGTGCATCTGACTCCAGCCTGTCTCAAAACAAAAATGCAACCGTGTCATTTATCAACCAATAACCGAACAACTAATTAAGTAATGCCCCCAGGCGCGGAGCAATGCATAGGCTAGATATGGCTGCAGCCTAGGTGCCCCACGTGTGTGTGTGTGTGTGCGTGCAGGCGCGGATCAATGCATAGGCTAGACATGGCTGCAGCCTAGGTGCCCCACGTGTGTGTGTGTGTGTGTGTGTGTGTGTGTGTGCAGGCGCGGATCAATGCATAAGCTAGATATGAATGCAGCCTAGGTGCCCCATGTGTGTGTGTGTGTGTGTGTGTGTGTGTGCAGGCGTGGATCAATGCATAGGCTAGATATGGCTGCAGCCTAGGGGCCCCACGTGTTCCAGCCTACCAGTGGGGGCCCCCATTGGCCATAAAAAAAAAAAAATATATTCAAAGAGAATAAAACTTAAACTTCATTGGCCCAAAATGAATATTTAAAGTAGCAAGGCGCTGAGGTAAATATGCGGAGTTCACGGTCAAATTAGGTTTTAAAAATAGGCGTCATTCATACAGTAGGCCTAGGCTACAGTTCTGTTTAACACCTTTAGAAAATGTCAGAAAGAAGATATGAAAGCGGGGCTCAAAAGCGAAAGGCTCTAGTGTAAGATCTAAAGAACAGCGAGACCAACATATCCTGCAAAAAAAAAGGCTGCTGTCGTGTTTGAGTAGCCTAAACCACATGAGAAAAACATAGAGAACTGTCACACAAGGGATTCTAACAATGCCACATAATCACAATATCGTCTTATTCTGAACAAAGTCAATAGTCGGAACATTAATGTCCATGTAATAATAGTGTCACGGTTGATGGAAAGAACGTTAAAAATTCTGAGAACACTAGCCAACGACAGCAGCAATGTTCATGCACCACATTCAGCTCAGAAGAGCACCGCGACTTGCTGCCACGTTAGCAGCCACGCTGGTAGGAATATATTGGCTAGTTCATAACTGGCATTAGGCTATTGCATTTGTCGTCAATTAACTGTGCTGGTGTAGCCAAAAGTAGGCTATGGTTTTTGTTTTGTGTTGGTTGTTGCTGTAAGGAAGTTGTCAGCAAGGATGTCTTGTCTGTGAGTATTTTGCTGCATTTTAAGGATGCTGCCTGATGTGAGTAGGCCAGTTGTTGCTGTAAGGACATCTTATGTGTGAGTTGGTGGTTCAATTGCTGCTCTGTAAGGACGCTGCTGGCGTGAGTAGGCCTGTTTGGTGTTCAGCTTTGCTGTACCAACGTTGCAGTGATGATGTAGGCTATGAGTAGGCCTATCTGGTGGTTCAATTGTATGTTGCCTTGGAGGGGGGCCCCACAGAAAGTGTAGCCTAGGGGCCCATGACCACCTTAATCCGCCCCTGAATGCCCCACACAGTTATTACCTTCTAACGCTGCCTTCGGGGCACACATACAGTAAAAAGAAATTGCTATTTCTATACCACTAAGAAGGCTAAAAAAAGCACCACACTTACACGGTAGCATAATAAGGGGGTCTCTACATGTAAACCGAAGCATTGAGAACTTGTGTACAGGCAGTTTATTAAACAGAAACACATTACCGTTCACGTCTGGTTCACATACAGGCAGGCGCCTTGGGAAAACAGAACTCTCTGGGATTTGAAGTGAATCTCGCGTGAAAGGTTGTTGCCGAAAGCACTGAACGGTTATTTCAACGAATTTGAAGACATCGAGGATGAACCCTTTCGGTTTGATGGACGTCCTTATCTTTTCAAGCCGGAATATACCAACGAAGAGCTGCGGGAGCTCCGTGAAAAGGCTACGAGAGAGAGAGCTACCTGCCGCAACACAGCCTCGCACTTCTGGAAACTGGTGGTGTACCTGCGGACATTGTGAAGCTACGTCCACCAAAGAGGAGTGCCTGTGTTGCATGGGGTGGGACCTGTTGCGTCGCGACACCCAAGAGACGCAGTGTTTTGTAGAGTCTGAAGATTTCCCCTCATTGATAAACAGGGCTGTAGTTGAAACTTTTTTCCATGTCCCGAAAAGAAATTGGAGGCGGTGATCCATACCAGAGGGACCAGATGGACAGTTATCCATAAGTACAAGACAAGTTATGTTACAAGTTATATTATTTCTGATAGGCCTATATTGAGCAAATTACGTTTGATTGTAGTTCACATCGCCTGCCAGCAATTTCTTTTTACTGTACGTGTGCCCCAAAGGCAGCGTTAAGCGCTAATTAGCGGAACAATAAAACTGGTTACATTCGTCTAGCATGAAAACAAATCCCAGCGAACGGTCAAACTCGGTATACATGTGTTATTAACCCCTAGGTTCATTTTGCGCCGGAATTGTCCTTTAACTAAAGCCATGAAGCCATGCAAAAAGACGGCAGGGAAAGAAGAAGAGATGATGGTGAAGCCAAATAACAGGCCCTAATGAATGCTCTGCAAATAGACAAACATAAATCAATTGACCCTATTTAGGTCTGTTGACATTTTTGCACGCACAGTTTTCCCTATGAGACATTGTCATAGTAGGCTACTCAAGGGAACTCTGGATGTCATTCATAGTGACCACTGGGTCCTTGGTTACATGTCTGACCAAGCCCCTTCGTCCCGGATTACTCAGTTTGGCTGAACGGCAAGATCTAGGAAGACTATTGGTTGTTCCAAACTTTTCCATTTGAGAATGATGGAGGCTGCTCTTGGGCACTTTCAATGCTGCAGAAATTTTCATGTATCCTTTCCCAGATCTGTGTCTTTACACAACCCTGTATCGCAGGTCTACGGACAATTCTGTCAGACACCAAACAGGACGAGGACCACAAAAGCGTCACGTTCAAAAGTTTATTTAAGGGTTGGGGGTTTCAGGGGTTCCGGGGGGGGTACAGGAGTTCCAAGAGTCTGCGTGTGTGTGTGTTCCCCCAGTAGCCGAACAGCGATGGCAGGAGCTGGATGATCCGGGAAGTCCGGGGCTGGAGAACACAGAAGTAGTCGAGCGGGTCCGGGATCACAGGCAAAGAGTCAGAGGCGTTTTCAATAAACAGGCAGGTAACTGGTGCTGGTTGCAGACGATCTGACAAGTGTGGACTGAAAAGCAAGGCTTTATATAGAGGGCATGATGAGTGGTGAATGCAGTGCAGCTGGTAGGTAACGAGGGTGAGGCAGAGCAGAGCAGGAACAGGTGGAGGTCATCAGACTTCAATCAGCACGTGTTACCAGGCAGAGAGAGAGCTCATGACAGAACCCCCCCCCTAAGGGACGGCCCCAGAAGTCCCCAAGAGTGACACCACGTCGGGAGGGCGGAGGGGAGCCGGTGGAGGGCTAGAATTCCTCCGAGCGGTCCGAGTGAACATCCTCATCCTCGGAGGGAGCTGGAGGGTCGTGGACAGAAGACGGGACAGGTACCGAGACAGGGTCAGGGTCAGGCACATGACAGGAAGCCGGGCGGGCAGGACGGTTAGGGACCCCTCTGGGGCGGCCCCTACGGATTGCAGGTTGATCAGGATGCAGACGGTGGAAGTCGGCGATGAGTGTCCGGTCCACAATCCGACTGGCTGGCACCCAGGTTCTCTCCTCAGGTCCATAGCCCTCCCAGTCGACGAGATACTGGAGGCCCCTACCTCGCCGTCTGGACCGAAGCAGGCGTCGAACGGTGTACACCAGCCCACCGTCAACGAGGCGAGGAGGAGGAGGAGGAAGCGGCACGGGGACCAGCGGGCTTTCATGCGTCGGCTTGACTTTCGAAACATGGAAAGTAGGGTGCACCCTCATGGAGGTTGGCAACTGGAGCCGGACTGCGGTTGGGCTGATGACCCTCTGGATAGGGAACGGGCCGAGGAATCGAGGTGCCAGTTTACGCGATTCCACCCGCAGTGGGAGATCCTTGGCTGACAGCCACACCTTCTGGCCAACACGGTAGGCGGGTGCCGGCGATCTTCGGCGGTTAGCCCCAGTGGCATAGCTGACAGCTGACTTGAGTAGCGTGGCACGAGCTTGTGACCAGGTACGACGGCAACGGCGGGCATAGGCGAGGGCAGACGGGCAGGACACATCTCCTTCCTGGCTGGGGAACAGGGGGGGCTGGTAGCCATACACACACTGGAAAGGTGACATACCAGTGGCAGAGCAGGTGAGGGAGTTGTGAGCATACTCTATCCACATCAGTTGTTGTGCCCAAGCCTGGGGTTTGCGAGAAACCATGCACCGCAGCGCCTTCTCCAGCTCCTGGTTTGCCCGCTCGGATTGACCATTGGACTGGGGGTGGAACCCAGAGGTGAGACTCACTGTGGCCCCTAGAAGACGGCAGAACTCCTTCCAGAATGTAGAGGTAAATTGCGGGCCTCGGTCAGAGACAACATCCCTGGGCAGCCCGTGTAGACGGAAGACATGATCAAGAACAGCCTGGGCAGTCTCTCTGGCAGATGGCAGTTTAGGGAGGGGAATGAAGTGTGCCATCTTGCTAAACCGGTCAACCACAGTGAGAATGACAGTCATCCCACCTGATGGTGGGAGACCAGTTACAAAGTCCAAGGAGACGTGGGACCAGGGTCGTGTGGGCACAGGCAAGGGCTGGAGTAAACCAGCGGGGGGCCGAGTGGAGGACTTGTTCTGATTGCAGGTGGGGCAGGCACGGACAAATTCTTGGACATCCCTTCTCAAAGACGACCACCAAAAGCGCTGGGCAAGGAGATGGCAGGTGCGGGCGGAGCCCGGGTGGCAGGCAAGGCGGGAGTTGTGTCCCCACTGTATGACCCGGGACCTCAAATTATCTGGGACGAAGAGACGACCGTCTGGGCATGCACTGGGACTGGGATGGTCACGGAGGGCCTCTTGAATTTCCTCCTCGATATCCCAGGTCAGGGCAGCTACGACGCAGGGATCGGGCAGAATTGATGCAGGTTCCTGGGAAGGGGCGTCATCCTTATGAAACTGACGGGAGAGAGCGTCCGGCTTGGTGTTCCGAGAACCTGGGCGGTATGACAGGGTGAAGTTGAATCTGGTGAAAAACAAGGCCCAGCGGGACTGTCTGGGGTTAAGACGTTTGGCATTGCGGATGTATTCGAGGTTTTTGTGATCGGTCCAGACCAGGAACGGAACTGTGGACCCCTCCAGCCAGTGACGCCACTCCTCCAGGGCAAGCTTGACAGCCAACAGCTCACGGTTTCCAACATCATAATTGCGCTCTGCAGGTGAAAGCCGGCGAGAGAAAAATGCACAGGGGTGCAACTTGTTGTCCTCCTCTGCCCGTTGAGAGAGTATGGCCCCGACTCCCACGTCTGAGGCATCCACCTCGACAACGAACTGCCGGTCTGAATCCGGCATCTGGAGGATGGGGGCAGTGGTGAACCGGGCCTTGAGGGTATGAAAGGCTGTGTTGGCCTCTGGGGTCCAGAAAAAGGGGTGTTTGATGCTGGTCAGAGCTGTGAGGGGAGCGGCGACGGAGCTGTAGTTCCGGATGAATTTCCGGTAGAAATTGGCAAAACCGAGGAATTGCTGCAGCTTCTTCCTATTCCCCGGAACTGGCCAGGAGGTAACGGCCGAGACCTTTGCGGGGTCCATCTGGATATTGCCTTCAGCGACGATGTATCCCAGGAATGACACAGTCTGAGCATGGAACTCGCATTTCTCCGCCTTGACATAGAGAGAGTTCTCCAGGAGCCGTCGAAGAACCAGCTGGACATGACGGGTGTGTTCGGACAGAGTTCTGGAGAAAATTAAGATGTCGTCCAGGTACACGAAGACGAATTTATTCAGCATGTCCCGCAGCACATCATTCACCAGCGCCTGGAATACCGCTGGGGCGTTGGTGAGGCCAAATGGCATTACCAGGTACTCATAATGGCCGGTGTGGGTGTTGAATGCTGTCTTCCACTCGTCACCCTCCCTTACTCGCACTAGGTGGTAAGCATTTCTAAGGTCCAGTTTGGTGAAAATAGTGGATCCCTGGAGCAATTCAAAAGCAGAGGTGAGTAAAGGCAGAGGGTACCGGTTCTTCACTGTGACATCATTCAGACCTCGATAATCAATGCAGGGGCGAAGAGAACCATCTTTCTTTCCCACAAAGAAGAACCCGGCACCAGCAGGAGAGGAAGACGGGCGGATGAGTCCAGCTGCCAGGGAGTCCCTGATGTAATCCTCCATAGTTTTTCTTTCAGGAGGGGATAGTGAGTAGAGGTGACCTTTGGGTGGAGCAGTCCCAGGGAGGAGATCAATGGCACAGTCGTACGGACGGTGTGGGGGCAGAGATGTGGCTTTGGTCTTGTTGAACACCTCTCGGAGGCCATGGTAACATTCAGGGACATTAGAAATGTCGTGGGCAATGCTGGGGGGTACTGAGCCGGGGGGCAGCGAGGCAGCACGCAAACAGGTCAGGTGGCAGGCATTTCCCCACTCTTTCACAGTTCCGGAGGCCCAATCGAGGTGAGGATTGTGGAGACGGAGCCAAGGGTAGCCCAGGATTAGGGGTTGGCCTGGAGAGCTGAGCAGGTGGAAGCGGATGGTCTCTCGGTGGTTTCCTGACACCATCATTGAGATGGGGGCTGTGATGCTGGTAACTGTGCCAATTGCGTGACCGTCCAGGGCCCGGGCTGGAACAGGAGTGGACAAGCGATGGCTTTCCAAGCCCAGCTGACGAGCAAGTCCTGTGTCAATAATGTTTGCTTCTGCGCCAGAGTCCACCAGGGCTGCCAGGGTGTGGGTGGAATCAGACAGGTGAAGACAGACTTGGATGAGGGGTTTACGGCTGATGGAGGGCTGAATGTTCATTGAGCTCATCCGGATTCCTCCTACATCTGGTGAGCTCCGGCTTTTGCTGGACAGGTGGCGACTCGATGACCATCACCACCACAGTACAGGCACAAGTTGGAGGTGATGCGTCGCTGGCGCTCTGCAGGGGTTAGGGAGGTGCGGCCGATCTCCATCGGTTCAGACTGGTCCGGCTGGCTAGATGGTGTGGCAGGTGCGGACAGAAGGGCAGTTGGGACACTCCGTGTGCTGGTGGATGGACTCTGGCGCCCTCTCTCATGACGGCGGGCCTGGATCCTGCGGTCGATGCGGACAGCCAGAGCAATGGCTTCATCAAGAGTGGGGGGTTGATCATGGGAAACCAGCTCGTCCTTTATGTAGTCCGCCAGGCTGTGGAGGAAAGCATCCACCAATGCTTCCATGTTCCAGGAGCTCCGACTTGCCACGGTTCGAAAGTCGATGGAGTAATCCGCAACAGTCCTTCTGCCTTGGCGAATACTCATCAGGATCCGAGATGCCTCGGCTATTGTGGATTCCAAATCGAATACCTTGAGCATCTCCTCTGCGAATAGGTTGAAGGTTGCACATGCTGGGGTCTGGCGCTCGAACTCCGCCGTTCCCCAGAGTCGAGCTCGGCCCGTCAGGTGAGTGATCACGTAACCGACCCTCGCCCCTTCAGTGGCAAAAGTCCTGGGTTGCAGGGTAAACTGGACACGGCAGCTCGTCAGGAACGCCCGTACCTGGGTTGGGTCGCCGCTGAACCGCTCTGGATTGCCGATCCTGGGTTCTGGGGCTCCGGCAGCCACGGTAGCAGTGGACTGGGCAGGAGACTCGGGTGCTGGGCCGGTGAGCAGGCTGGCTGGGGCTGGGCCGGTGGGAGCAGGCAGAGGAGAAAGGTTGGTGAGAAGTTGAATGATCATTGCAAGTTGTTGCTGTTGCTGCTGGAACTGCTGACGCTGGCTCAAGCCGGCTTGAAGTAGGGAGGCAATGTCAGCAGTGTTGCGGTTTACCTCTCTCTCTGTCTCTTCCAGGCGTTGCATGGCGGTGGGTGGTTCTGGTTCGTCGGTTTCCATGCTGGTTCGACCGTGCGCTGGGTCCATGTTTGGTCAGATCGTACTGTCAGACACCAAACAGGACGAGGACCACAAAAGCGTCACGTTCAAAAGTTTATTTAAGGGTTGGGGGTTTCAGGGGTTCCGGGGGGGGTACAGGAGTTCCAAGAGTCTGCGTGTGTGTGTTCCCCCAGTAGCCGAACAGCGATGGCAGGAGCTGGATGATCCGGGAAGTCCGGGGCTGGAGAACACAGAAGTAGTCGAGCGGGTCCGGGATCACAGGCAAAGAGTCAGAGGCGTTTTCAATAAACAGGCAGGTAACTGGTGCTGGTTGCAGACGATCTGACAAGTGTGGACTGAAAAGCAAGGCTTTATATAGAGGGCATGATGAGTGGTGAATGCAGTGCAGCTGGTAGGTAACGAGGGTGAGGCAGAGCAGAGCAGGAACAGGTGGAGGTCATCAGACTTCAATCAGCACGTGTTACCAGGCAGAGAGAGAGCTCATGACACAATTCTCTCGACCTTGTGGCTTGGTTTTCACTCTGACATACACCATCAACTGTGAGACCTTGTATAAAGAGATGTGTGCCTTTCCTAATAATGTCCAGTGAATTGATTTAGGCACAGGTGGACTTCAATCAAGTTGTAGAAGCATCTCAAGGACCATGGATAGAAGTAGGATGCACCAGACCTCAATGGCAAGTGTCATAACAAAGGGTCTGAATACTTATGTAAATGAAATATTTCAGTCTTTTATTATTTATAAATTAACAAAACACTCCAAATACCTGATTTTTGTGGAGTGTTGGAGTATTGTGTGTAGATTGATGAGGAAAAAAAAAAATATTGAATCCATTTTCAGATGAGACAGAAACATAACAAAATATGGAAAACTTGAAAGGGTCTGAAAACTTTCCGGATGCACTGTATATATATTACACTTCTAAAACATCTATATAATGATCTATATCTATATAATGATGTATATATAGATGTAGAATACATCTAACATCTATATGTATATATAGATGTAGAATACATCTAACATCTATATAATATATACCAGATATATATACACATCTAAAAATATCACAATATTATTTTATATAATATCATTTTTATTTATTATCATCCAGCCATACTGCAAATGCATGAAATAAGCTTGCATTAAGGTATTTCAGTGACTAGCTGTTTACTTTAATTTCTAAAGTATCTTGAGAAGTCCGTAAAATAAGCTATCGTTTTTATTTTAAGGCGAAAAAGACAGTGAAGACCCTACCACCATTAATGCAGCTTTTCCATCTGTTTTCATTTTAATTTCACCGTTATGCCAGTTGTGCATTCACGTGAAACTGAAAGCAACATTGAATGTAATTTTATGTGAAAACATAAAAGATTGTGGGTAGATTGTGTCCGATCTGCCTGTTTAGACTGCAGTCACATTGGCACACATCCAATTCATATCGGATTTATTTCCACATAATTATGAATGAGGCCTGAATCCGATCTGAACATAACGGAATCCATGTGTTTTTTTCCTGTTTACGCGTTCATGTTGCACATCGGAACTGTGCCACTCATGAGCAAAAAATCAGAATTGGGTCACATTTAACTGATGGTGTAAACATGGCCATAGATGGTGTTACAAAATGACACCATTCAATGTTGCAGATGTATTGAATCTAAACAATTGCAGCTGATATCCCTTCACTTTATTAGAAGATTGAATGCTTGTATAGTATACAACATTCACCTGTAATCTCAATACTACTGTACAACTAATAACAATAGGACCAAAGTTTCAAGAGGAGGGTTATCACATTATCATGGGTATACCGTTGAGAGATAAGGCTTTATTGAGGGGGAGATGGGCATTATTCGGGTAAGCCTTATTGATTGCACTTGTGTGCTACACAGCGAGTTGACTCCCTTGCCCTGCTCTCGGCGGGGTAAGATCAGGTACAATTGGTTTATGATTACGTCGCTCCACCGAGACCACCCCCTTGATGAGCAAGTGTGTGTGCCTGGGAGGAGAGGAGGTGAGGAGGAGAAAGGGAGTCGGGTCGCACACTGCGCGTATCTCAATCCGGTCTGAAGTTAGTCAGCAGAGATTTCATTAGTCCCAGACTCATTAAAATGAAAGGCGACACCGTTATTAATTATTCAGGGTAATCGTGTTATTTAACTACAAATCGAGTGCTCGGAACTTTACATGCCAGAGGAGGTGTGTCTGTGTCGAAGGAACAGACACAGTCATTGTCGGAGGAGGAAAAAGACTGTTCAGTGACATAAAAATAGCTATGAAATGGACTGTGACTGTGCCTTATTAAAATAGGGCTTGGGCTCAAACAGCAAGTGATAGATGGATGTGCTTCAATTATATCAAAGCAGCATCCTGTGCATATCAATTATGCTCCAGCTGATGTGTCAATGCATAAATGTCACATGTTGTACAAGTGCTCTATTGTGTCGTCATATGCAGTGACAGACGAAAGATGTTTGTGGCCAATTCAGCAAGGGGGAAGCTGAAGCCGGTTCGCACAGGTACTGGTTCTGGCTCACATTGGTAGTATCAGAAGTGGGAAGGAGATTACGACACTTTGACAGATCGCAGATCTCATTGGAAAGCTTCAGCTGGAAGAGTTCACTGCTCACCTACATGTAAAGTGGAAAAATAAAAAATATTTCTATTCAAAGAGCCTTGATGAGGCAAGCTGACACTGTATTCCAGCTTGGGAATACAATGAAGAGGGTCACCAGAGATGTACAGTATGTTTCAGGTGGCTCCTCCACTTTGCGCCCTGCCAAAATGCTCTTGACACGGCAACGTCCGTTTTAGGATGAGCCTCAGTCAATTCAGCAGCTGATCTCGAGACCCCCATCGTAGCTGGATCTACTATCAGCTTCTGGCAGGCCAGGCATGCCATTCAGTGGCCTGGGTGGGGAAGGACAGCTCCGTCAAGAGCTTCACCCTTGGGTGACTGGTCATATCCAGTCATCCAATGGCAACAACAAATCCAATGACAGCTTGAGACTGAAATTGGACTGGTATCAGAACAAAAACTACATTGTATGTGTATTTAAATACTGTGTACATATTTCCTGTGTTCTCTGGTTATATTGTAATTAAGAGTGAGAATGAGAAATAAACAATATGGCCCTTATGGCATTTCTGAAGCAAAACATGTAAGGTGCATAAGACTTTTGTACAACAACGCCTGACTGCCACCCGTAAGCATTTTCTCATCTGTTTTTCTCCATTGGTGGAACGTTCTACCAGTTACTACCAGAGCAGGGGCATCCCTCTATCTTCAAAAACCCCCCAAAGACATGCTTAAAGGCATCCTATGTGATTTCAGGTTCTAGGGCTCCCCCTGGAGTCGCGGAGTATTTATATTTTACCTTGCCATTGTAAATACTTCCCACAGCTTGAACCCTTCCCCCTGGATACAGTACATGTGCATTTGTTTTGGAGCTGAAGGACTAGTAACAAGTGAAGACAAATAGCCATATCTACTGACCAGGTAATGTTTGTCGATTCTCGCGAGAGGTCACTGGGGTGCTGATCAGCCAAATTGCCAGGCTGGTTCTCTGCCTACAGGGTACTTGAATTTCCCCTTGGGGATCAATAAAGTATCTATCTATCTATCTATCTATCTATCTATCTATCTACTGTCAGCTATGCTAGGTGTGCGATTCTCCTTGTTACAAGTTTGTTCCATCAAAGTAACTTCAAAGCTGTTATATTAAAAAAGAAACGTACATAAGATGTCTTGCATATGAACACTTACTACTAGATCCCTCTTCTCCTTCCCTTGACTTAATTTTGCTCGAACTGTCTTTTGATTCCATTTGTGTAGTACTGCACTAGTATTGCTGCACTAACATGTCCTTGTTGCACTGTACCTTGATTGTCATCTTTTTTGTAAGTAGCTTTGGATAAAAGTGTCAGCTAAATTACTAAATGTAAATGCAATCAGCATGTTCTTTAATCTACTGTATAGCTCAAGTTTTTCAGATATACACAAGAGAGATGTTAAACAAATCACCAACAAAGGAACCTTTTAGGCAAAAAAAACATCCCCAACAGAACAGCATTCAAAAGTATTTTACTGAGGTTATGAAGCAGGCACCTTCCTTCATGTGCTGTTTCATTGAATAAGGCCCACGTTAAGATTAGTATTATATATTATTATTATATACAGAAGTACAAGGCATTAGTCTGTTGTTATGCACTGCTAATTCATGTTGGTACACTGCCTATAATTGTATAATTACTGTGCAACATGGGCTGTGTCACGTTGAGCTACAAAATGATGACAAGAGTGGAAAGTGTCAGACTGTGATGTAGAGTGGAGATTGTAATTGGAGGTTATCTTTCATTCTTTAGTTCCACATTGCTCTAATAGGCCCTGCTTTCAAAGTGATTGCCTCCATCCGTCTGACTTTTTTCTACCTCTGAGCAGAAGTCGTGCTCGCTTCGACAGGTGTGTCTTTCACACAGTCATCAGGCACTCGGCACTAGATGAGTGCACCACATTTGCCTATACAGGCTTACATTCATCATGAGGAGAGGACTACACTCCAGGGAGCAACATTGCATGAGACAAAACATCAAGTTTGTGAGTCCACAAAATAAGCTTATATTTAATACTAGTGATAAATAAAATAAAAAATCCTTAAGTGGTTCTTGAGATTTCCTCAACAAAAGATTCCCAAGGGACTAAACGGTAGCTACATGGAAAGGAGCCTGTGCTTAGGTATACAGGCCAAATTTTAAATAAAAAAAACAAAGCAACCCATCAAACAAAGAAGTTGATGCGATACAAACTGTCAGAGTTTTGGTTCCGACTGTAAGGGTCCGGTGCCATGTGCTCCTTTGTTTGTTCCCCATGTGCTTTGTGTTTACCTGCCTGTCACCTGTCTTTGTCTCTGCCCCATCTCCTTATTTGGTCTGTGCTTCCTGTCTTGTTAGTTTTCCCTCCGTTTCTGTTTCCACACCTGTTCCCCGTTAATGTTGTGTTGGTCTCGTCCAGTCCTCTGTCTTTCTGTTAATTAGTCTGTTAGTTTAATATTGGTTTCCACCTGTCTCTTGTTTTACCTTGATCATTGTCCACCTGTGCCCTGTTACCTATTGTGTATGTAAACCCTCTGTCTCCTCTCAGTCCTGGTCGGTTATTAGTCTATGTGGGTTGTGTTCCAGAATAAAGATGCTTGTATTTCAAAGATTCCCTTGCCTTGCCATACTTTGCCCGTGCAGCCGTGACACCGACAGAGAATGTGTTTCAGAATGTGACATTATATTAAATTTGCCTCTGGCGAGCTAATAAAGGAACATTAGTGGGTGTTGATATTTACGGAGTAGCATTTGCATTACCAAAAGCTATGGCAACCCTCATTTACAGCAAAGGTACAAGGTAAAACTGAGAAATATGTATGAGTGCACATTTAATATTTCTACCCAGGAAAATAATTATGGCATCCCTGTCGAGTTTTTGGCAAGTCAATGTGAACTCCCGACTATGAGGATGCACCAGCCTGTCACATTCAAACTCTGCAGGGAACCAACATATGCCTGCAGCAAAGTTGACTCTTCCAGCCTCCACAACAAATAAATCGCTGTGCAGTGGGTGGAAGAAAGGCAGACCAAAAAGACAGGCCATCACCACCTTCTGTGACCAAGGCCCATGCCATATTGAAGGATTTATATAAACAGTAGGTTGCTTGGGTAGTTAGGCTTTTGCAGGGATAACTGCAGGGACAGACTGACTGGGGAGTGAATACATGTTTTTAAACTGGATCACACAAGCTTTTAGTGAAATTCATCAGTAAGCACTTATGTGAGTAATTATGCAAATTTCATGAAAATACTATACTTTGGCCAAGGGGGAAAAGGGGGTTCGAAAAACTGCAGTGCTGTCGTATGTTAGATTAACAAGGTTAACTTTAACTGCTTTTTGGCTGCTGAAATTTGTCTACGCCATTTCAGTGGGGAGGTCTTTGTTTTGGATAGGTTATTACCGATTTGAACAGATTTGGGACAACCCTTACGAAAAAGAACTGAGATTTCTATAGTAGTTCTAAAGTACAGTACGTGTATACGTCTATGTTGTCCTGTAATGCCTCTATAACATCCTATACCTCTATAGTGTTCCTATAGTACAGTCTTATAGTACTTATAGTATGTCCCAAAATACCACTTCTATAGTATATCCCAAAATACAATGTGATGTGATCTGGGAAAACCCTTCACATGGTTATGATTCCGATACCATCCTAGCAACATCCAAGAGTTTGGGAGGGTAGTATCCAGGATTTTGTGAGGAGACAGTGTCCAGAATGTTGCCAGCATGGTATCAGAATCTTAAGTTGGTGAAATTTCACCAGAGAGGGTTGAAACGGAGCTAAAATCAAGGATTTTGAGTGCACCATGTGAATAGTTTTCCTAGATCGCATCACCAATAGTATTTCTATAAAATTATTGTAATACTTGCTCCCAAAATACTATGCAATTCCTACAGTTCTTTTTTGTAAGAAAGGCAGTAAAACTCGTTACAACTGTTTGAGCTTCACTCATTTACAAACCGAAGCAGCTTAAACTGTTTGTAATTGATTTTATTGGCATGGTATTCATGTTAAAAACATACAAAATCCTAACCCTAAGTGGATAAAGACAAAAGCAGCTTTAATCTGACATGAGATCATGGCAATGTTAGACGATGTCGTTGGTGGAACAAATATAAGTTCGCCGACCTTGACTCAAGGGACTTGAGCGCCTTCAGTTGCGACGTGTGCCGATGTATGAACAAGACAGTTAGGCTATAAATATCGGGGTAAATTAGCTGACAATAATGACGGATCTTTACTTAATGCTATTCGATATGGGTCCACAACGATTAAGTTTATCTACTCTTCAGATATCTCGTCAATATCTGGCTTGATATTGACGAGATGAAGTGGTTAGGCTACTGTGCTCTGCTCAGCTCAAATCTACGCGCTGCAGGTGACTGTCACATAGAATAGCCTATAGAACTGGAATGTCATATCAACAATATGGCCGCGGCGGTGTTTGCGAATAACCCCTATACACAATTTAACTTTTTCCACCACTCATTTGAGTACAATTGATAACACTACTGGTTGCCCTCATATCATGCGAGGGGCACCACCTTGTGCAGAGGTCTCAGGACAACTTTGACAGAGTCTCCAAAAAAGCTTGTATAGACCCTTTCAACAATAAAAACAAAAACAATGCTTGAACTTTCTATTTGGTACCCAATCGACTTCCTCTGCATTAAGATAACATATGGAATGTTAAAACGTTTGTTTTTATTGTTGAAAGGGTCTATAACCTGGCTATGTCCACCTAGTCTCAGATCTCCTGCCTCCAGTTTAAAAGAAAGACCACCAGCTTTCATCTCTGCGTCAGCTTCAGTTAATATGGTTGTGAACATCATTACGCCATAGGTGTTTGGCGTTGAATTTGTATGCGAGTTTGTTCTGCTTTGAAATGCAAATTGAACCAGAGAATCAACAATTAATTGTCTTGGATTAGCTCTGAACTTCTCTTTGTTTCAGTTACGTATTCCAGTGGCTTTAATCCTTTTTGTTTTTTTATGCCATTGCATTTATCTTCTGTGTGTGTGTGATTCTGTGTGTGTGTTTGTGTGAGAGAGAGAGAGAGACAGAGAGAGAGAGAAGAGTGGCAATGAATCACAGCTGGCGGCCTTTGATGTACAAACAAATTCACTAATTGGTGTTTTACCATCTTTTGACCACAGTTGCACTTTATAATACTATCACAGACAGACTAAGGTCTCTAATAAGTCTCTTCAAGACTCGTTTGGTGTTTGGGGCTACAAGGCACAGCTTCTGGCTGGGCTGGCTTGAAGTGTGAGCTGATTTTATCGACAGCAGATTGAAGAGGCCTGCTTTGACAGAAACACCTTTTTCTCGATCCTGGCAAGTCGAAGATTGTCTTTTTTAAGGGTCAAAAATGAAATTGAGCTTTGTAATTTAAATCATCTCCTATGAACATCCACACACACACACAGAGGGAGAAAATGACAAAGGAGAGAAAAGCTCATTTATAAGCCTGAGAAAAGTCAGAGATGACCTTTCGAGGGAGACTGTGAGGAGAATTTTATACAGAGTGAATAAAAAAAAGGCACTTGTTGAGAGAAGTTGAATTTCCTCTAAACCAGGTTCAAAACATTCAAGTATAATACAGTTTGTCACACAGTTGACTTCAGAAACTCATCCGGTATGACCTTTCAATCTCATCCACATAATCATGTGCACTTCATTTGAGCTATGCAGATGCATGGTTTAGATTCTACAGTAGTTTTATTTTGAGATCACAAAAGGAAACCAACTCCTCTTTCATGTTGTCAACTTAAAAAAAAAATGATGACAACCTCTTTTACCAGTGTTCTTGCTCTGACCTTTAACCCCTTCAGAGATTTAAAAGTCACATGATAGCTACTGGTCTCCAGCTGACCTTGTATGGTGCTGTGGCCCATCAACCGCAGGTGTTTGAAGTCACATAAATCTTTGTGGCATTTGTTTTTGGGTTAAGCGCCATCTCTGGAGATGGGATTTGTTTACCAGAAGGCTTCTGTACAAGCCACTCTGCCACAATGGAGGACAGCTTCTGGCAAATAGGAAATATTCAAGTCAATGGAGAACGTCTTCTATATACAACTAGATGTACCGCAGAGCGGTACAAAATATGACCGCCGCTCAGTCCAGCACATTTTTTCCACAAAAAAGAAATCACGCTGAAAGGCCTATATGATTCTAACTGTCTCACTAAATTGCATTATCCACACTCAATTCTCACTGGTATCTGCTAGACAACAAGTACCAAAACATGATTAGTTCATAGATTTCACATGTAAAATTCATTTTATACAACCCCACCTCCATCTTGCCTGTTCATTATTCTGAGAAATTCTTGATTGTTTGTGTTATGTTTATGTTATGTGTGTGGGTGTGTGTGTGAGTGTGTGTGTGTGTGTGTGTGTGTGTGTGTGTGTGTGTGTGTGTGTGTGTGTGTGCGTGCTTGTGTGTGTGCCTGCGTATGTGCCTGTGCATGCAAGCGTACATATGTCTACTGTGTGAGTATGTGTCATACGTATGATTACTGTGAATGTATGTGTGTGTGTGTATCTGTTTGTGCACATGTGTGCACATGAAATGGGTTAACATGACCCCTGGAGGCAAACATACGGAAAGAAATGGTCATCCTAGGCCCTACAGTTCTCAAGATATTCACAGAGAACTGTGTCTGCCCTACCCTCCTTTCGGGGGGTCCAGTCCAGCGGGGGGGCTACAGATCAATGATGAAAAATGACGGTTCCATGCTATCCATGTGGGGGTACATGCCCACCAAGTTTTGTGTACCCCGGTCTTTCAGTGTCCCGGGAATCCTTGTTGGTGTTCGTCACTATATTTTATTGTAAAGACCCCCATGAACGAAAGTACACAAAACTTGGCATGCATTCGGAGGGTGTCATAATGATCCTACACTTTTAATTTCGTGCAGTTTTGACCTTGTCAGCCAGAGATATTGTGATGAAAACACCTAATTTTTTGCTTTTGAATTTTTAACTAGGTGGCGCTATACATGAAATAAGTGGTGATGGGATGGGTTGACATGCCCCCTTAAGACCAACATACATAAAAAAAGGTGGACCTCCTAGGCCCTACGGTTCTCAAGATATTCACAGAAAACTGTCTCCGGCCACCTACAGGCCAGTTGGTGTATAGTAACATAAATTAATTTATTGTGTGGCCCCCCATGAACGGAATTCCACAAAACTTGGCGTGCATACAGAGGGTGTCATAATGATCCTACACTTCCAATTTCGTGCAGTTTTGACTATGTTAGGTCACAAATACCTTCAATTACAACACCTCATTTTTACTTTTTTGTGTTTAACTAGGTGGCGCTATACATGAAATGAGTGGTTATGGAATGGGTTGACATGGCCCCTTGAGATCAACATACAAAAAAAAAATGGTCCTCCTAAACCCTACGGTTTTCGAGATATTCACAGAAAACTGTGTCTGCCCTACCCTCCTTTCGGGGGGTCCAGTCCAGCGGGGGGGGCTACAGATCAAAACGAAAAACGATGGTTCCATGCTATCCATGTGGGGTTACATGCCCACCAAGTTTCGTGTACCCCGGTCTTTCAGTGTCCCGGGAATCATTGACGGAAATTTGGGCATGTGAAAAAAAAAAGAAAAAAAAAAATCTGACTGCTGCGCGGCGGTCATAATAATATATGTATACGGTATGTTGTGTGTGTGTGTGTGTGGAGGGGTCAGTAAGTTGATGTACACATAAACTGGACACAATGTACTGAATGAATTGCTTACACATCAACAAATTAGTATGGATCGACTGTAAAAGTCAATGACTGAAATTCTCAAAGCATGTCAGAAGTCACATGCCACAAAGATTTTCCATTTAGACTGCAGCAACACTAGATATGCTCATCAGTCCTGCATGCGAGATTGGACATTAGCCGCAAAATTAGGTTGTGCCAACCAACTGATTCACATGCTTTTTCACCCTGCCCAGCAGAAAGCCCTTGAATCATCAATAAGCCACTAGCGCTCCTAATAGGGATGTTCTGTGCTAATGCAAATAATCCTAGGGTCTCATTGAAGAGCGGGTCTGTGGTGTATGGAAATGAAGCCGCTGATCAAATTGTGTTGACTAAATGCAATAAGCCTCATCAAAGACCCCCCTCTTCCTCACTCAACCTTGACCCTCTGCTGTGTAAGCAACATATGCATGTACATGCATACATGGAAATAAATATGCGGACAAACACAGACATGGCAGTGGAGAGATTTGTTGGCCTCAAAAAAAAAAAAAAAAAAAACACAATAAAAGTCATAGGCACCAGACCAAAACCAGACCTTCTAAAAGTTCCCATTTTCTGTTGATGCCATTCATCTATCAACACATCTATGGCTGCATTCGTAAAGCCTTCAGACACGAAGCCCTTCAGATGTTACTTCAATTGGCATTCGCTTCCGAAGACCATGCAGGGCATTCGAACAGCACTGAATCTAGTCCAGTCTCCTGGCTGCGTTTGGCTTGGGTAAATTGGACAAACATGGCAGTGGTATTGATTGCAAGGGCCCCTATATCAAAGACTTGGCCTGCGCTTTGTGTGTGAGGGGAGATATGAATTGTTTCTTTCTCCTTGCTTTGCCATCTCAGAATCCTTCTCTTGAGCATCTTTATCGATTGCTCCGAGAAATTCGTTCTCGGGGAGAAACGCCAGCGGCGGTGGGCGCTTGGTTTGTTGGGATTTTTACTTTCTTGTTTTATTTTTTGCGTAACAAAGCGCCCTTTTCTGGCATGCTGTGAGCATGGAGGGGGAGCTCTTCCTCCGTGGAGCGAGACAAAGCAGAGCCGTGCGCCTCCGCTGTGTGGAGAGGCTGTGAAGAGAGCTGGGAGGCACAAGTGGACGACAAACGCTTCACTAGCACTCACTCACATCCCTCACTGACCCTCTCTCCACTGGCCCCCGTCGCCCTGAAAAACGGACCCGCTACAGCGAATGGTAATATATCAGTGTTAAACTGCCATAGATCCACATTAGACAGTATTGTCATACGGAGGATAGGATTTCCCTGAGTGTGGTAAACAGTACTCTCTCCCTGTGGAAAGAAAATAAATGTTTTTTTCGGGGCAAAACAAGTACAATGAAATCCACACACACATACACGTTCCTCATTTCAGGAATATCAATTAACATATTTGTAGAATAAACATTTTTGACAGTGACCTGAGAACATATATTTTACACTCGGAAAAAACTACACACACACACACACACACACACACACACACACAAACTCTTTCACCAAAAATACACAAATCTTTATTTCAGGATTATCGATTAGCATAACACAGATTCCAGTCAAAGACCTGAGGTAGAAATGAATTTTACACTCGGAAAAACCCATTGTTCTTCTAAGTACTCAGGTTTGCCTGCCAACCATTTCCTGCTCGCGATTCAATTACGGCTCCTGAAAGCCCTTCTCACCACTGACACAAAGGTGGAGGCACACCTACAGCACAATCACGTCCCACTCTACAGTGTTGCTCATTTCCACTGAGAAATAGAACAAAGTGCCATTTAAAATGGTAAAAGTTCATCACGTCCCACTTTACAGTGTTGCTCATTTCCACTGAGAAATAGAACAAAGTGCCATTTAAAATGGTAAAAGTATATTGTGATAGTTGAAAAATGCTGAAACCTCATTATTGTTTTTTTTCCTCCCCCTGCTCTCTCTCTCTCTCTCTCTCTCAAGTTTTTGCCAGGGAGCTTCTGCCAAACCTCTAGCGCCTACTCTAACTTTGCATAATGTCTTTGCGCCCACTTTGCCAAACTCTCATTTACATATGGCCCCTCTCTAAATTAGTAGTTCTAGCATCTTGGACCTGTTTTGAACTACACCTAACTTAAAACTTAATGTCCAATTAATTTGACATTTTTAATGGCTCTGGACCACTGATGTGACAACTTTCCACAAGGCCTCTGATGTCACCCCTCTATTGCCCATCTCTTTGGAATAGGGCTGTAAAATCCATGTTCTTTGTAATTAATTGAACTGCAAGGCCATCAGCTGTGGGGTTTCCAGTCTATTACTTTTGAGCATTTTTAATTACAGAATTCCGCAGATTAATTGAGAGTAAATTTGTCTTAGCGTTCCTTCTTGGAATCAATCATTTTTAAGAGGGGAATAAAAATCACTCCATCTCCTTCCCATCCATGGAGCAGGATGTTGGCACAAAATAAAACATTTGAGTCATCATGATGACTCAAGCTTGACAAAGGACTTTTTCTGGCATTCCACATGGCATCATTTCAGTGGAGGACTAGTGCGCAGCACACACGTCTGAAGCATTTCTCGACTCAGAGGTTCAACTGCTCACTGATCCACCCCAAGACAGCGAGGCCTACTGCGCAACAAATCTTAATAGAATGGACAAAGGCAAGGTGAACGGCCTACATTTTAGAAACACATAAATCAGTGGTATTCAGTGGTCAGAAATGGCATTTCAACACTCTTCGCTCTCAGAGAGATAAAAGAAGACCTCCGAACTTTACCAGCATGCCCAGAATGTTTTAGTCTCTGCAAGCAAAACAGGAAGTGAGGCAGCGTACTGTAGGTGATCTGCACCGACTTTGACCCAGCCACAGAAATAAAGTAAAAAACACTCATCCCAGCTCTCAAGAGATGAGCACTTACTTCAGCATTGTGCTCCCTCTTTCAGCTAACTGCCCCAAAAAGGTTCTCTCCTCTGCATCCCCTGACATTTTCACGGTCCACATTGCTGTCATAGATCGCTCCATGAGCAGGCAGAATGAGGAGGTAATCGAACATCTCGCCCCTTCTCTCTCTCTCTCTCTCTCTCTCTCTCTTTTTCCTCCTACCTGCCGGAAAGGTCCTCTAACTAAAAGCAAAGGTGGCTTGTGACTCTGCATCCGCCGCAGGAGAGCCATTGTCCTGTCAGAGATTGTCACAACTTCTCTCTCTTGTGCGGCTCAAAACATGACATGATATTAAAGGCTGGTATTTTGGAGAGATTAGTCCTCTCTTTTCATCGCTATCCACCGGCGCCTTCACCCCTCTCCCCCTGCCGCGCCACTGACAGTGAGTACCTGTCAGGACCAGTTGCTCACAAAGCTGCCACTGCGTGCCCTACTGTCAGCTCAGGGCTAATGTTTGCGGGGCAGGCGGATTTGGGTTAGTGTGTGTGCTTGTCTCTGTGTGTAGTGCATGTCTGTGAACGTGTATGGGTGTGTATTTGTGTAGATGTCTGTCTGTCTGTCTGTCTGTCTGTCGTGTCTCGCTGTTTTTGTATTATGACACATATTAGTTTGTGTGTGTGTGTGTGTGTGTGTGTGTGTGTGTGTGTGTGTGTGTGTGTGTGTGTGTGTCTGTCTATCTGTCCATCTGGCTGTTTTTGTATTAGGGCATTGAGGCTTCTAGCACCCTAGTATGTGCAGCTGCATGTTTTAGCCTGTAAATGGCTGTGTATGATTTAAGAATTAAAACTACCACCATTTTCATTTTAATCAGGCATTACATTCACTGTTTCATTCCCATCCTTATTTGCTCTATAAATCTACTACAATAAAATGCTGAAATGATCAGAGGTATGTGACATACCTAGCTGTAAGAAACTAATTGTTAGTCATAAACTTCATCCAGGATCAGACATACCAGGAAAATAAAATGGAGATCACTGACTTCAATACTGACCGAGTAGGAGAAAGCAGAGAGCTGTATGAGAGTATGTTACAGTTTCAGGAAATTGCAGCATACCTCAAAGTGCTACCACATCCAGACAAGAAAGTGCTGCCACTTGAGGATTTCCCCAGTACTAATAGAGATAATTATTCACAAGGAGAACTTTCAGTATGGAAATATACAGAGATGCATTTGAAAATACTGTTTATTTGAAAGGGCATGAAGCTTCACCACTACAAATTGCTACTATCATTTACTTTTTTACTTATACTTATCTGTATCAATGCCACTGTTCACAACTTTCAATCAGAATTAAGTTCTGATGCATATTTTATGAAATCACAGTTGTATGCTAAAAGCATACAAAGCATGCTCCAAGGTCTACTAGTTTAGGGTGTGTGTGTGTGTGTGTGTGTGTGTGTGTATTAGTCCTAAACCTGCAGATAAATGTATTAATTTCCATAAGGCTATTATTTCCAATCTTCCTTTATAGACGCCACAATGAGAAAATTTGATCGAGTTACTATAAGTCAGTGTATTACTGTAGCATTTTGGGAGTGGTGTATAAATTTCCATCATGTTTCAAGTCTCAATGGAAAGCCGGTCCAAATCCAGCAATTTTCCAGGTAGTGCACAGACACTGAGCCCTGACAAAAAGTAAAGTATACAGTAAGCTCTTTTTTTCTTAATTTATACAGAGGGATGAGGCATTACTTCATTCTTATACTGTGACTCTTCAGTCTTCTCATCATTTTGCAAAGCCAACTGATCACTCAAAAATTACTCCTAAATTGGATCACTCAATATGAAAGAATTCTTTCATTTCAGGCTTCCAGAGCAGTGTGATAAACGGGGCACTCGGTGGTACGGGCTGGCAGTGGAGAGGGAGCGATGAGGGCAGCGCAGAAGAGTGGGGGGGGGGGGGTCAGGGGGGCTTTCATAAATTATTTGTGTCAGTAAGTCTGAATCAGCATGGGGGCAACATGAATTTTCTGCAAGAGCAGATGGTTCTGGGAAAACACATTCTAAATGTGTGTGTGTGTGTGTGTGTGTGTGTGTGTGTGTGTGTGTGTGTGTGTGTGTCTTTGTGTGAAAGATAAAGTCTATTTGTGTGTGTGCATGTGAGCGCATACCGTAGATAAGTAAAACTCACTTGGCCCACGTACTTTTGCAGGTCTTATCCACGTTAGCGGGGGGATGTAGGGTGGAGGGATGAATGTAAAAGATCAAAGTTCCCCTTAGAGTTCAGGCAGCCTGAAAAATATGAGTCGTTAGTTACTGAGGGTAAGGATTTGTGTCCATCATCTTAAGCTCAAGCCCCCCCTTGTTCTGAGATGTGTGCTGAGAACAAGCCATACCGAAATCTAATCTTCCCCTTGGTGCTGCCACACAAAACTGTAGCAAGAATACATATTTATGATCCCTCTTAAAAGCCTGCCTATCTCGGACTGGGTAAACAAACATGAGGAAATGCCACAGCTATGCTCACGTCTGTCAGGCTGCTTGACTCACCTCCTCGCTTAAGTCCGCAATCACAACGCTTACACACATTATAGCCTGTGTGCAATTTCCCTGTCTTGTGGGGCTCCAATGTGGCAGGGTGTGCAGGCTGTGCGCATACTGTTGTGTGCCATTATGCTTTTGACCGGCTGTGAAGCTGAAAGGATTGCATCACAACGGCACAGCTCCAGACTCATTTTAGGCAGTCTATTGTGAAATTACACCATCTGAAGTACAGCAGGTCTTTTTAGCATACAGTACAAGTGAGGGTTTTGTATGTGTGTGTGTGTGTGTGTGTGTGTGTCTGTGTTGTACTCAGCCACTAGCTGCACCGTAAACTAACCATAAATCATGTGAACAGCGATACATACTGTATGCTAAAAAAAATTCCACCTCTCTCTCCCAGCCTTTCTAACTTCAGGGTTATTTAGTGCTTAAAGAGGTGTTGTTCATCACCGTCAGAGAGTGAAGAAAGCTAATGTTGTGCATTGCTACCACTGACTTGAGCGAGGACAGAAATAAGCACAACTGCATCCAGGGATAAACCAGCTACTGGTGGAGCCAAAACCTGTGTGTAAAAGATGCTCCGTCGAACATCTCATTTCATTTAGTGGCGCTCCGTGGGGCCCTTGACTCGAAGCCTCAGGCACCAGGGGCCAATGGCGTCCTACTTCAGTCAAGCAACAAACACCAGAAAAATAAGAGGAGCAAAAACACTGTGATGAGTTGAAAGCCCTGTGGAACAATTCCTTTAAAAGTTTGCCGCCCTTTAAAATGCCACCCCTCTAGCAACTTTATTTGAAGTGTTAAGCAAGCAAACAAAAACTATCCACATGTAAATACGCTGACCTCAAAATGTTACCAAAACATACACCACAAGACACACATCCAACATTAAAGGGACACCAGGCAACGTTTTTGTGTTAATTACTTATCTTTGTAAGTCGGTATATGGTTAAATGACTCATTACAGGGCGGATAAAGACTCTCTCGCCCGCCCCTACTGCCTGTAGGAAGAATATCCCGCTTGCAAGTTCAGTGTATCGTATCCGCCGACCGAAGCAGTTTCAGTTTACATCCTGCATCCACAGCACAGAGGCAGGCTAACGAAACGCTAGCGATTGTTGCAAACGTGTGTATAATGGCAGAACCGGCGAAGAAGCAGCGAAAACCCTTGGGGGAAGATGCAAAGAAAAGGAAAAGAGCTTCAGACCGAGCGAGGGGGAGTTTCGTAGAGAAAAAGCATCAAGCTTGCCTGGTGTCCCTTTAATTCTTCCCAGCTCAGCGTCTGGTGGTGTCAAACGCTCAGTGTGCACAGATAGATCCCAACTAAATAAATAAAGAACGTGCGCAAGGAGATGTCTGCTCCGACTAAATGATGGCGTTTGGATTATTGGTGGCCACCAGTTCAGTGAAGCAGAAAATAGGAAATCTGCTTCTGAGGGCCCTGCGCCCTGGTGACTTGAGAGGGGTCCCACGAGGCGAGCAGGCGCCACCTCAGCAAAACAGGCCGACGGTGCTGCAAACTCAGACTGCATGGCTAATTGTAACTAATTGGAATTCAACAGAACAATGAATATATTATGAGAGTGTATCAAATTCGCAAAAGTTCACTCAGGCAAATAGCTTGGAAAATCTATGAGGCAGTGCTGTATCTGAAGGAAGGAGCTGGGATTTGGAAAAAATAATACTGTTCATTCTTAGGATCAATTACAGAACATACATTAATAAAACGAAGAGGACAAAAAAATCAATTCCTCATTATATCTCATTTGAACACAAAAATAAATGTTTTCTCGAAAAAAACGGATACATTTTTGCTTGTCAGCTAAGAACATTTAAATAATTGATTTAGACTGCCAATATCCCCACTAAATTGTTGTTCTTTTTGATATGATTGGCATCTTTGTACATCCATAAAAGTTTTCTAACCACACCGAGCCAAGTTCTGCTACATTTTTTATTTAAATTATGGAAATAATTTATTGTGCTAAAAACTACTCACTCTGTCTTCATCTTAGCCTCAGGGTAATAGTAAGAGAATGTAAACTCCTTCTTTATGTGGATTTATGTGTAATGTGATTACTTAGGATTAGTTTGGGGAACATTCCAAAAAGCGGGATTACTGAATTGAGATCAGCGGCATCTTTTACCTGCCTCCATCCATACTCCATACATTTCAGAGGGTTTTCCATTTTTTTAGTCGGTGCAGTTATCTGGCTAACTCAAAAATTCTTTGTGGAGTAACCACAAAAATGCTTTGTGGAATAACCCCTTGGTGTAGGCGGTGAGAAAAGTGGTAGTGAGACAAATAAAACGACTTTATGCGGCGTAACAAGATCTCCACTGCAGACTCCAGGAGAGACTGAGTCATCCTGAAAAATCATACACTGCTTGTCATTTCTCATTCTCATTTTTCTTGGAATACTTGTTTTTGCGACTATTGGTATTTTCACTCCAGTAGATGTGGAGAGTCGACAAACACCACACCATTTTCTCTCTGAGGAAATGTGCATGGCATACCCATTTTAAACTTGACTACTTTATGGGGAGGTATTTTTTTATTCAGTCCACTGACAGGCAAATATAAGGCTTAGGCACAGGATTTCAATTTCTGCATCTTTGGTTTAAATCTGCAGTCCCTACAGTGCTGTTTTACAAGCCCTTCAACGACTGTAAATGAGCTAAAGTAGCTGTGCTACTTTTCCCTCTCTCTATCTATAAGCGTCTTCTATATGTGCTCCTTCACTATAGAATCTCTCTCTCTCTCTCTCATTCATAAGTGTGTTTCTGAGTGCTGTGGCTGTGACTCTTCTGGCTGTGTCTGCCTTTGGTTGTACCTGAGAGACTTTAGACTCCATGTGTAGGACAGGGCATATGGCAGGGAGTAGTGACGGTGACGATGGGAAAAGCCCAGAGCACTCACCTAATTAAAGTTTATTTCTCTCTCTCTTTTTTCTCTCTTTCTTTCATTTTTTAAAGTGATGCCTGGCAGACACAAGGTGTTCTCACACCAGGGAGTCATTTCCCGGCCGGGACACGCAACACCTGCATATGGATCAGTTGCTGCGTGGCTGATGCAAAAACACGCAGCGGCAGTCCGCCAATGATCCCGGATCAGTGCGGCCGACGAGTGCCTAATGGCTCGGAATGGCTCCGGTGACGTGGCGCAGCTGATCCAGGAAGCATCGCCGGCGGCAGGGAAAGGATGCATCTCACGGCAACCCGTAATGAGACACCCAGGGAGCCGGGTCGAGCCGAACGTCCTCTTCCCTCACCACCCTCCAACCCTCCCTCCACCCTCCCCACCCTCACCACCCTCCATCCCACGCCACACCGCACCATCCTTTGAATGATCCCGCTGCGGGAAGGGCCAGGCAATGGAGGGGTAATGAAGGAAGAGTACCCGGAGGCAGAGTCACGCTTGCTCAACCACTCAATCTCCTCACATTATCTTCCAATAACACTTCTCCCCCTCCCTGCTCGTTGTCAGCGGGGAGCCTGCACCACTCGGCACACTATACACACAGTCATCAAGAGGTAAGACACCCCACTCCCTTAGGCGGCCGACTCCGTTCTAATATACTCACCGGCTGGTCAATAGGAGGTGGTGGTGGGGAGGGGGGTGAACAGAGCCCACACTCCTGTTGCAAATGCAGGGATGTCTGCAGTGTTGGTTGAAGTCTGCGATTCTTACTGTCAAATTCAGTGAATTGCTCATTGTGATCTACCTATACTGTGCGCTCACAAAAAAAACTGCAGGGTTCATACACAGGCCTGACTTTATGAAACAAAGTTGCTGCTCAAATATTAACAACCCCTCAGTAAAATGATGGAAACTCAAAAAGTATAAATCTCACAAAAATACGAAGTCATGGGCAAATAATTTGATTCAAGAGCTTCACATCAAAATTTGAACTACGTTTCTATGTTAAGCGGTTCAAGTCAAATTATACCCTGGAAAAAATAATAATAAAAAAAGAAGAAGCCAGTGTGTGCTTCACCTCACTGTGTGTTCACTGTGTGCTGAGTGTGTTTCACTAATTCACAGATTGGGATAAATGCAGAGACCAAATTTCCCTCACGGGATCAAAAGAGTATATATACTTATATACTTACACTAACAAACGTATCATAAAAGCACCAATTTCCACCCCTTTCGTTCAAAAAGATGATTTTTAATACTTCAAAATTACATTTAATAATTTATTTTTTCAGTAGCCATGGGTGTGTAGATTTGAAGAAAATCTGGTTTGCTTGTACTGCCTTAAAAATTTTGTTTACCGTGCTCGGAATTGGGTGCTGGGCTGGTGGGTGCCTTATTTCCACCGCACTCGGCAAAAGAGAACTCTCGCTCTCAAAATTCCACTGGAGCTCCAAGCGGGTAGGCCTACGCACTCTTACAACACTGTTTACAGCTCTTCAAGTCACGGTAAAATGTAATTTTTGGTACATAGCTAATGTAGATACTGTTATGGGGTGGGTGCTTGCGTTTCTTTAGAGATCTGCCGTCTTGGTTTGTATAGAAATTAATATTAAATGACACATACACAAAAAAGGTGACGTTCCATTTATCAGTGGTCTGCAGAAGCAGCAATGGCATCGAGCAATTTTTGCAGGTTGTGCAAAAAAAAACATGAAAGTGAATGGTATTTACACCCACTCGATCGATTTGTTTGCTAACCTAAAAAAGACATTGAGCAATATCGAGAGGTTAAAGGGAATTGGATCAATGGTCGTGAGAGAGACTTTGCCATCGCTCCGCTATCGTCATCATTTTAAACCTGCATAGACAGGTAGCGCGCCAGGTGGATAAGCCAGCTTGTGATTGGTCCCAGCAGAATTGTAACGGAAGCAGCAGAGAAAGATACACAGGTTTGTACAGCCTGAGCTGCAGGGCGAAAAGGACATCGCTGGTAGATCAGGCAGGGTTCACCCAGTCTATGTATGGCTGTGAAATAATGGTGAAATCTGCTTACACAAAGCAGAGAAAAGACACACTTGCAGTAACTTGCCCATGTTCTTTAAAGGTGACTACAGTCAAGGTCAGAGACTGTATCTATGAAATCATGGTAATATCAAGAAAAACATTGTAAATTGAGACCTGTGTTTAGAAACTATTAGATGTTTCAAAGTATGGATTTCATTTATCATTGGGCTTGTGCACTGGGTTCTTTTCTACAATGTGAGGGGGGAAAATCACGTGGCTATGCACTTTTAAGCCTATGCATATATCTCCTCTTCAATAAAGTTTGTGATTTGCATATCATGAAGACAATCAGGCACTTAAGGCAGGGCAAACCCAAAATCTGTGATTCCACACATTTTGAGAGGTGTGTTGTGGAACCTTTGCCTTTCCCCTCCTGAAGTCTATCACTTGCTACATGATACATGCAGGTCTAAGCAGTTGTCCTTACACCAAAAGGATAGCACCTCAACCTCACCCGAATAGGCTGTCTCGTTGTTGTTAGGGATCAAGCCCGTCACCACTGAGCCATGCGTAAATTTCACTAGGCTGTTGGAGCTGGGACTGAGGATGCAGCCTTGAGGGGCACCGGTGCTTAGGGTAATGATGCTGGAGATGCAGTGTCCAGTCTTCACCGCCTGTGACCTATCAGTCAAGAAACACCCAGGAGCAAAGAGAAGCCCTTAATCTCAGATCCTTGAGCTATGAGCTTAACCTATAGTATTAAAGGCAGAGACTTTCTAATGTGGAGACACAGCACTCAAAAAATACTCAATAGAAATGCATGGGGCTAGTTTGTCACGCCAATGTGGCCGTTGTCTACACATATCCCACCCCTTCCTCGGCAAAACGTCGACATGTGAATACATTGAGCCAATCATGTGGTGTGATGTGAATACATCATGCCAATCATGTGTTGTGATCTCGCTGCTGGAGCAAGATTGGTGTCATGAAGCCTTGCGCACGCGCATTTCTGCCGAAACGGATGCCCGACGAGTGCCCAAAAAAGCGTTGTCAAATGTCCGCCGAGTGGAGGGACTTGCCTAAAAGGACTTTGTTAAAGGCAGATCTATAGTCTATAAGCAAAATGGCTTAGATGATTACATCAAATCACCCAGTGTAAAGACGAAGACAGCGGGGACCGTTCCGACCTCGTTCAGGCCAGACTGGTGCATCCAGCAATTTCGACTTGACCATGAAGCCATCATTTACTACACCTGTGCAGACGCCTAGACAGACAACTTTCAAACAAAAGTAATAATCTACATTCTCTGCTGGTTCTCATCACAAGAAAGAGTTTTCTTGTCTATTCTTGCATCTGGTGCCAAGGTGCCTGTTGTCTGGAAGTCACATTATCTGAAGTCATTTTCAGTAATTGGTGGAAAATGGTTTGATTACTATTGAGCGTTTAATAGGCTACGCAGCATGATCTCACACAGAGACATTGAAATGTGAATTTTGGTAGACTTTTTCCTCTCTTTTCCTCTCATTGCATTCTTTCTTAAAATGTTTGGTTTCATAGATAACAGCATTTAGAAGATTAATGTTAAATTGCAGAAATGAAATATGATTGGATAAAGTTGGGGCCATGTTATCACTGTTTTTAAAATGTTCCATATTCGCCTGTCTAATTGGCCATGTAAGGGTTGAATTTTGAAGATTCCACTCATTTACCACTTGGAACCTGTCTTCATGTGTTTCAGGCTGGGAACATTGTTGTCATGTGGACAAAAGGCCAAAACGCAACTAAAATCTGTTTTTACCAGGATGGCCCTATAACAATTGCATAAGCGCATTTGGTTCAACATAAAGTGACTTTCTATCCATCAAACACAACAACTACACCTTGTCTTAATATGAGTACGTGGTGAATATTGTGAATGTGAGGTTATGTCAGTCATTAAATCACTGGTAACGTTTTTAAAATAAAGTATTATTTCCCACCACCACTGATGAGGACAATAGAAATCTGAAAACTGCTGCATGTTAGGCAGCACTTTTCTGGGGTTGCCTTCCTCTTGGTTGCCCTGGTGATCGGAAAATAAGAGATCTTGTCCACTATAAATAATAAAAATAATATAAGCTCTTCACTATTGACTCTAGCAAAAGCCAGTGGAGAGTAGTCCGGCCAAATGACACTTGCAAAAAGTCAAATCCCCTGGAGCCTTCACCTTTGCCCAGTGCCCTCAAAGCTGAAGGCACGAACGGTCCTCACGTTCTCAGAAGAGCTCCATGATGGAGCTCCATGAGTTCGGGGCAACTGTCTCAGGTCATGTAATTCCTGAAGAACGTTACCCTTTAGTGAGAGGTCAAGCCTGCTTTGCACACAAGCTTGACAAAACCTGGCATCTTAGAATGTAATACCGGTACTAGCCTTTCAATTGGACATACTGTACTTGCAATTATCAGGCTTGCAAGGTTGTCAATGGCAACCTGGAGCAATGTGTACACATGGGCATACTGTCTGTGCATGTAATTACAAATGATAGGTTACTGACTGCTTTTCATTCTTTATCAGTAGAAATGTCAAAGCAATTTAAGAGCTGACATGAAACCTTTCTTTGTATCTCTCTCTCTCTCTCTCTCTCTCTCTCTCTCTTACACAGACACAAACACACACACACACACATACACACACACACACACACACACACACACACACACACACACACACACACACAAATACAGTGCAACTTGTTAAAATGTCAGTGTTAGACTTTATCGGTCCACTCTGCAGCTGCCAGATGAGAAGTGCACAGGCAGGCCCAGGTGAATTTTAAGATTGGCAGTCGCCTGAGCCTCTTCCATCTGCTGGTGTGTGTGTGTGTGTGTGTGTGTGTGTGTGTGTGTGAGGGAGAGAGAAAAAACGAAAGAGTTGCCGGAACTCACTCAACACGGACAGAGGAAAAAGGGAAACTTATTAAAGTCTGTTGACTGGCGGAGGGAGATGGGGAGAGAGGGGGATGGGGTAGGTAGGTGTGAGGGGAGTGAGGGGGTGGCTTGGTGCAAGCCACGGCAGTAACGCAGCGGACCACGGGGAAAAAAAACAGAGAGCCGGGAGGGTGGTGGCAAGGCCTCCCCTTCAATCACATTTAAATGAAGCGGGGCCGCCTCGAGTGGCAGGAATATAACGGCAGAGTTGTTTTTTTAATGCAGGTGCCCCTCACTTAAAGCGCCAGCCACAGGGAGCCGGCTTTGCTGAGTAGACACTTTTTAAAATTGAAGCCAGCTAAAGCCCCCTTGGTTTTTTTTTTTTTTGTTTACATAAAAAATGTATCAGTTCTGTTTGTGCTGTATATCATCTGAAAGAGAGAAAAATAACACCTTCTGAGGTCCTCGTATGTCTGAGCGTCGCCACACAGCAAGCTCATCAGTGTGCCGTGTTAGCGGCTCAACCTCCCTGTAATACATTGGTGATGTGGGAGCGTGTGTGTGTGAGCATGTGTGTGAGCTGGATTATACCCTGTTGTGATTACATGTTGAAACGCTGATTTATCATTTCGCCTAAATCGGACTACATGTTCAGAATCTTTATTTCTGAAACTGGGAAATGCTCCTGTGACAACGCTCACTGTTCGCAGTCACCTTTCATCAGTTATACTAAAAATATTTCACTTCGTTCTCTTCCTCTGGATTTCAGAACATCTAGTCTACTTCACGGAGTACTATCCTAATTTAACTAATGACACTGTTTGGATTTCCAAGACATTTATGTATGCAAAATTATGTCAGAGATGGAGGATTGCCTAAGGGTCTGAATACATTTTAATATTAAATTTTGAATCTCTAGCTTCATGTCTGTGTTATGGGTTACGAACAATCCCCATGGAATGTAGGACATGTTAAAAGATGGTGTATGGTAGACAAAATCATAGTAACATAAAAAAGGAATGACAAACATGGCAATCGTTCCCTAAAATTATTCATGGTATTATTTGTTATTCAGCTGTAAAAGCATGTTCTGCCACAAATATCTTCACGCAATATCTTTATGATCACAGTGCAAAACCAGTGGCGGAGACATTAGGGAGGCCCTCTTACAAGTAATAATGCCGTGTTTGCATCAGTGAAGGCCATTCGGATAATTTGTTTGGGGAAATGGGGCTTTTTGAGGGTAGGTAGTAGCAGCATTAGTAGGTGCATGCAAGTCATGAGGAATAATGGCCCACGCTCTGCTCTTGTTTGATGTCCGCTTTTTGCTGGGTCGATGGGCATGACTACATCTGCTATCTCCTGCCTGCCAGGCGTCCATCATGCTTCACATCTGTACGCTTCATTGTCATGTTTTGCCTCCGTCCAGCACTGACTTGCCTTTTGAACTTTGCCAAGTCCAGAGTTCTCTGTGTGAATTCAAACTCCCACCTCCACCTTCCTGCTAGCACAACTCTGTAGGCTGCAATGCCTGCATTGCCTCCTATTTCATTACAGAAGAAAAGAGGGTGATCCAAACATCACAAACCTAAGGATACTTACACAGGGCTTTCAGATATCCTAAATATAAGAAACAAGTCCACATGCTCCACCTCCTCCACCACCACCACCTCCTGCAGCAAGCTGACATACATGCAGGCTTTGTGAACCCTGGCACTGATGGCTTTCGGCTGTTTTGACAGGGGGCGAGATTGTTTTGCGTGTCAGTGTGAGGCCTGCCCATCTGAGCAGGCTGATTTATCCCGGCCAGCTGTGTGTATTGATTTACACCGCAGCGCAGTCTTTTAACTCCCGTCACTGTTTCTTCAGCGGGTTTGATCCGTGCCACGCATTCTCATTCTTCACGATGCCCGTTTGCCCTTTTATCCCCCCCCCCCTTCTCCCCTCCACCTCTTCTCTTTTTCCCCTCTCTTCCCATTTTCCCTCTCTCGCTCGGTCTCTCTCAGTGGTGTGAGGCAACGGGAGACTTCATGCCTCAGTGCTCAAATTGTCCTTGTTTCCCGCTTACAAAAGCGCCCTCTCCATACAACATATATTCAATAGTGTATAAAAAATTAACAATCCAAATGTTCAAACTCTCTTGCATTCCTTAAAGGCGCCCCCACGCACCCCCTCACCATTCTTTGTGTCAGTGGATGAACTCAGCACTGCGCTTCACTGTACAACAGTGTGAATTTAATAATGAATGGTAAAAGGGTGCCGATTCCTCCGAACGTGGTCACCACAGCCGCTGCTGCACCGCCACTTCAAACCCCGTGTCTATTTTCAGCCCCTCTCGTTTCATTAAAATGCTTGGATTATCTGTCATCAGACAGTAGCGGGTACGCCATCACAGCTACAATTGCCCTTGATCTCCTCACCGTGCTGCCATGGTGACAGCTTACAGGTCGACACTAAAGCCTTGAATAGCCCACTATACTATCCAGCCCCCGGCTCATTGAAAAGATGATCGCACTCTGATTGAGGCCGAGTGAGAGAATATGAGAGGACCTTTACACTTTTTTTTTTTCACGGATGGAAAAAGGGCTCTTATTTCTCTCTAAAAAGGTCTCTTATTTTACGTTGTCATTAAAGGAAATTCTGTGAAACAGGAATAAATAAAACCCTTTGTGGCTGTAATTTGCACAGTCTGTTGGAACAAACAAAATCTAAAAAACCTCTCGCTCCAGCTTCGCTATCAATGTGCAGGGGGTTGCTATGTGAGGTTATGGATCTCAAAAGTAGAGGCTGACTGCTACTTGCGTGAGGCTTTTGTGCTCTGTTTTTTTTTTCTAAAAGACAGCTGTTATGACCCACTGGAATAAAAAAAATAGAAAAATAAAATAAGAATACAGAAACAGAGGCGTGACGAGTGCAGCGAACGCTCCATCCTTCTCTCGCCTTGTCTTGCTCTCTCAGCTCCACCTGCCGTGGCCCAGAGGCTCGATGAGTCACCTGTCAGATGAAATTACCCTCCGTCAGCGGCTGCCGTAGAGGGCAGCGGTGAGGCTCACGGCTCAGGTGTGTGTGTGTGTATGTGTCTGTGTGTATGTTTGTGTGTGTGTCTGTGTGTGCTGTATAATGGGCCTAACCACACTTACACGGGTGGGATATCACCTTGATTCATTCACAGCATAACATCATCATGTTTATTTCCATAATAACTTCTAGAGGATTCTGACCTTGAGAGAAAGGCCACCAAGGTGGATCATATCCTCTTTTGACACTGAATGGTGTTTGTTCCTAAATGATAAGATTTTAATAAACCCCTGAGCATATAACGGGTTCCATTCTAAATACCTCCAAATATATAGGCTCACCGTCAGATGGTTCTAGACTATGGCTAATCTCATGTTATTCATTTCATATGGTGAAATTCTGATCACAACATTACAGAATTAAATGCCATGAAACACAACATGTGACAGTTTGTCCAGATTTATAATGTTAAATTGTTGTGATAATTGTAATTTCATGAAAGACTACAATGGCAGACAGCTGTTGAAGGCATTTCCAGCTGCAAATACACTTAAGTACACTCTACAAATGCTTAAAGTAATTACAGAAGGCATTGACAAGCCTCTCGATGAGTTGTCAGAATCTAACTGTGAATTACATTCCAAATAGACAAACACATGCACACATACCACTCAACACATTTGCAATACCACACATACATTTGCAATAGATCAAGATAAGAAAGCTGTGAAGCTGTGGAAATGCTTTGACAGATTGCGCAAACGAGGTGAGATTACTGAGGAGCAGACGTTCACTTCATCAAGAAATTCTAAATCAGGGTGTTCTTGTCTGCCCTCCCACCCAACCGAGTCCAGGAACTGGTGAATCTAAGTAGCAGAAGTGATCGGCTTCAGATCTTTAGTCGCACATACTATTCAAAGAGAACATTTTGAAAAAGTACAGTGGGCGCTCATAATGAGCCTCATAACTCCGTCCAAGATCATTACTGCTGTTGCGTCCGTCAGCAAATTCTCGAGAAGCTCCGGTTTAAAAAACTTGGCGCGTACGGCAGTCGCGCACTGCCGCCGGCTGTCCCGGATCCAAGACATCCTCTCCTTGCGGTGTCCAAAAACCTCTTCATTCCACAAAACTGTCTGGCCTGTTTGAAGTGAGTGACTGAGTGCCAGAACAGCATTTAAAAAACAGACCCGTCTTTCCACATCTAGGATGAAAAGGGTGGAAGTGACAAAAAGAAAGGGTTGAGTAACAAAGAGACATTTTCTTATTGGTTTCACCGCCTGGTGAACTCCTGGTGGTGGGTTTGGTTGGTAATACAGGGGTGGTTTGTGTGGCATGGAGAGCGAGTAGAGGGCAGCCGCAGGGGGAGGAACGGGGGGGGGGGGAGTCGGCAGGAGACGGGACGAGGCAAAAAGGGTTCGCCAGTGCTGCCAGGTCTGGGTCAATACACACTGGGGCTCAGCGTGACACCGGTGGTAACAGATTGATCTGGCACCGGTGCCCTTTGCTTACCCAGCGCAGCTGGTGAAGAGCCAAAGGAGGGGCAGCCAGCCTGGGGGGAGGGTGTCACACCGGGCCATGGAGATTTTTATCAACTGCAGCTTTGCGGGAAATTCTCCCCAAGTAAGCCGTCGGGGCGCACAAGTAGATCACTTGTGAAAATTGAGTCCCTCAGTCTGTGGAAAACAATCAATACAATAACCTTGATGATGTGCAGGGGAATTTAGAATATGTCAGCGCCAAGGAAAAACTAAACGCCTCTTGAAATGAAGGGCCAGTTTATAAGTGGAGGGCAAGAACAATGAATCTTTTCTCATACGATGCCTTGCTTGCATATAGTAGTTCACTTATAATCTGGCAGTTGGTATGGATAATATCCATGGCAAAAAAGCACATATCCATAACATGTGTATATGAAATACATTGCAAAGCTAACCTGAAGGGACATTTCTGTATACAAACCCTTAGTACATGCAGAAATCACATTTCAAGATTTCAAGCTCAACACTGATGACAGAAAGTTTCCACGCTGAGACTATGGGTTCTACTAATGGAGTACAGCTTTAATTAGCCTGTGCTCCAACTGATTGTCGGACCTACTGGCCTTGCTTGCCGTTGTCTGTCTGATCTGATCGCGTTGCATTTCATCACCTGGTGGCCGGGGGTGAGGTGGAAGGGGATCTCTACATGGGAGTGCTAACATAAGGCTCTGAACACTTCAAAGTTGTCTAAGGCAAATCTTCAGAGTTGAGAAAAATATTCAGTCTCACGAAGCAACTCTTCCATGGTAAACCGAAAAGTGTCTCGCTACTCTCTGTAGCCGTCACTGGAAATGGCATCTTACTCAAGGAGATAATGTTGTGTCAAGTTATTTTGAAAGGTTTCGCTTTATTTTCTCATATGGCAGACCAAAAATGGTCACATGCTGAGTGAAAAAGGATATCTGTCAATGCTTGTGAGTAATCAAAAAGTAGACTAAACAACTCCAAATGACCCCAAAACAAGCTCAGATAAACATGTAAATATTTATTTCTCAGTACTCTATCCAGTGCAGCTGAGATCCTTGAGCATCCCTTCTGTCTCCAACAGCCAACAGCACAGTTATTTGCATCCAGTTATATAATAAACTGTTTTTAAAACTCATATTTCCTACGTTCTTTTAACTGTTTTTATGCACTTTAGCCATTTACATTTTTCTACACTCTCCTGACTTGCAATGGTTAGGGTTTGATCAGAGGGATTGCTCAAACACACACACACACACACACACAAAACACACACAGAGTTGCAAGACCACACTAGGAGTCAGGGGGCTCAGCATAATCTCGCACACACCATAAGCGACCATTGCGTGCTTCGCTCCATCCGCCGACGTTTTTGTCTTCTTTTTTTTTTTTTTTTTTTTTGACGTCAAACGATCTGTAACCCTGTCCCGACAAGTTAATCCCGGCCAGTTAAACTCTTATTCCCCTGGAATCACTCTCTGGGAGATGGAGTCTGTTTTGTTCCCCACTGGCTAACCTTTTCCTTCCCTCCTCCCGCCCCGCTATCATGCAAAGACCCTATAAATCCGACCAGGAAGAGTAGGCCGCCCCCTCTGGCATTCGGCAACAACAGTCACACATCACTGGGTGGCTGGCTGGAGTGAGCAGCGCCATTCAGCTGCCTTATCTAGCCCTGCGGAATACAGTCTGTCAGAGGGCTGTGAGAAACTGTGAAAACTGCAGGGGCAAGAAGGAGAGAAGAAAAAAGGAGAGAGGAGAGAAAAGAGGAGAGAATCTGCTCATCTGAAAATTACAACTGCCATTTCAGACACAGCCTGGAATGGAATGGAAGGAATAAACAAAATAAACAAACAAAAAAACAGTGGCCTCAATATTTTAGCGTTCTTTGTACCTCTTCTACCGACATGGATGGATCAATAGGTTTTTTTTGGTTGTGTGTTTCTTTCTTCAAGTGTTTCCGCATGGCTTGCAATGTATTCTTACCAACCCTCGTTTCTGTCGCTGCTTTTTGTTTATGCTTACAAGCCGAGAGAGAGAGAAAGAGAGAGAGAGAAAGAGAGCGAGAGAGCGCAGGCAGGCGGAACAGGGCTGACATCTTTTTGTTTCTCCCTTTGCAGGGTAAAGTCTCGTCCCACAGTGTGGAGATGATTCGGTTAGGAAGCACTTTTTTATTGGTGGGTAGGAAAAGCCCCGGGGGCAAAATCTGGGAGAAGGCTGTGCAGAAGAAGCTTTGGCTCCTGTCTGTGAGTCGACAGCTCTGTGCAGATGAGTGTACGGGTGGATGGATGAGGAGAAAAACTACTAAGAGAGACAAAGACCAGGCCAAGCATCTCATCTGCACATGAGGGACACCAGAGCGACATTAGACCACTTGCTGCTCATTACGAGGTTATGGAGATTGGGGCCCTGGTAAGGTGGAAATCAATGGATGGGGCTTGGAGACTAGGGAGGGGGGGCTGATCAGGAGGCTGGGAGACCTCCTATGTTACACTGTATGAACTGTGTGGGTGGAACTGAGAGTGAGAGGCAGACTCTCTCTCTCTCTCTCTGAGTGTGAGCGTGCATATGTGTGTGTGTGTGTACAGTGTGTGTGTGTGAGTGTGTGTGTGTGTGTGTGTGTGTGTGTGTTTGTGTGTGTGTGTGTGTGTCTTCGTCATTCACCCAGTAAATAATAAAACTGTGTGGGCTGCTACTGTATGCTGTCTTCCATATCTCCTTCAGGACAGAAAAAGAAGACCTCTGGTCAGATATCACCGGCCCCCACACATCTCCTTATAAGAAAAGTCCTCATCCAGCACTTGGCACTTGGCGAGAAAAAAGCAGTACACATAGAGAGAAGGAGAAAGAGAGAGAGAGAGAGATTGCAAGAGGAGGGAGGAAGGACAAGAGAGATACAAAGGGGAGGAACAAAAAAAGTAGTTGAGGGACAAGAGGAGGAGTTTGCTGATTTGTCAATAAAGAAACCGGGCGAGGCGCTTTCCCTCAGTGACCTTGGACGAGAAACTCATTTCGCTCCAGCTCCATTCGGCAGCACCTGCTGTCTAAATAAATCATTAAGGCAAACTTCTCTGGGGGGCTGCCCACTCCTCCCCTGGCCCACCGCGGCACGTTAGTCATATTAACATTAAAGAAAAGGGAGGCTTATCACAGCCCGCCTGCTTCCTTCTCGTGCCGGCTATTAAAAATATAATTGAGAAGGATGTGTGGTTCACACAGCCCCCGATGGCTGGTGAATATATAAAATGAACATAGCTCTCTGTCTTTAAAAAAAAACCAAAGACCGACAAAACAACTTGTACTGCAATTTAATTAGGCACCGGTGAGTTATCTTGAAGAGATGTAGGTGGTGTGTGTGTAGATTTTAAAAAAAGAGAACAACTTTGAAATGCAAAAAGGGGAGCCAACTCCAAATCAAGAGTGTATCATGTAATGGCAAGGAGAGTGCCAGTTTCTTCATTCACTGTTGATTCGGGGTTCTGAGGATTTACAAAAAAAAGTCCCTTCATTTGTGATTCAGACAAAAAAAAAGGAAAGATGAAAGCAAGGATTTTTCATCCCTGGTCAAAATAAGGCATCAAAGACGGCTTTGTGACCAACCTAACATGCGGTGTTGCCAGTTTTCTGTGTTTTCCTTCAATTACACATTTTATTTATTTAATTTAGTGTTAATGTTTTGGTTGTAGCATTCTCCCGACATGTACCGTTGCCCCAAAAATATGTGTATGTCCTTCACAGAAGTGGATACAATACTTGATGAGGAGGGCCATAACAACCTTGTCCCAACTCAGTCACCTCCAACTTACACCCACCCACACCTTGACCACCACCACCTTCCACTCAGTGTGCAAGTAACGGTACTTGTGCAGTCATGTGTCCAAGCAGCACCAACAATTTTGGTGTGTGGTCTTGCATGCATGTTTTGTGGCAGTTTTTCCATGTCCATTATTCCAAGTCCATTATGTCATGTGTTCATTTAGAACAGTGTTTCTCAAAGGGCGGTCCACAAGCTATCTTAGTGGCTTAGTGGTCCGTAAAATATCACATTTCATATCAGTGTTTCTTAAACTGCCTACCTGTATACTAGCTGGGAAGGAATATGTGAAAAATCATGAAGATTGGGCACTTCTGGATAATTTTTTGATTTTTGGCAGGGTGTTAGGTATAGGCCTAAGGTTTTCAAAAATCCATGGATACAAGTTGGGGTGGCCCCCCTAGTGGCAGTTATCCATAAAATCCAAAATGGCCCCCGCTGAAAAGAGAAAAGGTTATATCTCAGCTTCCTTTAGTCTTACATTGTTGTATAATGTATTTTCTCTACTTTGTTTGATACAAGGAATCCAATTTTGATATGTTCTTCTTATTTTAAAGTCCATTTAAATCTAGTATCATAGTCATATTTAGCTCATAAACTGTCAATATCTCTGAAAAAGTCACATTGAAATACTCAGGTCCCTAGACCCATATTTTACCTCCTTTACCTCCTGCTTTTCTTTGTTGATTGGACTGGGGCCGTATTCACAAAGCCTTTTATCTTACCACTAGGAGTACTCCTAAATCGCACTAAAAGATTTAAGCTAGGAGTTTTCTCTTAAAAGTTATTCACAAAGCCTTTCAGACCTACTCTTAGTAAGGAAAAATGACAACTCCTAAACTAAGAGTGAGTCTTCGTTGCTATGGATGACGTCATTACTCATGCACGAGCTTCACAGTGGCCATCTTGATTGGCTGATGATTGTAACACGGGAATGATTCCAAACACCTCCCTTACGATGATGAGTGACAGGTGACAGGTCTGAGAATGTGTGCGCTACACAAGTAGTGCGAAGGACGGAAGATGATGGATAACTGAATAAAAAGGCAAATGAATAAAGAGTAAGGCAAAACAAATAACCTAACCTAATGAAACATACAGATTGATGCAGTATCTTTGCAACATTATTAAATTAATCTGTCACAATAGCCTATGCCTACGTTTACAAAGAGGAGAACATTTTAATTTGATTCACAAAGAGACGTTACATTTAATTTACATGTTGACAATGAGTAGTTTTGGTTGTTGGTGGCGTTATTGCATCCCTTATGTCTACAATGCAAAATTGTTCCCTCGCGATTGGAAGCTCCTGTAGCCGCATAGGATTTTCAAAAAATCGCGACGCGAAATGCCACAAAAAGCAGATTGTGAATAGGTCTTAGTGAGTTAGGAGTCCTCTTGACTTCTTTTAAGCTGTCCCAGACTTAGGTGCTTCTTTTAGGTCTAAAATGCTTCGTGAATTACTTTCAATGAAAAAAATTAGGAGTCCTAAAGTTAGGAGTGACACGCCCATTATTTTTAGGAGTTGCTCCTAAATTCGCCAGTTAGGAGCTGCTTTTAGCCTTAAAATTCTTTGTGAATACGGCCCCTGGTCATTATCACTATAGTGTCAAAAATCACATGTTGTGACCAAAAGGACCATTGTTGAGGCCTTAAATAAACACAAATTCAGAACTATGCCACAGTGAAAAGTTACTGTATATTAGGTTTTTCACCATGTTAAGGATCAATATTATATTTTAGTCAAATAACACAAAAAACCAATTCAAACTTAAACCATAGACTTTCTAATGAGGAGACACAGCACTCAAAAAATCCTCCATAGAAATGCATGAGCTTAGTTTGTAATGGCAATATGGCAGTTGTCTACGCAAATCACACCCCTCCCGCGGCAAAATGTTGACATGTGAATACATTGAGCCAATAATGTGGTGTGTTGTGAAGACACCATGCCAATCATGTGTTGTGATCTCACCGCTGGAGCAAGATTGGTGTTGTGAAGCCTTGCGCACGCGCATTTCTGCCGAAATGGATGCCCGATGAGTGCCCAAAAAGCGTAGCAATATGGCCACCGAGTGGAGGGACTTGCCTAAAAGGACTTTGCTTAAACATCATGTATTTATTCAAAGATTTTTGGTTTCACTCTTCATCATTATTAGTACAGCCTCCCTCACACATGCACAATGTGGTACAGCAAAGTCCAGCTCGGTGGCACTTACAGTTGCCCATACAGGCAACCACACAGCCACAGTTGAGGAGGAGTGAGCATCCCTTGCTGGCATCTTCCAGATCTGACCAATATGGCAACCAGACTTTGGTTCTGTCATTCCATTTCCAACCCCACTCACTGGGGTCTGGAATCTCTGGAGTTTTGGAGAGGGACTGCTTCCAGACAAAAGCTGCAGATTCAAACCACAGCTCTGAGAGGCCTATCTCCTGGAACAGATTGATGGCCAGCACAGCCACATCACTATCTACTGCCGGTAAGCCTTGGTGTGACCCTGTTTGGCAGCATGATGTAAATGTAGCATCATTCGTGTGTCTGCTTCCTCTTCCTGACATGGTGACAATGCTTCTAGGTCAGTAGGTTTGTCACTAAGATACCTCTGCCAAAAGAGCTCAATGGCAGAAGTTCCTCAAGGACAGTCAAAATAAAGATGAGCTGTTTCAGTACATCAGTGAGGAACTTCAGAAGACCACAGCTGGCTCAAAGTACAACCTCCTCACAACAAAGACTAAATTGGTCCTGAGCAACAAACCTACTGACCTAGAAGCATTGTCACCATGTCAGAAAGAGGAAGGCCATCAATCTGTTCCAGGAGTTAGGCCTCTCAGAGCTCTGGATTGGATTTGGATCAGGAAAGTCATATAAAGATATTCCAATCCACCACATCTCAGAAATGCTGGGACCTCAAAAATGTCAAGCACTGCCCCTCTTCCACGCGTTCACATGATGTGATGTTGTATCAGCAATGTAGGGAATTGGTAAAATAAAAGCATGGAATGCATGGGCAGCTTACCCAGAAGTCACCGGCACCCTCATTCTGATCACCCAAGACCCAACCAGCCTCACACTGGAATCAGTGCACATGCAAGTTCTCAAACGCTGGACTGTACTCATGTATAGTAAGAACTGCGGTGTCGAGTCAGTCAATGAAACGCGGAAGCTTCTTTTCACTCATGGCCTCAAATCCCTGGATTCAATCCCCCCGACCCATCATGCCTTATTCCAGCATGGAAAGCGTGCCCTGCACGCTGCAGCTTTTGTCTGGAAGCAGTCCCTCTCTAGCCTCGTGAGACCATCCTGATCACTAGCAGATCAGTCTGGCACCTCTCCGGTAAAGAAAATTTGGAGCAGTTCGCCAAACGAACGTCCAATCAGCGTTGGTTTTGAGGCGGGTTTAGGTGTGACACAACGAGAAGCTACTGTTCAATCTAAACAACATGGCGACTTCCACGGATGAGATGAGCATAGCTATCGCTTAAGTTTTATCCGAATATATTTTAGTATTCCTGGGGAAGCTAGGAGTCTCTGCAATGTAGCTGGGAGGAATGAAGGACACAGACTAGGGCTGGGCGATAAAACGATAGCGATATGTATCGCAATAGACATGTTATCGATATCAATAAAAAATATGTTATAAATAAATAAATAGGCTAAATATATCTTGCATTGTAGTATGTGCAACTCTACCAGAGTAGACGATAGAAGTAGGCCTACCTCAACACAGACTCTCCTTGCCCCCAGGCACTCTCTCTCTCTCCCTCTCAACAGGCACATCCCTCCTCAGCATGCACATGTAATCCAAACATTCACAATCGTGCAAGACGACAGGCTAAATTGCTATTAAATCCGGTTAGCATTAGCACGCTGCACGAATTTGTTCCAAAACTGTTGCATTCAAATTGACTGCTAAATTCTAATCATCTCAATCCCGATGCAAATGGAAAAGTATTTTCCAAGACTCAAACGGGCCTGTCCCAAGTAGTCAGGGGGCCTATGTGGTTTCTGTAGGATTGAAATGTTAATTTTTGGAGAGTGGTTGGACTGTCTTTAGAGGTCATTGAACATGGAGAAAAATGATGTCTCCATTTTTTTTTACCTGTTTTAACCCTATTTTTGTGAAATTGTATATTTCACTATAATTAACACCATAAATATTGCCTAAATCACTGGCTATGTTGAATAAAGTTCACAAAACAGTTATTTTATTATTTTCAACAGTATGATTGTATGTCAAACAATTAGAGATAAGATCAATAACCAATCAGTTTCACCAAATACACAAACTCCATTGCTGAAAGATAGCAAAATCACTGAATCACAGACCTCAAACAACATTTAATTCATTTACATATACACAGCATATTAGATCTCACCTCCACAATGTCACCTCCACAACTAGTCTACTAAACGCTATTTGTACTCACCTTCTTAAGACTGGTCTCCCCTTCCTGGATAATGTTTTGCTCTAGATTATAAATAATTCTGTCAGGGCATGTACCGCAGTCGTTTAAGACATCTGTTATTAAGCTCTCCCTCAAAAAACCTAGCCTTGTACCTATACTGGTCCTCCTGGACCTCAGCGCTGCCTTTGACAGCATAGACCATGACATACTACTTAGGCTTGAAAATTTGATAGGCATCAGACTCAGCACTCGCTTGCTTTAGATCATACCTTCCTAACCGTCAACAATTTGTACAGGTCCATAATAAACCATCTACCCAGATTATGGTAAAATATGGAGTGCCTCAAGGCTCAGTACTGGGGCCCCTGTTGTTTAGCAGATGATACATAACTATACCTCTCCATAAAACCTGATGAATTAACCCTGTTAGCCAAACTTGACACATGTATAAGAGCTATAAAGACATGGATGACGAATAATTTCCTGCTTTTGAACTCAGATAAAACAGAAGTCATGGTTTTAGGTTCAAAAAGATGAGGGATATCCTATCCACATCACAGGCTACATATAGTGATCTTCCACTGACCTCATCCACAAGTGTTAAAAACCTGGGAGTTATACTTGACCAGGACCTAGCACTAAGTAATCACATAAAACAGATAACCAAAACTTAATTTTACCATTTAAGGAACATTTCAAAGATAAGGAAGTCCTTCTCCTTACCAGATGCCAAGAAATTAATGTTTTGTCATCTCAAGGATAGACTATTGCAATGCTATTGCAATGCTATTATGCTGTCTGTAATAATACCTGTCTAAAGAGTTTATTCAAAATGCAGCTGCTCACACACACAAAAAATATGAACATATTTTCCCCATCCTAGCATCTTTACACTGGCTACCTTAAAAGTCATTGACTTGGTTGGTTGCCTGCATTGAAAGAGGACACCTCATGAAGACGCTCTTTTGTCTGCTTCTGACAGAAGAAGCACTTATCTATGCTGGAAGCAGCTGCTGCTGAACAAGTGTACAAAGTCCCTCTAGATGGACTTGATGCAGTTGCAGGTGTTGCTGCAGGTTCAGAAGATGGTCTACCACGTCTTTTCTGAAGACACTGAGTCCTGCCTGCTTCACATGATTTCTAGTAGCGAATCTTAGCATGCTGCAGATACTCACTGTTACAGGTGGATTTGTAGCAGTTCCTGTGCCAAACTGCTTTGTTCTCTTGTAAGATAACTGCACTGTAACAATGTAATCGTTGGCTGATCTGTGATCCCCATCTCTATACTCTCTCATTGACAAAAACAAAAAATTTGGCATATGTCTCTAGTGATGGTTCATTCACCAGTCCACACATATATGCCACTGGATACATAGCCCAAAATCTGTTTCTTTTAGAATATGTGTGCCATCACCTGACAAACAGAAAGACACACCTCAAAATATAATCTAACTAGACTGTGCCACCATGGACTATGAAAATGTGCTTGCTCAAATGTAGAAGGCTAGAAGGTCACTAATATCACCAACCATGAAGAACAGAGCACTATGTGCTTCAGGTTATTCGATATTCTAAATTCTATCACTGCCAGCTATCAGCCAACTGTCAATGGTAGTCAGGGATGGATTACTGCATGGGCCTACCGGGCCCAAGCCCAGGGGAGACAAGGAGCCCAAGCCATTGCATGGAATCATTGCCTCAATATCAACACATCATATCAACATATAGGCTATGAATCTGATTGAATTAAAGTATTGGCCATCCCCAAAATGCACCAGAATATAGGAAATCACATCAAATACATTTTTAAAAATGTCCCCCGCAACAATTAGTGGGTGGCCCTTAATACATCTGGGCCCAGGGGCCTGAAAGTTTATAATCCATCCATGCTGGTAGTGTCTCTCTTTCTCTTTCTCTCTCTTACACACACACACACACACACACACCTGTCTGTCTATCTGATCCTTTACCCTTTCTTTTCATCACACTTACATAAGCTACGGAAGGCCTTACAGACTTCAGCTGGTAAAAGTCTATTAAGTCTATTAAACTTGATTTAACAGAGATATCTGCACTTTGTGCTCTGAATGGGTGTAGACAAGAACTGACAGAGCAGGCTAGGCCTACACTCAAGCACACTAATAGGCATGCATTGATTGTATTGATATTGAAGTATTATTTTTTTAGCGGACAATTTCGAGAATTTTAGGCACAATTTCTTGTTAAAGAGATCAATCATCAGCCTAAAAATGTTTTATAATGTTGTATTGTTTATGTGGCCCACTTTTGCACACCTTGTAGGCACCAAACCCTATGCTATAATACCAGCAATGTGAGGTTTATGGACAAAACACCATATTTGACCTTTTCTGAATTTGACCTTTGATTTGGGTCCTTCAAAACCTTCAAAAAAATGACATACTACATGACTCCATAAGTGTGGTCTCTTAATTTTGAATATGACAGTCAACTTATTCGAATGTCACTCAGCAACCATAGAATGACATCAGAAAAATGTGCAGTGCTCTCTTTATTTTGAGACATGTTTTTTTTTACTCTTAAGAACCCCTAGAACAAAGATATAATACTCTCCAAAAATTAACATGCGAATCCCACAGGCCCCCAAATTAGACACATAGGCCCCCCTACTAAAGGAGAAAAAGTATTCATTTGAAACTTACACACGTGGGGAAACTGACAGTCAAACCAGTAGACTATGATAAACTAGCAAATGAAGCTACTTTGTTTACAATATTTCCAGGCTTCAACCAGTGCTGCTTTTCATTCAGACTTATGTGCACATTTATTTATTTGAGTGTTTTTCATGATTGTGTTGCTATTTCTTTTCCCTGTTTGCTTTGATTGATAACTGAGGTGATTCAATCTGTGATCAATTAAAACTGAATCTTAGTTACTTAACGAGAAGGAATATGCTTTCTTCAGACGTGTAGCCTACCTTGAAAACTTGGTGGGGGATTGTCGTTGATGAGGTTTATGTCACATACAAATAGTAAGTTTAAAAATCTAACTTGTATGTTAAAAGATAGCATTAGAAGAACGCTTCGTTTATCTGATTGGTTGATTTGGACCGACCGACATAGGTGGTGCTAGACAGATGGTTTATCCAATCAGCTAACCAGTATTTTCGCCCCTTAACCAAACATTCTCCAACGGAAAGTTCCCAGTCAGGTTGACAGGTCTGACGGAGTCCTCTCCAAAACTCCAGAGATTCCAGACCCCAGTGACCCCTATGTGGTTGCCTGTATGGGCAACTGTAAGTGCCACTGAGCTGGACTGTACCACATTGTGCAAGTGTGAGGGAGGCTGTAATGTAACCAAAAATCTTTGAATAATACATGATGTTTAAGTATGAATTGTTTTCTTTTGTGTTATTTGACTAAAATGTAATATTGATCTTTAACATGGTGAAAAGCCTAATATAACTTTTCACACAAAAAGTCTAAGAAATTGATTTAGAAGACGCTTTTAACGAAAGCTATTCAGCACATTTTAATTAGTATATTTGCTCCCTGGGAATAAAATTACTTTTGATAAAAACAAGTTTAGCTTATTTTATGCTTCAGCAAATCATAGCCAATTAAATAACCTGCAGCAGTATTGGAAGGTAGCTATCGCTATTTAGTTTTAAAGAGGTAGAAAAATATTGCCTGGAGTCTGGATTGAGTAGAAGCCAACGTTAAAAAACTCTGATGACAGCATTCTCACAAAACAACAAACTGTCGCTGTCTAAGTCCACCTGTTGCTGATCTGCAGGATCGCCCACAACTTCAGACTGTTCTGTGCTTCCAGTGCTCTCCAGACTGCCAGTAACGTTAAATCCTCCGGGTTAGTCTGTTATAAAGACACAGCTGTGCGTCATCATCATTGCCCTTGGTCATTTTTCAGCCAGTTTACTTAGATGCAACAAATTGGACTAAGTTAAATGTCTTATTATTTATGGCGGGAGTTTCATAGATGTGACGTAGCGTAGAAGCGACTGTGAGACTGTTCTCAGCGTCACTGGCTGGCTTCGATGTGAGTGGTTGAAGTAGCACGTCAATAGATGACGGACAAGTGGCTTATCCAATCTTATGCAAGGATTTTTTATAAGGCCAGGCCTTCTGAAGCACCACTCCGAAGGATCGATCCCAGATGGATGAGTGGAGCTAGGCGGAACGAAATTCATCTGGCGAGAGTCAGGTTAAGATAAATGCGCTATAGAAATAAAAGTTACTTACTTACTTACAATGTAGAGATATTGTTTCAAACATTTTGAAATGCACTTAAGCTCTTAGACAGCCTGTCTCTCTCTAAACCCAGGCAACATTGATGTGCGCTGTGATGGATCCAAAAGCAACACACCAAAGAAACACTCAGACAGGCTCTGAGTAAACATGGATACTGGGTCGCAAAGACGAACAGAAAAGATAAAAATCAAGACTGTAATTATAACTGTATGAGAGGACAGCAGCGTTAATGGACCACATCCCAGGGGGTCAGCGTTTCGCCACAAGCACCACTGTCCATTCATTCATTATGAAAGGGAAAAAACCTATTAAAAGACATCAATACATGTCATTAAAAACCAAGTGGAAGAAAATGACCTCATTCAGAGCGGTAACTCGGGGTGCACCATGGGAAATGCACACGCCTGTGCAAGTAATTAATATATTTTTCATTGCTGGCCGAGGAAAATTACAGAGGATCGAGCGCACAGTGGAAGCTGTGAAAAGCCCTGGGATGTTGCAAAGCATTAAATAACATTAGATCTAATAACAATCAAGTTATATATTTTTTTCTCCTTTCTCATCTCTTCTCATAGCCTCCCCACCCCATTCTATGGGCTATGAGTAACATTCAGTCCATCAACAGTGTGTTGAATGCAGCAAGCAGGAGCTGTGTGTGCGATTACATCTTATGTGCTTCAGTATACTGCTCAGTGACCTGTGTCGGGGTGTTTACGGTTCCCGTGGCGTCGAGAGGGCTGCGGCCATTTGTGAGCGGATGGCGTCCATGCTGCGCTGGCCCTCCTGAGTGCACTCCGCTTGCGGCCGACACACTTGCCCCTGACCTCTAGCAAGCCCACACTGGGAGTTAAAGATCAAGAAACAGCCTCGCATATAATCTCTCTCACTTTCTCTCTTCCTTTCTCTCTCTCTCTCTCTGCCTCTCTTGGGCCCCGAGACAACCATCTGTGCAGGCTGAACGGGGGCAAAAAAAGTGTCGGGTTGCCACATGTCCTACCGGCGACACGCAGATCAATGCTTGGGGTGTGGATGAGTAGGTAAAATGAGCATTGATCGCCAGGAGGCGGCGGGCTGTCGTTGGGCTACCGCCTCTCTTTTGCATCATCTCTCTGTTCTCTCTTTTCAACCTCTCTATGTTCCTCTCTTCTCGAGCGCCTCAGAGGTGATGCCAGGAGGTGTTTCTGAACGAGAGACAACAGCTGTCAATCATCTCCTCTGAGCCTTCATATCACACTTCTCGCCGAGCCTGCATGCACAGGGAAGGGCTAATCCCCCTATTTGTATAGGCAGTCAGTACAGAAACCAACGAGGAGGCTCCTGGAAGCTCAACCATATGGTATATGCACATTATGTTAATAAGATCACCGGTGTGTCAACTTTCATGGGGGGGGGATGAAAAATAAATATGGTGTGTGATAAGCTGTAGGAAGTAAAGGAGGAAATGAGCCAAAGACTGCAGTATCCTATAATCCTCATAAACCTGACTGCCTTCAAGTGGATAAGTGCAGTGACAAAAAAAAAGGGTATACATACTGCTCTGGAAAAAATAAAGAGAGCACTGCACATTTTTCTGATGTCATTCTATGGTTGCTGAGTGACATTCGAATAAGTTGACTGTCATATTCAAAATTAAGAGACCACACTTATGGAGTCATATAGTATTTATCAGACCCAGAAGAGACCATTTTCATCCTGACTTTTGTTACTGATATTTCAAAGCTATATATTTTGCACGTCTCAGGTCCACCGAGCCATTTCTCATTGTCCTTCAAAGCATATCAGCCTCTTGCTCATTCAGCAGAGTGACATTTACTATGAGGTTCCATCAGTTGAAGAAAGATCTTTTAATGATGACAGAAGAGAAGATGCTTTAGTGTACAGGGACCCCTGGAGGCACTCAAAGAAAACACAAACTCACAAAACATTTTGACCAACGTCTGGGGCTTTGCAATCGTGTGGCTTCTCTATCTGTGATGACATTAGGAGCATTAATGCAATTCAGTGAGCTTGGCCTACAAGATTGCCAAGAAGTCCAGGAAGAATGAGGATTTCGTCTCGAGTCTAATCCAGATTTATGTCTGGAAACTTTGTTCATCTTGCTGTGTGCCGCGGTGAAATATTTGTGTCAGAGATGTTGCTGTCATAGAGGTGCTGACACACCTACTCACTCACAGAGACTCATGCATACACACACACACACACACTAGTAACATATTATCACATAATCAGACATACAATTGCCCACAACCTCGCTCTCTCTCTGACCCATACACAAACACCAACACTCTCTCTTTGTTTCTCTCTCTCTCTCACACACACACACACATAGGTGAGAAGGGAAAATAAAAACAGTTTGAAATGTCCATCATTGCCGAGGCACCAGAGATGGGGAATGTGGTGTGTGTGATCCAGAAGACCCTGGCCAGGCACATGGAGCTCGCCCTCGGTCATTTCATTGGGCCGCCACTCCTCTCCTCATATCCCGGGAGACAGGGAGTCACCCATGTTTCGCTCCGCACCAAGCGCTTTCACCTCCTCCTCCACCCACCAGCACTCACAGGTGTGAAATGTGCCTCTCAACACACAGGTGGAGACATGCAAACAACACAAGGGGAGTGAGAACTGGATAAAGACATTGCAATAAAAATAAAAAGTAAAAACAAAAATGGCTTTACGACTGAATAAAATCAAGAACAAATTTGCCTGATGGGGAACTGAAGATTTTTGGAGTGAAACACACATCCAAAAAAAAAAACCCTCAAATTATCTGAAACTATTTGTGTCTGATAAATATGGGGTTGAGAGCTCGCCCTACAATGAGGCAAGAATGGCCTAAAGCTGTGTATGATCACAGACAGGCCGTGTTAAAATATTGAAGTGTCTCTGCACGGCTATTTGGTACCTCGAATGATTTCCCATTTGCCCTTTTCTGGGGTTTATTGCTCAGATCACTCATTCGGCATAACACCACAGTAACCCCAAAACATTCCGAACCCATCAAGCGTGCTACATGAATACTTTATACCGGCAATAAAACATACATTTACAGCACCCACAATTAGAGCAAATTATGCTCCGTGCAATCCTAAAACTCCATCTCTCATAATTACAGCGATGTCAACAGATTCGCGCGTTATTATGGATGAGCAGTGAGTGATGATCACGGAGTTGTCTGTGTGCTTTTTTTCGTTAATGGAAATTTTTTCAACACTTTAGATATGTACAGCTGGAATTGGTTAGCGATGAATAGCAAAAGACACATCTAGAACAGTAGAGGATGGCAGCACAGCTGTTAAGACTGAGGCTATGGCCTGGAGATAGTCTGCTCTGTTCCCCCTACATGACCTTACCAAGAGATAACCACAGACTCGTCGCAAGAACACAATCAATCCTTTTTTTAGCTAAACCGTGAGGGAGGCTACTCAGTCAAGATGTCATTATTCATATTTGCCTTCTTAGATAACACTGCAGTTAGAGAAACCAAAAAAGACTTAACTGATACAATAGGGACCAGACTGTAGAATAACACAATCCAAGAGAGGGAGGGGAGCTTCATAAACCTCTCTCTGTTTCAGCTTCACAAACTGTATTTTATTAGGGTTTCTGGAAAGTCAGATTTGAAGGATAGAACTGAAGCCATACAGCTGGCATACACCCTGGGCCTGATTGACAAGCAAATGAAGTGTTGAGATAATTTACCTGTTGGAGTGATCCCAATTGGCTTAGTAACCTCTTTTCCTCGACGCTACACGTCACGGGCGAACCACCCGAACGCAAGCAGAAAATTAATTGAAATTACCATTTTGATTAAATTCACTGTGCATCTCAGTAGGCACTCATGTGAGCGATTTAGACTTGCGTTCTCTCCAAATCGTTGTGTACCTGCAACATCCTGCTCTTGAAGGAGATGTTATGGTAAGATATGGAATAGCTCAGAAGCACTTTCACTCCTAAGTTTGTGTGGCCATGTTGCATAATATTAAGTTCTCGTTTTTGGAAAATTAAAAAACAAGACCATTAGCACTGACTTAATGCGTACTGCACTTCAATACACTGCAGAGCATTTCTGTGACAATGCAGTAGCATTTGGTATGAGAAAGGGATTAATGTTCATGCTAAACTAATAAATCTGGAGGATTTAATGACACAGTTAGCCAGATTGTTAAGCATAAAAATGAGCTGTAATAGTGTTAAGTGAAAATAATCCCACCGTGTGGTTACCATAGCTGATGGCCAACATCATGTTGTCATATTCAGCATACCTGCTGTCAAAAGGGCTCAGTGAAAGCCTCTTACTAAAATGCCAATCTCAAACCAAACCAAACAAACCTGCTGCACAACAAACAACTTTTGATTTTCTTAACATAATCTGCACCTACTCAGACTTTGGTCATTTATAACTGTTTAACTGGTTTATAGCTGCAATAGTCTGCGTGTAGTAGGATAATAATTGTATAAGTAATAATCAGAGAAATTAATAGATTTACTTTACAAATTGTTCTGAACCATCAGATTGCTCAGAAAACACATATTTGTAAAAGTAAAATGGTGTACTGGAATCAGATTGTTGTCTGCAAATTGTGTTACTTACTTAAAACGGCAGGCACTTCTTTGACAACATTTGCCAGCACAAAAAAAAACAAAAAAAACTTTCTGTACACTGCCGTTCCACCTCCACTGATATCACAATTGTTCAAAACTAAAGCTTCCCAGTTTTTCCCCTGGCTTCCCCAAGCTTTCCCCTGGTTTCCATCGCTAGAAACCATTAATACCGCTTCTAACAGCTTTATGTTTCTCCCAGACATTTTCCTTTGTGACAGACGCTTTCATTATCACAGGGTGTAGATGCAAGAGTGAAAAAAATTGGGCCTCACAGAAAATTGCCACTGAGAACGAAGTGCTTCGCCGCGGAAAAAAAAAAGTGAATTACAAGTTTGGAGAGGCTATGAAAGTTCACCCACCAATTCCAAGCCTCAGCGGCCACGTTCAGGCACAGACTTAATGATCAATGGTTCGGAGTCATGTATTAAAAAAACGCAGATCGTGATTCAGGTGAGCATTATGTACCCAGCCATGACACAAACAAAACATTAATCACAGTAGAAGAGGCTTTCCTTTCCCCAAACCCCACCACCACCACCTCAGCCCAACACAATACAGCCTGGGATGTAATGACATTGATGCCATTTCGCGGCAGACAGAAAAGGAGAGATTACGGGATGGGGGTACAGCTCATTGCTTTCTAATAACACTCTGTAATCTCTTGCTAGTTCTCCCCTGGAGGCTGACCGCGTTGAAAACATTGCAACGTTTCACCTCAGTTACGGCACCATCTCTCCCCATTGCCCTCCGATCACCCTCCGACGAGAGGAGGTGGCTCACCCTCTTCCATCAAAGGGAGCAGACCGAGTCGCCCCACTCTCTCTCTCTCTCTCTTTCTCTCTCTCTCTTTCTCTTGCTGAGGAGAGGGCTCTACGTTTCTGCTCGATCTGTCAAGTTGAGTTAGCGGCACGGCCTAAGTCGTTCTAGCCAGCCTTCGCGCAGTAAGTTAACAAAAGACATTGCCATCGAGCGGTAAATACTCCATGACCTGTATGCTCTTTTCTTTTGAGCCCAGAGCTGCGAGCAGCTATATTTGAAGAAGGCCGAGCGAACATGAACATGCCTTACAACTTACAATCAAACTGGAGGGAGGAGAAAGACGGGCCTTCGGAAACTAATGCATCTTCTCAGGCCTGTTAACCACCGTTCATTTCACCGTGACCCATAACTCCCGGTTCTTACGCGAGTGAAAGAGCACAGTCCGGCGCCACTGCAATTCACCCTTTCTCATAATTGCAGAAGGCCATTTCTCTTAAGCTGAAAAACACCGCTGCCGTGAATTTTACTGCTTCTCGTATATGTGATTTAGTTCTCGCTGAGACGAGGCAGGTCTGAATGACAAGCCATGGAAGAAAGTCCCAGAGGCAAGCTAAAAGAAGGACATGTTAAGCTTTTCTCCTTCTCTCTCTTCACAGATATTCCCCAGTTTATGAAGTGTAATATGAAATAAAAACCTTTTCACCCCTGGACAAGGGATGGAAGGGTGACTCACGCAACAGTTCCTGGGTTGACGTCTTAGCAAAATGTCTGAGAAGGCAAACAAAACTCGAGATAATCTATACAGCTTAGCTAAGAAAAACAGAAGAGAGCATAGCCTTTCAACACAGACTATTCCAACCACGGATCTGTGAACCATTGTCGTAACGGCTGCCAGTAAAAATGAGCCCATCGACCCGATCGGATCTGCCAAACCTCCCGGGGGGGGGCAGGAGTGTGCAGCGAGGGCATTATGTGCTCTAAAGCATTCAATCAGATACCAGGCACCAATTCCAGAGCCTTAGGAAGATCAGATGTCACTGTGTTTGTGGTGTGGGGATTAACACCCCTCAAGCCCCTACACACTGCATGCATTCATTATACAGACTGCTGTGAAATGTGCACTTTCAACAGGAAGGAGTCTTTGGTCTGATTGCTCTTGTGCTAGTTAAGAGGTGGATGTGCTAGTTTGTGTGCAGAGATATGATGGAATGAAAGAGCCGTGGCATTTCAATCTCTCCCTTCTGTCTGTGTGTGTGTGTGTGTGTGTGTGTGTGTGTGTGTGCCTGTGCATGCGTGTTGTATGTTTATGGGGGCGATTTGGAGCCTGTCTCTTCATCTTTAATGACCCCGAGTAACACGTTTAAGGATAAAGCCCTGCGGGCTAAAAATGGGGAAAACATTCAAAATGCAAATTTTGATCATGCTGTACCACGACCCAAAATTAGCCTTTAAATGTTCAATATTCAAATGTTCAGAACATCTTCTTTTCATTGTCCCATGACTGAATTATGCATGTTTGAAATATTGTATTAAATTGTCCACTGGCTAGCTTTAAAGGAACCGTATGTAAGAAAAATATTTCAATTAATCATAAAATGGCCCTGATATGTCACTAGACATTAAGAAATCATGTTCATTTCAAATACTTATATCACTGACAACAGTAGTCCAGCCAGGATATTGTCATTTAAAAAGTGAAGTTGCAGCCCTCAACTGTTGTTGATGTTGTGTTTTGTCATGTCATGTTGTGTTTTGAACTGATGCGCCACCCTCCATCTATCTACTAATCACGAAGTCAGTAGTGTTTCGCCATCCGCGTGTGCAACCTCGAGTCAGGGGGAGGGGCAGGGGATACACCGCTCTTCAGTATTTTGAAAGTGATTGCAGTACCAGTTTTGGCCACAATCTTACATATGGTTCCTTTAATATTTCAGGGAGGAGTTGAATGGAGCCAATGACAGCTCTCTCAGTGCACTCATCACAGATAACACAATATGAAACAAACACATATAGCCTAAGTACACAGCATTGTATTTGTTACTTAATGCCTACATGTACTATGGATTTGGTTTGAATTCTTTTGGTTCTATATTCTGCACATTTCCGCATAACTTCCATTTAACATGAGCGAGACTGGGGTTTGTACAGTCTGTTCTGTCTTGCCTGATGGCACATCTGCGAGTCACCTTCTCTCATAATAATGGAGGGCTCTCTCTTGCTCTTAAAACAGCCCTGCCGTGACCAAGTCATTTGCAGTTTGTATTTCCATGGACAGTCCAACAATAGAGTTCACACTACAGCAGAGCCACAGTGAAAAGAGGGGTAGCCGTGGCCCACTGGTTAGCACTCTGGACTTGTAACCGGAGGGTTGCCGGTTCGAGCCCTGACCAGTGGGCTGCGGCTGAAGTGCCCTTGAGCAAGGCACCTAACCCCTCACTGCTCCCCGAGCGCCGCCATTGTAGCAGGCAGCTCACTGCGCTGGGATTAGTGTGTGCTTCACCCCACTGTGTGTACACTGTGTGCTGTTTGTGTTTCACTAATTCACCGATTGGGTTAAATGCAGAGACCAAATTTCCCTCACGGGATCAAAAAAGTATATATACTTTATTATATATATTATATTATATGTAAAAAGGCTCAACACTCCAGCTTGTTTCATTACATTGTTTTCTGTTCATATATATTATAGGCAAATGTTTGATTCCATTTGTCAGCTAGGCATGATGAGAGAAAAAGTGTATAAAGGTACTGTAAAACAAGAGTGTACATGGTTTATGCAAAACTGAAACTTGAAACGTGTCATGTTGTGCATGTTGGATTGAATTTGAATTTGAATTGCTTTTAGCTGTTGAAACTCAACATGAAGGACCTTTGTTTGTTAAACTCTGTGTGCTGGTTATCTCTGATTGGATTGTTACTATTAACTGGATTACTATTTATTGCTACCACTGACAAGATTATGAGTGAAGGTTAGTTATCAGTTTTGTAAAACCTTTTTCAATGTTGTAAATGTCACATGTTGACTATTCAACTCCATCCATCTCCATTTGTCGTCATCTCATATTATCACACACAGCTTGTGTCAAGCTGCAAAAAAACGTGTTACGAGGTATTCCAACAGTCATCAAACCGTGAATTGTGGACGCTGTTGCAGGGCCGAGGTCAAAGCAATGGATGGACGTCCCGCCCAGCACCTGCAGCACAATGTCAGACCTTCAATTAGAGGGCTCGCTGACCCTCTGCCATGTTAGCATGCATAAAATATCGGCCCCGAGACAGCTTGAAGTGGTCCTCTCATCTCGCGTATGCATGAGCGAGTTAAAGATTTCCTGTTCAGGCCGATCAAGCCGAGAAAGACAGCTGATCGTCTGTGACATGGCGCTCTCCCTCAAGGGCCAAACAGGGCACTTATTCCAGGCCACACAACACGCACACTCAGGTGCAGTCACCTTGGCAGGGTAACATTGTGCACTCACTTTCAGTGGTGAAAAAAGGAGCTCACTCTCTCTCTCTCTCGCTCTCTAACTCGGCCCCACAGGCTCTCTCTTTCCCATCCTCCTGTTTTCAAAGCCCAAACAATGGCTCCACATTTAATGAGTCGCACATTAAAAACTGAGAAAAAAACGAGCACGCGTTTCAAAGGCCCAGCGTTCGGTCCGTAATGAGTTTGGAGTGTCTCGGGTAGAGGCGGCGTTCCGCACTCACTGCGCCCGTGCACCGGGTCCCCTGAAACGCAAGGCTGTCGCCACGTCCAACCGCGTTTGGCGGCGGCAGGGGGCAGGGAGAGTGTGAGCCGCAAGCAAACATTGTTAAGGATGCCACCTGCTCCTATGTATCCCCTCCAGCAGTGCCTTCAAGTGAAGCAAGTGAGAGAGAAAAAAAAAAACGACAAAAGCTCAGACGTAGTGCAAGGAGCTTGGAGACTATCAGGCTTAAGGCTCAGGGTCAAAACACAGACAGCATGCATATGCTGCACGTAGTGTCAGTAAGCCACCAGAGCCCCTTGGATCCTACGCATCTCTCCGCCGCTCCACTAATGTCTGTGGCGGCTACGGGAACTTTAAGGTGAGCTTCAGGCACAGACGTTGACTTATTCTGTGCACGCTGATTGCTTTTTCATGGCCCTCAATTGTGAAATGGTGTGGCTTTGAATCGTTAAGTGGTAGTGGAACGCACCCTTTCGGAATTGAAAGTACAGCTCACATGCTACTACAAATGAAGCAGGTAAGTCACAACACAAGCCAGAAAAAGTGCTATATCTGCATCCACTGAGTCTTACATCTGTCAAAAGGTTTCAAAGTATTTTGTTTTGTTGATATGCCACCCATGAACAGTGTGTTGCAGTTTATTTTATGCAAGGAATGCTTTAGTGTTTTTAGTCATTTTGTAGATTAAGCTAGGAAAACAGTCACTCTTTTACTGTCTTAACAGATAGCATACACTTTTCTGTGTCCTTTGTGGAAAGCAACACAACAAACAAAGTGATACTAACCCCCTTGTATTGGAATTTAATATCATGAACTGATTGTGAACCATTCAAAGGAGGACCCCTGTAGGAAATAACCAAGATGCCAATATCCATCTGTCAGCTTTATTCCATGGCATCAACATGGACGACACATTGAAATGAAGGGGGCGGCATCATTTCCCTATGGGTGAGGCACTATGGCAACAGCTAAATTAAAAAGCCCTATTTCCGCGACGATTGTTGTCAGAAGAAAAGATAGGAAAAGACATCAATGTAATTACCAGACAGATAAAAGAACCCCCCCCCCCCCCCCACACACACACACACACACAAAGGCCAGGGCACATTACAAAGCTGACAAGGGCTGGCAAAGTTTGGCAAATTAGACCAGCTCACTGTTCCCTGTGGCCGTGTGCAAGTTGATACCTTTGGCCGGAGAAACAGCTGGCCACCACCGCGGCTGATGTGCAAGGCCTGATGGGGGTCTGGCAGAGCTTGAGTTGCAGCCGGAGCTCTGTGTGTGCCACGGCACGCGTGGGGGAGAGTGCAGGCGGCAGCGGTATAGGGGCTTGCAGATGGCTGATTAGGAAACGAGGCGATGCCACTCAGAATCTGTGGAGTCCTCGGGGGAACGAGATGTCTTATCTGTGATCTTAATAAGTGGGCCTCTTTTACGTCCCCCCGTCCTCTCTCTCTCTCTCTCTCACACACACACACACACACACACACACACACACACACACCTCCTCATGTCCTCTTTCCACATCTTGGAGAATGTTCAAAGATTCAAAAGACCATTCCATCCAACCCAACCCCCAACCCCAGCCCTTCCACCACCAGCACCCCTTCCCCTGCCCATTCCTACCCCATCCTGCTTTTCTGTTCTCTTCAAGGGAAAGACGACAGCGCAGATCTCAGCTTTGTTCCACAGAACACATAATATCCAACTTCATTATTTAAGCCTGCTCTGAAGTATGAATTCGTTAATCCATCCCATTGGCTCACAGTGGGCTCTTGAACACAGCAACTTTCCTCCTCCACCCCATTGATTAGCATGGGGGTTAATGGATGTTTTCCAATTTTTTTATCTTTCTTTGTGTGTCTTTAAACATTTGTATTGTTTTGTGAACAGCACTACTAAGGCTTGAAGTATTCTACGATGCTCACATTCCCTCTAACAAACCAGACACTTTTACTCACACTGTAGGAAAGTTGGTGCATCACTAATGATCATATTGTTTTTTAGGTCATTACCCAAAGTGATGGGGAAAATCTTGTGATGAGGCGTTTTCATTGGCTAATGTCCCACACATGATTTTTTCCAAATTAGCAAACAGACTAATAGGTTAATAATATCTGTCTCTGAGCCATTTCTTTCCACTGCCGATGCACATCAGTTCACTGAGGCATTCATTGTTATTCAGTAAATCGAGTGCAGCTGATTAGCGGGTGATGTCAAAGAGTGCAAAACGCACCCTAATGGCAGCGATTTCTGGCAAAGGACCGAATCGATGGTGGCGGTTAGCACGTGTCATAGATTTCATCGCCTTGTCAGCGAGGTGCCTTGTAGTGTCATGGCCGGTTTACATCAATCCATATTAGATCCTGCTGTTAACCGTTCAAGCCACACACATACACACACACACACACACACACACACACATATATATGATGACAGTTGGCCTGTTATTCATCATCCCGCTGACACTGACATCCTATGCTGTTGTATCTAAAGCCATGAATACACCAACACACAAACACACACACACACACACACAAAGACAGGTGTTCCTCCATCAACACCACTGCATCCTCACCCCCTTTTCTCTTTTTTACATTCCGACTGCTGATAGACACTTCATGACCATAAGCCATGAATAAGTTGAAAATCTGTCCAGCAGACAGCATTTTTTGTTTACTTTGCTCTGAACATTGCTTGCTCGCTGCTGCTTGTCATGTAAAGCTGCCCGTACATTAGTATTTTATTCTCTGTGCTGTAGTACTATACAGCTCGTCCCTCACAGAGGCGAGTGTCAGCGCCGCATCTCGACTGGAGTGCCTGTCTGCCTGTCGCCCGGCCTAATGTATTTACTGCCCGGCTCCTCCACGTTTCAATTGGTAGATTAAACCTCAGTCTCTACAATATGGTGAGTGGGGAGCGGAGGCCATTACCGTTACTGCAAGCCTGCAATCAATATGCCCACTGACCCTGTCTGTTTCCCCTGCTTCTTCAGACACAGGCCGTTTCTTCCCCACTGACAGGTATTTAGACGTTCAGCCTGTTCACAGGGGCAGACTGCTGTATACAATGCACAAACTACATGGTAATCAACTACTACATTGCTACATACAACTTTATAGTACATTTCTTATTGTAGTAATCAATTTTCTTAAAGGCATGAGCAAACAAGTGTAAAAGAAAGTATTGTTTACATTCAGGACTACATCATAAACATCTTTCACCATTAAACAAAACAATACCATTAATTTTAGGTAAAGGTAATGAGCTATCAATTATGGTAGCTTATTACACGGCTCTTCACAATGCAAGTAGAACGCTCCATTGAATTGAAAGGGATTTCCCAAAGTTCTAGAAGTCATTATTTTCGACTAAAGGACCTCTAAAAAAATAATGACCGCTGTCAATGGTAACAGAGTTTGTGCTTCTAATTCAGGTCTTTCATATCACTCCGCAACGACTGGAACTGACGGTTGATCAGTCGTTGTGTTCTAAAGAATGTTTGAATCAAGTTCAGCGTGTGTTGTTGCAAACTATTTGTTTCTCAGCAAAAGCCACGATGAACAGTAACAAATAGGCTATAGCCTAGATTATGTAGGCTACAGAGTCATATCGTGAGGAGTTTATTGTTTCGTTTTGGCAAGTAGCCGTGTAATAAGGGGGATAATGTATAGAACGCCGGTCATTATTGGGAAAACGAGTCCCTTCAGGGTGGAACAAGACCCCTCCGCTGCGCATCGTGGTCCGGTTCGCCCTGTCGGGACTAATTTTCCCAGTAATGACCAGCGTTCTATACATTATCCCTTACATATGCTTTATCATTAATGCATTTCATTGTTGGTTTATGGAACTCAAATGCAAAGTGTTACCACATAAAACACATCAGCGCATTCAGCTGCACATCACCCTTAACCACAAACTTCCATGGGGGAAAAAGCTATCCAGGGGGTTGATTACATAGGAGGAACTTCTTATTTTCAGTATAAGACCAGATAAGATATAAGATATCTTATAAGATATAAGGACAAGATTAGCAAATGCTATTCTCTCTGTACAACAAATCAGTTTCATGCTTTATACTGGAACTTGGTTAAATTGCATCGGCTATCTATATCAAATTATAGGCCTATATATAATTATTAATATATAAGATTCAAATAAATAATGTTGGTATTGTTGGTAAACTGGTACAAAATGACATGTTTTTTCCATCACGGTGAAATGTAGCATGTTTTCTCAAGCCTTTCTAAGCCTATTTATATCATACTGACATTCATGTATGAATCAATGTCAGTCAAATATGGATTTCGCAACTGGCCGAGGCATCCATGGCAACCGATCTGCTTAATTTTATGCAGCCAGCCTCGTTTCCTCTCCAAAGGCAGTAGACATAAAAAATGTTTTATTAATGCTCTTCACTGCACTCTCATTCACCCTCCATTAGGTAAGGACACACTGAAGCATTTGAACTATTTAGCCCACTTTCTAATGGGAGCCTCGTAATATGCTGTAGGGTTCTAAGCCATGAAAATCCTCAGCCGTTTCATATATGGAAATTGCTGATGAACGGGGAAAACGTAGCTCTCCTCCCATGCGGACCCCTTTTGTGCACCTAACAGATGATGGTTTGCCTGTCCTTTTGTCACCATCAGGACCCTGCTGTGTGTCTTTTTTTTCCCCCCAAACACTGACTTGAGCACAATCGGATTGACGGTGGAAATGAGCGTTAAAAGTCTCTTATCAGCAGTTTCTCCGATCGTGGTCGCCCTCCGTTCCCCTGACAATGAGGTGCCATCTTCCCCTTCTTTCCATCAGCCGGAAGGAAGGATTGTTCACGGGGACCAAGGAGTTGATCAATTATCACCAACGTGTCCGCACCATCAAGCGCATTCAAATTCGATTAATGGAGAGTGTTAATGCAAGGGGGTCGAAAATAATAGAAGGGGAGAATTAGTGAGCACTCTCTCTTTTCCCCCTTTATTTCTAGCCCTCATTTTCCACTGAGTAGTCTCTTTAGCTCATATTCTTTTCTCTCCAATAGCCCCTTCACTGTGCTTGTGTGAACGTTTACCACTGCTGGAGGAAATGAATGTACTTCAGCTTTTTCCTTGTAGTTTAAGAGAGTTCTGGGCTACAGTTATATATAAAAAAAGACTCCACAAACTTCTCTCCTGAGAGTTAACACATCAGTAGGTGCTGCATAAAGCTTCAGAAAATGTGGGGGGGGGGGGGGAGGTTTACCCAGTAGGTGCATCTAAATACATTAAGCTTGACCTCCCAGGTAATGGCTGATATATATCAGGGAAGACAAGTTTCGTGCCAGAAGAGGATTAAACGGTTAAAAGAGGGCATCAACGATGAGCTCCCCCATTACGCCTCTGATCACAAACAGGGACGACCTACAGTACCTGTCATGGGAGAAGTGCTAGGGAAAAATGAGAGAACAATCTTCTAAGCAATCTGGCTCTGAGTAACTGTAATGAAATCTTGTGATCTGTTCTTCCATTATAATAAAGGGATAGAAAATGCTGTTCTGGCCTACAGCTAACAGCCTGCGGGGATAAAAACATCATCTAGATGAAATATTTTGATGAGTTTATTCAAAGGATTTCAGGTTTTCTTATCAGTGTCATCACTGTGTGAATGTATAGTTCTCACCTCAAACAATGGCTATGCTGTTGGCAGGACCGTATCATTCAGAACCATGTAAACAAGTTCATCTTGAGGGGGCTTGGTATCTTGCACAAATCTGGCACTTGGATTTAAGCATAAATCTGCTCTCTAACTCAAGGTATTTGGTGGTGTTGTGGTGACTGGTGAAATAAACAAGTCAACAGGATATTCTTTTCATCAGAGGCACAGACGACATTCAAATAAATAAAAGTGGCAGTGCGCTGTCTGTAATATGTAGATTTTGGTGTTTAAATTTTGTATGAGTGACACATGCCATAACCTCAGATGTGTCATAAAAACTATTGTTCTAGTAAATATTTCATCTCTCAGTTTTTCAGACTCATGAATTAAACAAGACTCCAAGAGATCAAGGACAGAGCAGTCCTAATTATATTGTAATCAAAATGAATATTTAATCAAGGGGTGGTTGCATCACCGTCAAACTCTTTTAATGCCCCAAACAGTATTTTTGAGGGTAATTATTTGTAATTATGAGTATTCCCTATGGCATAAACAAAGAATAAGTACAAATTCAGCAAATAACTCCCCCTCATAGTTCCATGAGTACTCCTGCACCTTCTAGATATTTCAAATGCAAATTAATGTCATGTTCTTCAAATGATCAAGAAGTTTGAACTCAGCACCTAAATCATCTACATTCTACATCCATTTGCACAAAGACATCAGGTACACTGTGCCTGACATAATGGCTTCTAACATGATGACACCGTGGCTGCGTGTCGTCATGTTTGAAGTACACTGGAAGCACTCTAAGACTTGCCTCAGAGGTTTTCTGCCAGCTTTGATCTCTTCTAACTGACTTCTTGTTGTGCACGTAGTGCCGCCTCCATGGGGATATCAGCCACACATCCATCCAGCATTATCCACCAGTCTCCCCCTGTTTTTGTGTGCAGAAGGCCCATAAGCGCTGAAGGGAGGGCCCCATGAAGCGACATTATTAAATAACATTCGTTTAATCCACTGTAGTGCTAGGGAGACCATTCTTTTTTGTTAAACAACCCCAAGCACTATGGTGCTTGCTGAGTGATATTTGCATGCTCACAAGACTCCATGACCTACAAAGGCAGTACTTCTTGTGGGCAGTTTTGTGTCTGAGATGACTGAAGGGAAAAGAGGAAGTAAAGTTTTACCAGGAAGACTGAAGACTGGAATACTGTCAATAATTCATTCATTCAGTCATTGTTCCTAACCAAGACCAAGTCTAAACCTGCCTTAGCATAGACTCAACATACCTCTTTCTAATCTCCTGTCCACGCTTCACTGTCCTGTCAAAATAAATCTATATATCTAATCTATATAAAATAAATCTATAAGTCAAATATATATAGTATACAGTATGTAAGCAATATAGTACAAGTGAAAAGTAAGTGGGTAAAGGATGTACCCACTACCCAGGGCTGAGTTTTGGCAATAGGCAAGAGGTAGGGGTGTAAAGATTAACCGATACGTATCGGTATCCGTTTTTAACGTGTAAGATACGGCTACATCGATATGTGAAGCCCCGTATCGGAAAAAAACTGAAATGAACCGGTCGTTATATCGATTTACTTGTTATGAATCGGTTAACAACGTTTTCTGCTCGCTCAGACTCAAATTTACGTTCCAAGCAGCGCGTTCATCCCACCTCCGGTTTTGAAACTATATGTGGCACGGAATTGTGGGTAATGCAGTTCGTTTTTGGTTACAAAGTTGTCAAATGACCTCATTACCCATACATCTACTGCAACTTAAGCATGTGACAACTTGCACTCGGTCGGCTTTTGTTTTTTCGAAATCCAGCGCGAAATTAAACACGTATAGCATTCCTAAACAGCAACGATAGTCTGTAGAGTAGCCTTACCTTTGATTAAGGGATTTCCTTAATGTTAAATAATAATTTGGCCCTAGCTGCTAAAACGATGCACAAATTATTAGCCAATGATTTTGTTCATATTCACTCAGACTTGTGGCATTATAGGTTTCTGCATTAGGTCTACTGTTGGAACAAAATAAGCCCAGAGAGTTTATTGATTTGTAGGCCTATTTTATTCTTGTAGGGTAGGCTAGGCTATATGAGAAAAGGCCAAGAGTTTCTTAAGCACTTTTATTTTGGTATTGTCTTACCTCAACAAGGCTACAGCTCCATGAAAACAATCAGATATAACTCTATAAAATCTGTGAAAGATCTATAAAGTCTATAAAAATGTATTTTTATGTTGTATTTGGCTGCTGTGTTTGACTGAAATGTAAACTATTCTTTTTTTCATTTCAATACAGTATATGAAACGAACCTCAGTTTAGATAATCATATTCACACATGTTTTTGTCTAATTGACAACCATGCCCATGATAATTGATAATATAAAATTAATGTGCACCTTGAGCAAATGATAAAAAATCTTTCAGAATGCTTTCCATTCTTGAACTGCATCGAATTGCATCGCATTGAATCGTACTGAATCGTTTTTTATAAACATGTGTCTTTTCTTGTATCAAATCATGCCCATGTATCTAGATGCGAATCGTATCGTCTTTTACATGAGAGATTCACACCCCTAGCAAGAGGCCAAAGAGTCAGAGTGGAGATGTCCTAGGATATTGCCACTCATGGAAAGCCTCGCAGCCAAGCAGAAATTAATAAAGACCGGACCTCACTAATCTATATATAGACCAGGGATCCACCTAATCACCATTCCAAAGGATCTTCAAGGGCAATCATGCACCTCAACCAGAACTGGAAATGATTCCAAAGCCAAAATCAAATGAATGTGCAGAATTTGCTTCATATATACTGATGAAATTGTTTCATCCCTTGTTAATTAAATGCTTATATAAAACATAATTTAATTTCCTCTACCGGGGTCTTTCTGGTAACTCAGATGTAGAAATGAATTAAGATGGACAATGGAGGGGTCCAGGGCAGCTTTGAAATGTGCTGTTTGGTCAGATGCTCTGGTCCAGATAGTCTTCTAAGCCAATAATGCATCAGGAGCCAAAGAGTTGAGCCGCAAATGTTTGGCAGACATGATCGTATGCCCCCCCACACGACTTGCCGTAGGAATGATGCCAACTGGGCAAATGGTGGTGCTATCGAAAAACGAGCTTGTACTTATGTGACCTCCCCCTACTCAAAAGCTCATGAACATTTGGCCTTGGTGGTCAGTCCTGCCAAGCTCGGTTATTTTGGGCATTCTGCTATTTAGTCTGTTTATGAAACATTCCTTTCGTGGGTCAGCCTCGCTGACTGGGCTAATCGCAGACAGTCACAATAACCCTCATGAACAACACTCGCCAGCAAACACAAAGAAATAGAGTGGTGTATTTACAACTATAGAGCCTTCGACTCCATCACCCACAACTCCACTTTTCACTTTTATTTCTGTAAGTGCAATGTAAAGGGTCCAGGGTTTATTATTATCATTACTACCATTGGGCTCTATTTAACTAGGCGCTATTTGTAGCAGCCACAACAGTACAATGATAATTAAAATTGTAGAGTTGGATTTCATGTTAGTGTACAATTATGGTCAGTGATGCAGTAGATTGATGCAGTGATACAGTTAACAAGAGGTTGATGGTTAGGCTTAGATGGTTAATTGGGACCACAGCATGGTCCACTTCCACAACCCTGTGGCCAAAACCCAGGAAGGTTTAGTTCTCTCCCTCTTTTCTCTCTCTCTCTCTAACCTTCTTTCTGGATGAGCGATCACATCTGTGTAAAGAAAGACTCGCGGTGGGCTATGTGCCGTGTTTGGCTTGCACGAGCTCAAATCCATTTGGACGTCAGCAAGCAGCACTCTTCTGACCCACGCCACTGCAGTTTGCTCCACTTCTCTAATTGTTTGGAGAGATCGCAGGGTGCTGAATCTGCTGAGATTAGACACTCTAAAGAGTGTGGAACAAATGCTGCCTGCTTTTCTTATTGTGATTGTTTTCTCCCTCTCTCTCTCTCTCTCTCTCTCCCTCCCTCTCCCACTTTTTTGCTTCACTGTTCAATGCATCCAGATGCTGCTGGAGCCCTTCAATTGGAACCAAATGCCTTACAGCCCCCTTTGCTCCGCTGCCAACTTCATTACTCACTGGTTAGGGTTAATCTTGAATGCAGACCTTTTCATTTCATTTTCCCACTGTAATGACTGTTTGCTTACTCTCCCCCATGAATGAAATGCTTGCCTGCAGTTCAAATTCATTGTGCTCTGAGACCCATCTGAAGTGCACCACGTTAAAAACAATACTCAACTGACTGAAACATATTTTGTTCTTTTTCTGGAAACGTTCTGCGCTAATGCTGTTGCCATGGAGCCAATTGCAAGGCAAGATCAAGACCTTATGTTTTCAGTAACCTTAATATTTAGACCACGTCCAGCTCGTCACAAAGGTGTTTAAATGCATGCCTGTTCTGATTTGTTTAGCTTTTGTTCATTGTTGGGTTTTGTTTTACTCGTTTTTAATTTTACAATTAATCTAAGACCCCTGTCAACCTCAGCATCAGCAGGGAGGGGTTGATGAATGCAATTAGCAGAACATTACTAATGCATTAATAATGCCGCCGCTGAAATGGAGGGCACATGCTCAGTCAAAGAGCTGTCATGTTGATCTTTGAGTCATCCCATTTTCATATCTAAGCATCACAAACACACACACACATACACACACACACCATTCCCTGCAAACAACACCGACACTGTCCATGTTTCCAGTCGAGATCAAGACAGATGACTCCCGTCTGCCAGAACACACGCTGTCTGTTGGTCGAAAGCTGTGAAACCTAAATATTTCCCTGCATTATAAGTGCATGTGGTTGTGGTAGGCATGTCCTGGAAACACTAATCAAATCAGCGTCTGTACGTGTGTGTGTGTGTGTGTGTGCGTACGAGTGACAGAGAGCAAGGAGAAGGAAATAGGGAGGGAGAAGGAGATGGAGAGAGAAGCAGAAAGAGAGAGGGACATTGTGGGTGTGAAGGATGGGGTGGAGTGCAGACTACAGGCTGGGGATGGTGGTGGAGGGGTGGGCAGGGGAATGGGTAGCGGTGGCTGGGGATGGTAACAGTATCTGTGGCCTGAGGCAGACAGTGGACAGGTGGGAAAGCAGTCAAGCTCATTGTGCATTCTGCGACCATCCATACAGAATCACCACGCACCACCTCCTCCTCCACCACCACCACCTCCTCCTCCCCTCCTCCACCCCTCCTCCTCCACCACCTCCTCTTCTTCCTTCAGCCATCTCCTCTCTACTACACACAAACAGAAACACACACACCACAGCATTCCCCTCCTGACACCTCGGCTCCCCTTGGTCCAGCTCTAGTCCATTCTCATGCTGTGCACTCGCTGCACAAAGCCATCCACCGGCTGGGGTTCAAAGACTAGAGTAGGACTGAGATTATAGTGTCTTTTCTTTGTCTTCCTGTATTGTCTATTTTTTTTTTTTTAAAGACCCACGTCACAGTGGGGCTTGCTAACAGTGAAAAGGGAGAAGAAAAGGTAGGCAGTGGAAACAAGGTGAAAGAGAGAGAGATTGAGAGACAGATAAGAAGAGATGGAGAAAGAGACAGAGTACTGAGAGATGACGAGTGGATGGAGCCTGGTATTCTCATCCGAGAGAAAGCGTATGGGCCTAGTGCAAGTTGAAATTGAAATTGAAGAAGAGTTTGTTGTTTGTTCTCTTCCCTCAATTGAGTTCATTTAGGGGAGAAATGTTCACCCAAGCTTTCAACAGCAACACTCTCCTCTAGGATTGCACATCAAATGATATCTGCAAGATACAGCTAGTGAATGTTAATGCAAAGTAATGTAAATATGGCCAGTCTGATACAAAATATTCAGTAACTGATAAACTGGTTTTCAAAAAATAAAATACTGGAAATACTAAACAGACAATATTGCCTTAAATACATTCTATATTCTCTAAAAACATTCTAAATATTTCTTTGGATTTCTCTCTAAAAACATGCATGGAAGTATATGGAGAATGGGATATGGAATTGTGCAAGAACCACAATAGGCTATTTTTACACCGTGGTTGATTTGATTCTGTGGCTATTGATTATTATTCTGTGTGACACCTTTGAATGTGACATGACTTGGCAGCTTTTGTGCCATTATTTTCCGCACGGCTGCTGGGTAGATGTTGAAAGGACGTGAACCGTCACAAAGACACAAACATGGCTACCCCTGCTGCCCCAGAGGGCAGTGTTTCTGCGATGCCAGTTCCACCGACCCAGGCCTTGCCCAGGGCGAACCTTTCACAACAGCAAACGCACACCGAGACCATAATGGATTTAAGAGTGTCACCTTCAAGGCTGTGTCCATTTCCTTCACCTGGCTCAGAAAACATTTTATAACCACCACACATTCACATTGCTGCACTGACATTTCAGAATATCTTATTTTGATGATCCAGGGGAAGAAATAATGTAATGTTAAAGGTAAAGCTGAGTGAAGGTTACCATGTACTGCCCTGTCACTGAAAAACATGTTCTACACACAAGAAGTTATTTCTTTTCTTTTTGTGATATGACATGGATTTCCACTTAGGCTAGGTTTCCATAACCTGACTCTTGCCAGATGAATTTCGTTCCGCCTATAGCTCCACTCATCCATCTGGGATCGATCCATTGGAGTGGTGCTTCAGAAAGCTGGGCTTTATTAAAAAATCCTTGCATAAGATTGGATAAGCCACTTGTCCGTCATCTATTTTTTTTTTATAAATGTTTTTATTATTTTAGTTATAGACAGAACATAGCACATATTGACAAAACAGTCATCACGGTCATGAATGTAATTAGTTCAATACACAGTATACAATATAAACTGAAAAGAAAACAATGATCAAGGTTTACAAAAGTATACAGCAAGTATACAGAGTTTGTCAGACTTCACCCTTTATGTACAATAACAGAGGGTCCCAGATCTTGCCATAGTGTTTCAACTTATCAATGCTGTGATACCTGATCCTTTCAAGGCTTAGAATATTCCCCATTTCCCTTAACCACATTTCATAGCTAGGAGCAGAGTCACTTTTCCACATATGCAGAATAATTGTTTTCGCCACAACCATACCCAAAGAAACAGCTTGAGCTTGATATGTATTAGCCAAAAGTAGAGCCCCTGTCCCTCCCAAGACCGCAACAAGCGGGTCTGGGTGTAATTTCTTCTTAAAAGCACCAGAAAAACATTGGAAAATATCAGACCAGTAAGATGACAACTTTGTGCAGTGTTCCCTCTGAAACTTTACATCTGTTACAAAGTGGGGATGTAGTTGGGTCAAACTTATGCACCCTGGTCCTACAATAGTACAGACGGTGTAGTGTCTTAAACTGTATCAAGTTATGTCGGACATTCACTGAACAATCATTCATATTTGCCAGACATTGTTCCCAAAACCCCTCACCTATTTCCTCATTTAACTCGCTGGCCCATGCCTGTCTGTGTGAAGAGGAATCCTTAGGCGTAAGCTTTAGCAAAATCTGATAGAAATATGAGACCGCCCCTTGACTGATAGGATCAAATCCATTGATGGAGTTGAGAGTGTCATGGCAAGGTTTGTTTGGGTAATTAGATATATGCTTTTTGGCGAATTCACGTATTTGAAAGTATCTGAATAGATTGGACCCTGGAATGCCATACAAGCTCTGAAGCTAAGCAAAAGAAGCAAAAGTACCTTTTATGTACAGTGAATTCAAGTCACTGATCCCCCTGTTGCCACAACAAAAAAACAGAGTCACTCATGCCAGGAGTAAAGGCATGATTATTGCATATTGGGCTATCCAAATAAGTATAAGGAGCTTTAATGTATCGCTTAAAATGATATGTAGTATAGTACTACCACAGTAAGCTGTTTTGTTTACTTTGTTTACTATTTAACAGGGCTGGGAGTGATGTGCTCTTGCATAAGGACCGTTCCAATGTTAACCAGGCTGGACAATCATCTGAGTCGGCTGTAGGGCCATTCTTCCACCAAGCAATGGTGGACAGTTGAGTGGCCCAATGATAAAGTTTGAAAAGAGGTAGACCAAAGCCTCCCTCCATCTTGGGCTTACACAGATGCTTTTTTGCTATACGCACTGTTTTGTAGCTCCATAAGAAGGGCGTGATTATTGAATCTAGTTGCTTAAAGTATGATTGTGGTATGTAAAATGGGACTCCTTGGAAGAGAAAAAGAAATTGAGGCAACACAACCATCTTGACAGCATTGACCCTTCCAACCAAAGAGATGGGGAGGGATTTCCAGAAGTCAATATTTCGTTTAAGTTTGTCAATCCGCTTTTGCCAGTTTGTCTTTAACAGGTCGTTTGGGTTTTTTGTAACAATCATTCCAAGATAAGTGAAGCTGTTGTATGATTTTTTGAAGGGTATACCTTCAATGAACTCTTTGTTATATGTATCTGTGATGGACATAATTTCACTTTTATCCAGATTTACAGTAAATCCAGAGATAGATCCAAACCATTCTATTAATGACAAGAGAGATGGAATTGATGTCTGTGGCTTAGAGATATACAAAAGCATATCATCTGCATACAGAGATGGTGAGTAGTTGCATTGACAACTGTAGGGGCTATACTAGCACTTTGTCTTATGTTGATTGCTAGCGGCTCTATCAGAATTGCAAAGAGGAACGATGACAGGGGGCAGCCCTGTCGGGTTCCCCTATGAATTTGGAAAGGGTGGAGAAACGGTTTGGTTGGTTATGACTGAGGCTGTGGGTTGAGCATATATTGTCTCTACCCATTTCCTGAACCTAGACCCAAACCCAAATTGTTCTAGTGCTACCTGCATGTAAGGCCACTCAACCTGGTCAAATGCACGCTGTGCATCTAAGGAAATAATGACCACCTCAGTGGAGTGTTTACTATACAAGACATTGAAAAGACGGCGTAAATTAAAATGTAGTTGTCTCCCTGGCATAAATCCAGTCTGGTCTGTGTGCACAATGCTACATATATATTTCTTCAACCTGTCTGCAAGAATCTTCCCTATGATCTTAGTTTCAGCAGGCAGTAGAGAGATTGGGCGGTACGAAGATACTAATAGGGGGTCACGACCAGGCTTCGTAATAACAGCGATGTTGGCATTATACAATGTAGGTGGGAGTATTGTAGCTTCCTTAGCGTGGTTAAAGGTCCAGTATGTAGGAAATAATGGAAAATAAACTGTAACCATTCCAAAAATGATCACCATATGTTGTCAGAGAGTAAGGAAACACGATGAATTGAAGTAATGGCTTATTTGACAACATTACTCTAACCCGTAAAACCTCGTAAAACCCATGAAAAAAAATGAGTTACGGGGCGGAATGTCTTGGAATTTTCGTTTATGTTTTGAACGATTCATTCTAGAATAGCGTATTAATAATGGGCTAGCGCGTCCTCCTATTTGGGTGGCCAAATTAGCAAAGGCCAACTGTCAACAGCTGTAGTCAGTTGTAGTCATGAACGCATACGAGAGGCAGGCAAATTTCCAAAATTTAAACAAGAAACAAATTAAGTGGACATCGGAGGAGCTTCCTGAGATGGTGACGTCTTCGTCAAACGAAGAATATCAAGTCTGACGCAGAGCTGGCCATATTTCTCCACAACAGGTAGCCTAGGCTAAACTTCATCTGCATCACTAACTTCAGATAAATATGTTACGTTGGTTAGAGAGGTATTTTTTGTTTTCACTGTTTCCGTAATGTGTAGCTGGGTCATGGTTGGAGAAACATTAAAGCAGCTGCAGGTCAACTAACATTAGCTAAGTCTTAATTACATCTGGCAACCCAGTAGAGGCTCGCGTCTGGTAGTCTTGAGAACGTTCACCAGTGTTTTGATTTTGGCCTGCAGAACGTTCGGTAACAATCCTACAAATCGCACCTTACGCAAAACATACGCAACAATAGGGGTGATAGATCTTCCCTAAATTTTTTAAAGAAATCCATGCTAAAGCCATCAGGTCCTGGGGCTTTGTTAGCTGGAAACGCTAAAATGGCTGCATTGAGTTCTTTTAAGTTCAGGTCAGCTTCTAGTGCACTGATGGCCTCATCAGAGAGCCTAGGCAACTGCAGACCAGCAAAAAACTTTTCTATACTGTCTCTGTCTACATTGCCTGAGACTTATATACTTGTGAGTAGAATTCTCTGAATCTGGCATTTATCATTTTGGGGTTAGTTAGTATATGGCCAGAGCTATTTTTGATTTGAAATATGGCTCTGGAAGACTGCATTTGCCTTAGTTGCCTAGCAAGCAAGTTGTGTGGCTTCTCCCCTAGTTCAAAGTGTTTTTGTCTCATGTGTGTTAGTAATTTAATAACATCTTTTGAAAGTAAGTCATTGTATTCATACCTTAGGGCCACGATCTTGTTTAGCAGTTTCGTGTCGGGGGACATTTTGCAATTGTTTTCTAGATTAGTAAGATTGTCTACTATTTCCACTAACTTACCTCTTGTGCGCTTTCTTTCAGCTGTCTCATAAGATATTATGTCTCCCCTAATAACCGCTTTCAGGGTTTCCCATAAGGTGGAGTCCTTAACATCGCCCTTGTCATTTGTATTTATAAACATAAACATTTTCTCGGTAATGTATTTACAGAAACCCTGATCTTTTAATAGTGAGTTATTTAGCCGCCAGGTGTAATTCCCCTCAGTTGTGTTTAAGATCTACCGAAGAAGTTTAAGATCTACCAAAACAGGGGAATGATCAGATATAACAATATTGTGGTAACAAGAGCCAGAGAAAGTTGAGAGCAAACAGGAATCTAGAAGAAAATAATCTATTCTGGAATAAGATTTGTGTACAGATGAAAAAAATGAAAAATCTTTTTTAGAGGGATGGAGCAATCGCCAAACATCTACCAGGTTGTAGCCCTTCATTAGACTATTGAGGGTCAAACTACTTTTTGACTTATTTATTTGTGGTTGTTGCCTGTCTGTCAGAGGATCCATTATACAATTAAAATTGGGTATATCCCTAAAAAGAGCCTGGAAGAATCCTGGATCATCAAAATGAGGGCCATACACATTAATCAATGTCACTGGTATTTTGTTCAGCAAACCTGTAACAATTAAATATCTACCATTTTGGTCAGTAATCGTTTGCTGGTGTTGAAAAGTAACTTTGTTATGTATAAGGATAGCAACCCCTCTTGCTTTGACTGAAAAATTAGACTGAAAGATCTGTGATGCCCACGATAGCCTCAAAACCTTTGCTGCACTCTCTTTAATATGCGTTTCCTGAAGGAAGCATATATCAGCTTTAAGCGATTTCAAGTGTGCAAAAACCTTTCCCCTTTTCACTTGGCTGTTCAAGCCCCTCACATTCCAACTGACAAGTCTGACTGCTCCTGTATTTTGCCTATGTAGATCACCCATCATTACTAAATGAGATCCAAAATGTACATTCAAAGACCGTGATGGTAACTAACGTGTATGTGCTGTAGGAAAGAAAAGAATAACAAAACAGAAACGCTCCTACTATGAGAAAGAAACATTCTCGTCTACCCTCCCCCACCCCATACCACCCTCTCCTATCAAACTCCGTCTTCTCAAGGTTAACGCTAGCAACGAAAATAAATTGCGAACTCACGTTCTATCCTAGCAGACCCAGAAACTTCTAGTAGCATTATATGTTAGATTAATTCAAAAGAAACCTCACTTCTTAAGAAGCAATGATGCTCAACAAACAAGAAAAGCCTTCATAGCAGGCTGTCAAAGTATTATCAATCTTATCAAACCCTTATCAAACATTAAGTACAGCCCATGAATCATTACCGTGTGGCGTGCTCGCCCATTATTGTTCATCAGTCAGTGTCGTGCTCCACCGCATTTATCTCATGCTGCCAGTCTGCCACTTTCGCCGTCAGAAACTTGTTAGCTTCTTCTGCAGAATCAAATGTCTCAGTGCAATCTCCAGCTGTGACGATGAACTTAGCTGGGTATCGAAATCCATACTGTATCTTCCTGGCCTTACACTTCACCCTGATAGCAGTAAATTGTTGACGTTCTTGAAGGATGTGACAGATCCGGATAGATGAACACTGGAGAGTTGTCATATCGTAGTCCGGGGCTCTCCCTAGCTAGCTTCAGGACAAGTTCTTTAACCACCAAGTGGTGGAATCTCACTGTGATGGGTCGAGGCTTGCGGTCCTTCCCAGATTTTGAATTCCGAAATGCACTGTCAATCCGAATAGGCTCTCTGAAAAACTCTTCACCCAAGAGAGTGGGAAGCAGTGTTGATATAAAGTCAGTCAGCTTGCCTCTTTCAGCTTGCTCTTTAATGCCTACAATGCGTATGTTCTGCAGACAGGCACGGTCTTCCATAGAACTTAGCTTAGCCTGCTGTTGTTTGGACTGGGAGGCTAGACTTTGCATAGCTTTTCTAAGTCCTCAATACGTTTTTCATGAGAGACACTGGCTTCCTCAATAGTGGTCACTCTAGCGTTGATATCCGACACATCTGCCTTCAGACTATTGATCGTGGTATTCAACTCTGTAAATCTTTTGTCCACATTTTCACTTAGGGAACTGATGGCGGCTAGCACGTCCTGAATTGTACCGTTAGCACCTGCCTCACCATTCTCTTCATCACGGATGGGACTGGCGTCGCCACCACCACCCTCTGAAGTGGTGGAATTGTTATTTTTCTTACCCTTTCCTTTCATAGTTTCTTATTCGAACCAAGTTCAAGTCAGTGAGTTTGATAAATGAACATTAAGTGCCAAAAACAGAGGTTTTAGATGGAAGTTTCTGGAGCTCTCGCCAAACACGTCTACTCCTTCACACCCATGGCTCCGCCCCGTCCGTCATCTATTGACGTGCTACTTCAACCACTCACATCGAAGCCAACCCGTGACGCTGAGAACAGTCTCACAGTCGCTTCTACGCTACGTCACATCTATGAAACTCCCGCCCTGCGTCCTGATTGGCTCTACCATACAATCTCATGCTGAAATCGCTCTCAACGGAACCGATCCCAGATGGATTTGAGTGGAGCTAGGCGGAACGAAATTCATCTGGCGAGAGTCAGGTTAAAGTTTCCATACATTTCACCTGAATTTGAAGAAAATAAAAAAAAAAACATGTTTTTGAAATATGAGTATAAGATGTTTGATGGTCAGGTCTAGAGACCGATTTGGGTTTTTCTAAAGCCGATGCTGATACCGATTTTTAGCGGTCGGAGTCAGCCGATGGCCGATGTGACCTGCCAATTTTTTGGGCCGATTTTTAGGGCCGATATGCTATCATATTATCCTTAATTGGCATGCTAAAAATCATACTAGTGACTTCTTGCAGTCTGTTAATCTATTAATTATTCATTTTAATGTTTTTTTGGGGGGCTTTTTATGCCTTTAATTTGATAGGACAGTGGAGAATGACAGGAAGTGAGTGGGAGAGAGAGTCGGGGTGGGATCCGGAAAGGACCACGGGGCGGGAATCGAACCCGGGTCGCCGGCGTACGGTGCAGGTGCCCCAGCCAGTTGCGCCACAGCTGGGGTCCATTTTAATATGTTTAACAGAGAGCAAGAAGACTTCCATGATGTGACAACTTCAGATAGTTACTTCAAAACGGCAAAATACATGTTCAGGTTATAAAGTTTCACTGTGGAACTTCCATGCCTTACCACAGACCTAGGTTTCAACAATATAAAACTCCGTCTCCCAGCATGCTGTGCAGGAAACCGGAAATAGGAACTAGAGAACATCCGTTTGATACTTCTCAAATTCGCAATCAAATCAAACGTATACATTGCGAAAACAAATTCACTTGTTATTTGTGCGTCCTCTTTTTGTTAACATTTCACTTAGATTGTCCGTTACTTAAGTTTAGATCGTAACATAGCAGTCACCAGCGTTGAGGGCGGGGCTTGCATAGTCAGCGCATTCCCAACGCACTCGTAGCCACAACGCTAAGCAACTTTCATTTCTTCTTCAACTCCGATGCAGTTGAAAACAAATGGACATGGGATGACAGTGTTATAAAGCGTTCACATGTTAGATTTGCGTCCTCTTTTTGTTAAATTTTCACTTAGATTGTCCGTTACTATAGTTTAGATCGAAACATCACGCTGGTCACCAGGGGTGTGTTTCTCGACAGTGTCGTTGCTAACTAAGTTAGCAACTTACTTGGTTGCAATGCAATTTCCCATAGGCAACCTACTAAGTTGCTAACTGGTTAGCAACAATGCTTTCGAGAAACGGGGTCCAGCATTGAGGGGGCTTGCCGGCGCATTCCCAACGCACTTTCGGTAAATGAAGCAACATCACAGATTACAACCATAAGAGAAATCATAAGAGAAAATATACGACTTTGGGACACTGGAATGTAAAAATTGATGCCTTACCTGTAGACAGTCTTGCTCCTTCTTGAAACCAAAGATTTTCTTAGTTCTAAATAGACCGTCTCTTTTAAAACCTCGCGCTGTGTTCCAAGTAGCTGCCTGCAGATGTGCCTGACTTAAAATCGGCACGGCCAAATAAGAAAATCGGCCGATGCCGATTGATTAAAAAATAGCAAAAATCGGCCGATCGATCGGTCGGTCTGTCTGTTCAAAGTTTAATTTTCTGCAGTATCCGCCTCACACTATAGACTAGGGCTGGGACAACGCGACGACGTAATCGATGACGTCGACGCAAAAAATACGTTGACGCAAAATATGAGCGTCGATTCGTCAAGCATAACGTGTGCTGCTAAATATTTGTAATTTTACACCTTCAGTGTTTTCCATACGTTGACTAATCTGTGGCTGGGCACCACAAAATCAAAACCGGCCACCACACATTGATGTTCTATGTTGTAGGCCTACTTTTTAAATTGAAGATAAGATAAAATAATTTCATTGAGCTGCACTTTTTACTCACACAGCCTTTCCTCGCCCCGCCCGCTCTCTCTCGTAACAAGCCCACTGCTCCTCCTCTGCATGTGCATTTAACAAAATATTGACGATTGTTGAAGGATTGTTGTTGCCACATAGAAGCACTGCATAGAACACAGTGGGCTAAATTGCTATTAAATCCGCTTAGCATTGTGACCATGCTGCACAAATTTGTTCAAAACTGCTGCATTAAAGTTAAAGTAAACTCTGCTAAGGTCTTATCACAACATAGTACATTGAGGAGACTAAACTAAGTTAAGTTACAGTATGCAATCAAGCAGTATCTCAAAGCTAACGTTAGAATACTGTTTGGATGTCAAGTTTAGCATGCTTACTTGCAGCTGCTTGTATTCATGCAGGGCTCATTTTATTGACTCTGAATGTTTGCAAAATCCCGATGTAAATGGAAAAGTGTTTTCCAAGACTCAAAAGTGCTTGTCCAAAGGAGAAGTACGAACCGTTATATGAACTAACTACGTTATGAATTGCATCCACACATCAGCAGCCTTTTAACTGTGTTAATGTTAATTGCAAGGATTCCCACACGAACGTCTTAAAATGACAGGCACTCAATTAGACATACACTACTGAACTTTATTGAATGCTACCTCTGACTAAGAATGCATTACTTTGCACTTGTATAGTATATAGTCTTTTATTTTGGAATCTTAAGAGCAATAAACATATATAATCGAATTGAAATCGAAATCGAATCGGACTGAAAAAATGAATCGTTAGATTAATCGATCGAAAAAATAATCGCTAGATTAATTGTTTAAAAAATAATCGTTTATCCCAGCCCTACTATAGACCTCTGAAGTTCACCTACAAAAAGGAACCAAAGCTCAATCTTTGCCCATATAGGGAGATCCGTGTGTTAATTGAAGCTAACTGTCTATGGCAAGTTGCATTACAAGTTAGCTCTATGGTAGCAAAAATCAAAGTGTGTCATGTTAACATACTGAAGATCACAGTATCCACTAGAAGTTAGAGGACAAAAGTGTCTAGAGCAATACGTCTGCATTTCTGATTTCTTCTTCACTGTGAGTTTAACAGGTGTGATAAATATCCATGTTATTTTCCCATAGGAAAAATCTTAAGATACCAGCTCTCCTTATATGGGCAAAGATGGTAGTTTTTTTGTAGGCGAACTTCAGAGGTCTATTAACAACACAAATATCCTAAAATCCAGCAATAAAACAAAGTGTGAACTCATTGAGTGTCTGTCCTAGCAAGGTTGACATTATCACATTATAACTACTGTCAACCTGATAACATTTATAAGCTGGACATTAGTGAACATAGCTTAATGTCACTGTTTAACAAACAAACTAGCATGCTATGCAGCCAAACAAGCAAACAAAGCTAAACGTAAGGACAATGAAATTTTATCTTTATGGTCTACAAGTTATCCACAGTTATCCATAGTTAGTCCATTGTTATTTCCATCATGCATTCTTCTCGATATGAGCTAGAGATAGCCTGGCCATGTTCTACCATGACACAGGTCTGACTAAATTCAGCATTCTCTCCAGAAACACTTTGTTGTAGCCTATAGCTTCTGGACCTTTCTTTATCATTACAAACTGTCATAGTGTAATATGCAGTTTTTGGCATCCAAAAGAAAAGCATTTGTAGATGAATGGCCAACGTAACGGTAGCCTACATCTGACTCATCTTCAGTCAGATCTTCATCTTTAGTTGGTTGGTTGTCACCAAGGTGCAGAGCTCAATGGAGGGGAGTGAGGAATGGGTGATGCATTCGGCAGTGTTCACCACCCTCTGCAGTACTTTCTGGTCAGAGGCAGAGCAGTTGCCATGTGACACAGTTGGTGAGGATGCTATTGATGGTGCAGCGGTACCAGGATCTGAGGAGACAGGTGGACCTTCTTTAGTCTCCTCAGGAGGAAGACGCTGGTGAGCCTTCTTGATCAGGGTAGAGGTGTTGAGGGTCCAAGAGAGATCCTCAGAGATGTGAACACCCAGAAACTTGAAGCTGGTGATACGCTCCACCTCAGTCCTGTTGATGAGGATGGGGGTGTGTGTGCTAGCTTTTGACTTCCTAAAGTCCACAATGAGCTCTTTGGTCTTCTTGGTGTTGAGAACCAGGTTGCTGTCGGTGCAACACGATGTTAGGTACTGGACCTCCTACCTGTAGGCCAGGGCTATTCAATTAGTTTGTATTATAATGGGGGCCAGTTCATGAAAAGCATCACAACTGAGGGGCCGGAGAAATGCTGCTTGAAATATGAACTAGATGTACCGCAGAGCGGTACAAAATATGACCGCCACCCAGTCCAGCACATTTTTTCCACTAAAATAAGTCACGCTTGGCACGTCAAATTGTGTTCCTTTCCTACTTTGTTCCTTTTTTGTGTGTTTGTAATTGTGTGTGTGTGCGTGTTTGTGTATGTAGGTGTGTTTGTATGTGTGGGTGCATGTGTGTGAGGGTGTGTGTGTTTATGTGTTTGTGTGGGTGTGCGTGTGCATGTTTGTGCGTGTGCATGTTTGTGTGTGTGCATGTGTGTGTGTAGTGTGTGTGTGTGTTTACGTGTCTTTATGTGTGTGTGTTTTTATGTGTGTGTGTGTGTGTGTGCATGTCTTTATGTATGTGTACATAAATAAAGCAAATCAGGGAACCACCTACTCTTTGCGATAAGTGCCATGGGATCTTTAACAACCATGGTGAATCAGGACTTCAATTTAACATTCCTGCAAAGGAAAACATCTCCTGTAGTACAGTGTCCCTGTCACTGCAATAGGACATTGGGATTGATATTTGTTACTACACACTACACATGCACACACACACATACATGCGCACACACACGACACACACACAAACACATAAACACACATGCACACACACCTACATACACAAACACACACAAAAAAAAAACACACACAAAACTAACTTACATGCAGGCACACACACTCAATAAACAGACACAGAAGCACATATATACAGTACACAAAAACAACCTGCACACACTGCACACACTCAATTACAAACACAAAAACAAAGTGGAATGAACACAATTTGACAAACGTGACTTATTTTTGTGGAAAAAATGTGCTGGACTGGGCGGCGGTCATATTTTGTACCGTTCTGCGGTACATCTAGTTTAGTTGTGGTTCTGATCAAATAAACACAACTGTCAGTCTGCCCACCTGATTTTAAGTTTAGTTTGTGGTAACTGGTGTTAATTAAAACATTAAGCTGTTTTGCACTGGTGCCAGATTTGCTTTTTTATTTAGTTAATTATCATCTATTGTCTTGAACTCAACATAATAAGGCAATATTTCAACAGAAATATCACAATTTTGCATTTACCAACACCTACTCCATTTACACCTTGACCTTAAACACCTATTGCCTCGTTGTTTATTGGCAATAATTACATTTACATGTATTCGCAGACCCTTTTCAAAGCAAGTTACAACATGAGGATTATTCAAGCTGTCAAGAGTTTCTCAGTTCCATTTGAAGTACAGAAAGATAACACACATTTATTGGCTAGTGCAAACATCCTCATGTAATCCCCATATTAAATGCCATCACTAGCCGTTAAAGACGTTAATCAAGCGGGCTACTAGCTCAGACTCCCTTTCCTGCACAATACTGAAGACACATATCACCCCCATAAACCCAACACAAACCACTGTTTCCTCGCTAGTCAGGAAATGAATGGGTGCTTGTGACTGCTCAAAGCCTGAGGAGTGCACTCTCACTCCGCCGTTAAGTTGCCGTTAAGTGATCTGGGAAAGGACGGACAGCTGTTTTTGCACACGAGAGACGCATAAAGGGCAACCGTGTTGGCAGATGGTAAGTTCTGAGCAAGATTGCGCTGGCTAAAAATATCGGCGTGATGAAGGATAAACACAGTGCCTTCTTTTAAACACACTGTCTAGTTCAGGATGTCCTCAGATGCAAGTATAGCTAAATGGTTGGCATGAAATTACTGCACTCAATTCAGCCACACTATTCAGGTACCGAATAACATAATTTATAAAGATTGATTGTACTGGATAAATGGGGAAGCCAAAGTGATGTGTACACAATTGGTCCTCCATGACCCTGTTAAAAAGGACAAGGAACCAGGCATGTGCAATGCAGGATGATAGACCGGACATTTTAAGGTCAAGACCATAGCATAAAAGAAAAAACAATCTTCCAATTGTGAGATTACTATCTGATATGACACTATATTTTGTTCTAAAGATCAGAATATATCTTAAACACCGCGCTAAAGAAAGGACATATGAATAGGACTATTCAGGTTTGTGTTTGATGACCAACAACAGCCCATGTGTTGGCAGCATTGCACTAAATTAGCATATCAGAGTATGCTCAGTTATTGAGTGGTAAACATAGTGGCACTCTTTAAAGCTTTAAGCCACCATTTTCATGTCCTTCTAAAAGATAATGGAACCTTGCACTTCCCATACAGATGGAACCATAACCCAAATCCAAACACTGAGATGATCAGATCCTGACACTAGCTATTCTTTGTGCATTACAATTAGCACCATCTTGTGGTTTGGAGGCAGGGAAACAGAAAGACGAGTGCATACACAAACATGGTTCACTGACCACTGGTCCTCTGGACCAAAATCTAATGGAAATGATTAACAAGTGCAAACATAACAGAATTGAAAGGTACGCTGTTTAAACATTTGCATTTGGAAGAGTTAGTCATTTTCACAGTGTTCCTTATGCCCCTGAAATCTTTTATGTGGAATTAATTGAAAGCAGCATATCTTTCATATCCTATGGGCTTTATACACTCTATATAGACAAAAGTACTGGGACACCTGCCATTACACCCACAAGAACTTAAATTACATCCCCTGTGCACAAAGCAATGTCATTTCCCATTCCCCAAGTTACAGTGGGTTGTAATGGCAGGCGTCCTACTTTTGTCTACTTAGTGTAGACCTGTCTATTACTTTTACTTTTTCCATTAATTGGGGGAAGAGCACTACTGGCATTTGTTTTCCATGCAGTAATACGCTGTAGAATCTGAGGAAGAAGAACTGGAAGATATTCAAATGTATGCATTATGGAGTTTTGGTCTAAAACTATCAAACTAACAACCCAAAAAGCATAACAACACCACCGACAGTCCAATTGGTACTGATAAATGCTTGCTAACATGCTAACTGGTGTCTTGTGCAATATAGTTAACAATGTTTCATTGTAAAGGTTTTTCTTCAGCCTTCACCACAGACCTACACCGAACATAGCCTGGGAGGCTATAGTGTAGGCAGCCCCACATAACCATGCCATCAAAATGGATTTAATAGATCACACTCAAAGTGTCAAATTGTTGCATAGTGTTACTTTAAGAGAATGAGTAAGCAGTGAGAATGAGAGAGGATCAGCAGAGAGGAGAGTGGAGAAAGGACAGGTAGAGAGTCAAAATAATGAGATTTGTCTTTCATAGAAGTGCAGACACACTGCACATACTGTATACAGAGAGGACAGGAACTCTATGTAATATCTTTCTCGGAAAATGAGGTGCAGCGGCTGTCAAAGCTCAAGGACACGTAACAGTCAGGGGGTCTTGTCAGTGGCCATCATGAAGTAGTCTATTACACACAATATACCTCCTCATCTCCAACAAATGTTCCAAGTTCACATGACAACTAGAAGTCTTTTTTCATCAACAACAAAGCTTTCTTTTCTTTTCTTTTCTTTTCTTTTTGCGAGTGTAAAAGGCTTAAAGTTTAAATTCAGCAACGAACAAAATACTGTTTACCAATCAACACTTTGAACTTTTAGAGTGAAGATACTGCAATCAGGGTGCCTAACATAATTGGGTGGGGGGGGGGGCGTTGGGTGGAGTGACATAGAAGAGCACTTGTCATTATTAATGCGTGTGCATAAGAATTCTGCCCTGATGTATCTAAATCACAGACCTCATTTAAAACTAATCAGCTAATGATTATTTTTCCACTTTATACGCCTCTCACAGAGAAAAAAGGCAAGCTCTTTTCTCTGAGCTTGAAATAATGGTGGTTCATTAGTCTCATATACTGGACGTATCATTTTCTCTGTCATCCATCAACTAAAATGCACTGCACACAAAAGGAAAATGAAAAGGACGTTAGAATTGTCATTCCCCCTCACCCCCAATCTCTCTGTGACAAGGCCTCTGTGGACAAGAGGTAGTTTCTAACCGTGTCCATTAAGCCAGAGGTTTCAGGGACTTTATCGGCCTTGTGCTTGTCGTATTTACTTTGCCTTTTTTATGTCAGCGCTCTACTAAAAATAAAATGGTGCAGTGGCCTTCACACAGAGTAATTTCCACTTCATCAGAAAAGTATGGCATCACTAGTTCAAAGCTACACCAAGTGGTAGACCAGTTTTAAAGGACCTCCTGGCTGGATGTCTCCTGGGTAAAATAAAATGCTAAATTATGAATCCTTCAGTCAAAGGTAAAAGACTGTTTTTTTGTTTTTTTTTTGCCCTATTTGCACCAAGGAAGTTCCTATAATGATTTGGCAAGTTATATGCCCACATAAACACAGGTGACAGGAAATGTGTCAGAGTCTTTGATGTTTTAGGGAGGGGCCATGAAAACATGGAAATGAAATGCCATAGATGGAAGGTTTTGGATTACAAATACGGAATCTCAGCATATCAAAGAGAGTATGCCTGAGTTTTTGAGTCAGGCACTAGTCAAAGTATACAGAGCCCTGTGCTCAAGCGATCTCTCTCTCTCCTCACTTGATGTGAAGAGGGCCCACTATGTAACCAGAGGCAGTATTTTGCGCTCAAAAATATACTTCAATTGACCTTTGTGAGTTTCTCAAAGCCGCTGTATTTAGAAAAACCACTTAATCCCAGGGATGAGAAGCGCAAAGCATGAGTGTGTGTGTGTGAGAGAGAGAGTGAGTCAGGGTAAAGATATGTGCATGGACTGACATGCTCATCTTCCGACTTTCACATTCAAAAATAAATATGAGGGGGGAAAACAGAGAGAGAGAGAGAGAGAGAGAGGGGAATAATTACATACTGACTATCAACAAAGAACACCTATGTGATACTTTAAGGATTCCCACCACCCTCCAACTTTCTCTATTACAAAGTTTAACTGAGAGAAAAAAATAACAGTGATTGATCCAGCAAAAGCTGCATAGTAAACACTCCATGAAATGGACCATAAAACTCTATTTATTCCTCTGATCTTTTTCAAACCCAGCCAATTCACTGCACCACTGCAGGATGTTAGTGGTGAGGGCCTAGCAGAACGCCTCAGCCAAACTCACCTTGCCCAGTCCTTCTGGATGCTGATATAGTCGCTCCAACCTAAGGATTTTTAAGAGCTGTCTTTAATTTACATGTGATTCCTATTTCTGGCAGCCAAGACTGAAATGCTTTAAAGCGAAATCTTAAGGCTGAGAGAGCGGGCAGAGGATCACAGCGTCTCGCGGTGGAGCTGGCTGCATAAATTAGGACGACACTCTTCTCCAGCGCATGGGGAGGGTTGAGCCTTCATCATATTCATGAGGTAAAGAGGAAAGGGGGAAAAATAGCTGATAAGAGCCTGTGTGAGTCACAGTTTTTGACCGGCAGAAACAACCACTGCCTTCGGTGTTTTGTCATTTCTGAATACACTACTTTTAGGCACTGTTTCCTCTCAATAGTTCTGTACAAAGAGAGTAATTTTTCCAACAAGACGTGGTGGGGTGGGGTGTGGGTTGGTGGAGTGGGAAGTATGAGAAGATACTTCACGCAGTGATTTCCTCACCATATGAGTCAACTAGGGAGCTCTTTATTCAGCTCAATCAAACAGAATTAAAGTCGACGGAGTGAGGAGAGGTTTACGCTTCGGGAACTTAAGCGTCACCATCCCCACTTCCAAAATTCTGTCGCTACCGGCGATCCTTTATTTAAGATGCATCCAGGCTACTTATTTTTTTGGGGGGGACAAGCGACACAGAGCCATCCATTTCCCCAGCATCCCATCCAGTCTTTCCAAGTCCCAAGTGACAAGCAAAGTAATTAGCACCAGCTCATCAAGCTAAAATTAACTCTCCGCTTCTTATCCCCCCCCTTGTTTATTTACTGAGCAGTAACTGGGGTGTAGCACTCACATTCCCCTGTTCATGTCACAACTGTTTCAAGCATCCAGGTTTTCCACTCTTTCTTTTTTCCTTCTTCAGTGATGTTACACTGACCTCTGCTGGATGAGTAGATCGCCACTGATTTTCACGTGGTGAACAAGCGAGAGAGAGAGACAAGACACAGAGAGAGAGAGCGAGAAAGAGAGAGATTTATCATGCTCTGGGCTACTTGCCATGACAGGATGCACAGTCTTTTTTTTTCCCCCTCCTCTCCTCTGCTGGATCAAGCTGTCGTCCTGTCATCTCCTCCACTGTCTTTTTCGGGGTTTCTGTGAAGGAGAGATAGAACAGGATGTTCACAAGGCACCTCAGCAGGAGGGAGCAGGCTTGACAAGTCGTCCCTCATCATCCAACAACTTCCTGTCTGACAATCACAACTGTCTGCACCATTGTTCCAAAACAAGCCACCACCTTAAAAGACCTGTGGGCTGACATATTTTACACATATCAAGGTTTAGCTTCTCAGTGTTTATGCCTGGAGGGGAGGAGGGGGGAGCATGCTCCACAACACAAACACTCAAAGATACAGACTGACTAACCTCCGCTAGCACACTGAAAATCTATTTGCATACCAAACAAAAACACAGCAGAGCTAAGTATCAAGGATCGTCGGCAACCTGAACAACAACGCAAGGCAACAGAGTTTGAGTGTGATGGAAACACCGAGGGCCTATATCTGAATAAACTGACACAAGTCGGGTTTTAAAATCCCATAAAGCATTTTGTCAAGTCATCTCTCATATTTCCTTCCCTTTCATTACTCTCATGACTGATCAGAGAGAAAATCACAAAGCATGTTCTTATGTTTCTGTTTGGTTTGGATACCAACAGGTTTTACATTCCCACTTATGCCCTCCCTAATGTCAGTTATAACCTATACGTTTCTCCATTAATACTTAGATAGATAGATACTTTATTGATCCTCAAGGGGAAATTCAAGGGTCTCAGTAGCATACAGACATAACACACAACATGCACTTACAGCAGAAATGGTAAACATAAGTATACTGTAAGTATAACTAAACTCCACTGTACAATAGAGACAGTAGAAGATAAGACAACTAACAAAACTAAATACTAAATACACTATATAAATTAAATTAAGAAAGTCCAATGTGCTTGAGGGTGATCAAGCATAAGACGCTTGTAGTGACAGGGCCGGGACTGGTAAGGTGCTAAAGGGAGTGAGTGTCATGGTGAAGGTGCAAAAAGTAGTCAGCAAATATAAAACTTTTGCTGGTTGTACGGCAAAACAAAAACTCTTTCAAAGGGGTTTTGTGTGTGTTAGAGAGATAAACAGCACCACTACATGATAAATAACCTGACAGCCTTAATGATAAATTAGATGTCCCATATTCATGACTCATTGAGCACATTTGACTGCAGTCATATGGCTTCACTGCTGCATCTGCGCTGCACCAGTATTTCATGTCAGACTATTTTTATCATCACCGTTTAAAAGCATTTGAAAAGTGGAGACGAATCACAGATAACATGCAATTCCTTTTCCAGTCTTATGTAGTGTGAGAGAAAAATAAATTTGAGGTTATAGCAGCTGAAAAATGTGGGTAATCTCAGCACACAGAGAAAACGTGATCCAGCATCCCTCTCAGCAAGCAGAAACCTGCCATGTATTTCATCTCATCTCATTTGAGGTCCTGCAACTTTGAAATCTGTGAGCGAGTCAGAGCCTAACCTACCTATGATTATCTTCTGGTCATGAATCTGGGAGAGAGAAGCAGGAGCTACAGTAAGCATTCTCTTGTAATGCATTCTGTTTGGTTTTTTGTGGTAGCCTAACTTTCAACTGCCCTTGTAATAACAGCAGCCAGGCTGCCTCCTTACACCAAACAACTTTGACAAGATTTGGGAAAGATTTTTCAAAGATTGGAGTCTTTTAAGTAAAGCTTGAATGGGGGGGGTATTAGTTAAAAGATAGTTAGTTCAAAGTTGTTTGGTGTAAGATGGCCATTGCATGATATTATATCTACGACAGAGTATTAGGGCCACACATAAGGAAAAAATATATATTTTTGCCATGACGAGATTAAACTCGACATGTCGACATTAAACTCGAAATTTCGAGAATAAAGTTGAAATATTATGTCGACTTCAATCTCAACATGCGGGTTAGTTAGTATGCTATAGTTGTTACTAAACCCAATTCTGAAGTAGCCTACAATTTCACCAAATCATCTAGGCCAGTGGTTCTCAAAGTGGGGTCCGGGGACCCCTTGGGGTCCACGACCCATAGCCAAGGGATCCGCAAAATAATTTGCTTGAAATTATAAAGTTGAGTTTTATCATTTTAAAAATTAATATCTACAGATGATGCCCCTTTTCACCCATAAAACTTAGGTCATGAAGAACCATTCCTACTACTGCTTAACTTGGCTTATTTGTTAGCCAGCTATGAATGTGTAGAAATGTTTGAATCAGTCCATGTTGTCAAGTGATACAAAATCCAAAACTGACAAAAGACGAAGTTGACTTTTGGCATCTGCCAAAAAAACATGGGATAGTGGACCTGTCCACAACTTCAGAGAATACAAATGACATGCTTAATTGTTACGGTTATGAGGGGGTCCTCGGAATATTTTCTCCCCCACAAGGGGTCCTTGGAACCAAAAACATTGAGAAACCCTGATCTAGGCTACACAAGGCATTTTGTTGAGTCGTCAGCCAACTGATTGAGTCTGAGACCGACTGTCCAGATTCAGTGGCAGCTACTTTGGATCCAATTTAGTTTTGATGGATATGTCAAGATTAAAGTCGACAAGAATTTGTTTAGCAAGACCAAAGTGCAGGCCAAGTTATGTGGATTATGATACACCAACATGATGGCAACAATTGTAAAGATGTCTTAGGCTACTGTAAATAATCAACTTAAATTCCAATTGTTTCTAAAATGGACTACAAATTCAGTTAGTAGCTAACAGCCACATGGAACAACTTAAAATAAAAGGCTTCCTCCACCCAACAAAGATTGTTTAACTAGGCCATGCGACATGACGTCAATTAATGGGCCTATCACTGGATATCAGAGCTTAATCCCAGTGAAATGAAATGTTCTCGAAGTCTGCTCTGTTAGTTGTTTTTTGGCCTACAATTACGACTTGTTGGTGATTTTGTTTTTGATGGTAAATTTAGGCTTGGTTGTTGATTGGCCACTGTAGGAAATGCACTTGACTAGCACAAGGAATGTAACACATAGACATAATATATTATGTCTATGATAACACCTGGTAGGCTAGGCCTATATCTGGGAGCCATAATGCACATGATAGAGGTAGACCAATCGTAAATTCAGAATTGGTTATGCGACCCTACGTTGTGTTAACACCATTTTTTTTACAAGACACAGAAGTCTACCTTATTTGAAGTCATTGAATGTTCATGGTGGTCCTCTCATAATCTCTGACAAACAGGCATGGCAGCAGGCTGGCCAATAAAATGGAGATAATTTTCGATAGCCCTAGAAGACAAGAAGTTTTTTTTATGGTTTAAATAATAGCAGTAACAGTAAGGGATATGCTTTTATCATAGATCTGTGTGTCTCCCTACCTTGATTAAGCCTGTATCCATGTTTTGCTTAAGTTAATTCCTCAGGCCATCAGTGACAGCTAGGGTTGCCACATTTGATTTGTGTAAATAAATGCCTTTAATTATACCAGGCCTATTACTAATCATTTATTAACAAATGCTGCAAATGTTATAGGCCTACTGTTTAACTATCAGGCTAAATGGTGCATTCATTGTCACTTTAAGGTTGTTGAGTCTAAACGGTTCTTATAATGCCCTTTCACCAGCTCTTTTAAGATATAAGGCTAATCCATAAAACATTAAAGGTGCCATGTGTAATGTCCGCCAAAAAATCAATTCATACTCCACATTCCATAAAAGATGGGGCAGTATACCTCCAGAAAGTGAGTTGGTCTACCCTAGAGTAACAACCGAGACACGTGTATTGCAGTTTGGCTGGCGGTTATGTTGCCAGCATACCTCCTCCCATGGCGAAACTGGTGTTATGACACCTGTCAGGCTGTGGCTAGTAATTTAGCATGCTAATTTAGGTTGATTTCTCTGCAGCACTATACCTTGTCATTTTTTTAATGACATCATCGCCCTTATTTCTTCTCATTCTTTTGATGCGTGTAGCTCATTTTTTGGATATTTTTACCTCAATTCTTACACATGGCACCTTTAACAATACTATGCATATAAGTTATTCACCCTGTCGGCGTTGTGTAGGCCTGTGTAGGCTATCTCTTTTTCTTCGCCACTGGCCCTGACTTTGATTGTAGGCCTATATCCTCCTCCGTCTCGCGCTCCATTTTATCAAACCAAATCGAACCGAAATTTCTTTTTTTTTTTACCAGGTTACCCTCTCCAATCTGTTGCCTACCCGCACGCACTCACTCTCTTGGACATGCTTGCTGCGCGCGGCCAGTAGTTGTTAGGTGATGCTGATGGTTAAGGTAAACTTTCGTTTCGCAGGTCTGCATTACAACCAATCAAATAAGCGCATGCCTGCCTCCGACAGCTGGATACAATCAAGATAACTTAAGACAAGTAGTAGGATTGCAGGAGCGGAACGTAGGTTTTATTGAAAGTGAAACTAGGGAATACTTAAAAAAATAGAAGTGCATTTGCACCAAAAAACGAGACATTTGGTGTCACGGGAAGATTATCAATTTTCCGGGACAGACATTAAAAAAAGAGAACAATCCCTACCAGAACGTGTAACCCTAGTGACAGCGTCTAGGCTTATCAAACTGTCTGCATTTGACGATATGCATCTTATTTTAATGTGGTAGCCTACAGAGTGACTGTGGCCTTAAGTCAGTGATTTCAATGTTTACATTCCTAGGCTTAAAAAAAGTCACTAGAGAATGTCACTAGGCCTGTATTTTGATAGTAGGCTATCATATCCCCGTATCCTCGATGAGAAGGACTTTTATTTTTCAAGTAGTGAAGCTTGCACGGAAGTCAGACTGTAGACGTCAGTTTACTACTGGTACACAAAGGCACTGGGAGTCATCACCATGGCTGACATATCACTATACCTTACCAATGTTAATGTCACTGTTGGGCAGAAGATGGACATTGTGGAGACGGTAAGCTGTTTTTACAAACGTGAAACAGAAATGCCGATTAGGACTTCTACTGGGCCGAATGCATAGGCTACATGTATCTAGCCTGTCAGTTCTTCGGCTGCAACTGTTAGACAGTGCAAATACATTCCTCCTCATCGTCTGTTTATTTAACGTCAGATTAAACTGTTTGGACCCAATGGTGTTCAGTTTGCACTGGAATGAAAAGCTTGTGTCCAAGATGACAGAGGAGGATCACTTGTCTTTCAAATGTGTGTTGCATTGGTTTTATCTGAACAGAGTTATCTCAGACTTGCATTGGTTTTATCTTAACACCCTTGAAATAAATTAATCCAAAAACGTTTCTGGGGTTAGGTTGTGGAGACCTGTATTTGTGGCTAAACTGATTGTGTGTGTGTGTGTGTGTGTGTGTGTGTGTGTGTGCACTTAGAGTCCTACCTCAGGGAAGGATTTTGAGTGTGTGGAACTGGGAGACCTGGGGAAGAATGATCAGAGACAGGAGAAGACTCCTCGCCGGGTCATCCATTTCTCCAACGGAGAGACCATGGAGGAGTACAGCACAGACGAAGAAGAGGAGGAGGATGAGAAAGAACCAGAAAAGAAAGATCTTCTGGCTCCAGTTGACACGGTGTGTGTGAGAGAGAGAAAGAAAGAGAAAGAGAGATCTTGTAGGCGGTTGGATATTTTAAGCATACTTGCATATTCCTTCATTTTTCAAAGAGTAAGTGCATGGTGTTCAGGGTAATGCTGTTTGCATTTCAGTCCAAGCTGACCTGGGGCCCTTATGTTTGGTTTCAAATGTGGAGAGCTGCCACATCTACAATCTCAGGTGAGCCATGGCTGTAGACATTGAAACTGTTGTAATTCTTGACAGTCGGTGAAATGATCATATGGACCCTTTCAAGAGAGTTCCATTATCAGCATCATAGTTGGCCCCACAAGACTTCCTTTTTAACATTCCATATGTTATCTTAATGCAGAGGAAGTAGATTGGGGCCCAAATAGAACGTTCAAGCATTGCTTTTGTTTACCTTGTTGAAAGGGTCCATACTCTTGAGTTGCTGTAATGAACTTGACAACTAGTTTAAATAACCAAGATTGTTATGTGTTTTTCTTTTCTTCTTTTCAGCATGTGATTACTTGGGCGAGAGGATGGCATCACTCTTTGGTATCACCTCTGCCAAATACCAGTATGCCATCGACGAGTACTACAGGATAAAGAAGGAGGTTTGTAAACCTTTGACTTGTATTGTCTCTCTCAGGTTAAAATCGGGTTGATTGATAAAACGGAATGATTTGTGATTTGTGTCTGAATCTGACATGAATGAAATATACAGAACTCTCATTATGTACACTTGTATGTCACTTGTGATTTGTGAACCAAGATTTATCCGTGTTTAATCCTGATAGCACACTTTCTTTCTGCCTCTCATAATGTATTGTTTTCAGAAAGAGGAAGAGGAAGAGGACAACCGCCTGTCGGAGGAGGCCGAGCGGTACTTTGAGGAACAGCAGGGTTCCAACAGTGAGACCCGGGAGCCTGAGACACACCAGCCGGAAGGGACAGCCCCTCAGGTGACCCACGGAGACCCTCAGGCTCCAGCCGCTACTGCAGTTAGCATCCCCGCCATCGTCACCAGCACTTAACCAAAGCCACAATGGCCCGAGTAGCCAAAACGTTACGTTGTTTCCATTCAGGTTTTTGAGTGAGGCAACTAGAATTTTTATTTAGTGCACTAATCTGGTTTGTTTCTGAGGGATTAACCACACAGGACGTTCGGCCATAGGTAGGACTCCTGTGAGCTCCTGTGTTAACTCTGCGTTCTTCGCCAGTGGCCTTACTAGACTGATCCCAAAGCAGAATACAGCTGCTGCTGCTGCTGCTGCTGTTGCTGCTGCTGCTGTCGCTACCAAGACGTTATGAAGGACCAACAGAGTTGTGGGATGGGGAATCTAACATTGCCATAGACCTAAATGCACTTCTCACATAGGAAGCCTAAGATGTTCTTAGAGTCAGTTCACGTAACACTAGACCTGAGATAATATCTCAACTCAACACTTCTTTTTACATCATGTCAACACTTTAATTAGGTATTTGTTTCTTCGATAGGCCTTCGATGATAATGTGGCGAGGTATTCTACACGATAATCAGCCATCTCCCACTAGTCTTAAAAGATACAAAGCTGGGAAAAAGGCCTTAAACTCTATGACTCACTAATGAGTTGTAATAAACCTTATTATTTATATATTTATTTATTCTTTTTTTCCTGGAGGTTTTTTTACGTTACGTAAAGTTTTGTATTATTTTTTTGTATTTAACACACTCTAATAAAACTGTCTGTAATGCATATGGATGCTCCTCATGTGTGCCTTTTGTTAATATTCTTCTTCTTTGTGTAGCCTACTCTCCTTATCTGTCTGCCTGGTTTCACTTGTTACGTGTGTTTGTAGTAGGGGCTGACGTCTTCCCAGTCGGCTACAAAGGGCCTCTCTGTCCGTGGAAGGTCCGAGGGCAGCTGAGGTCATTCTGTCAGACTGTCAGACATGCACGGAGTGCACCCGGGGTGAGGTGAAGGCAGGCAGATGAAATTCAGAGCATGCGAGTCCAATCAGTAACCAGTGCACAAGGAGCTGAGCCTGCCTCGTAAGGAATGACTTGTCCTCCTGCTGCCCTCTCAGACTGTCTTCTTAGATTCATACAGTATGTCTGCTCATAATATGAGTTTTTTTTTCACCAAGCTGTTTATTCAATAAGACCACTGAAAGATGATTTTGTTCAAACCTTGTCTATATCATAAATGGGTCTCAAGACCTGTAAAATAATTCTGTTCAAACCGTATGTCTTCATATTTTTAGCCCTTGATATCATTTCAGTTTTACAACCTGAAAAATGCATTATCTGGGAAGCCATGTTTGGACATTAATGTATTGCAAAGTATTCATAGCATAGCCCAAACTTTGTAGGACGGAAGACAGACTGTTCTTGGCATGACTGAACCACTACAAGTTTGTATTGCATGCTCAAGGCCCTATATTTGGGAATAAAAGTGCAAAAAGAATGACATTATTAAGTTGTTTTTTGTACCCATTTGGTATCAATTATTGTATTTCCTTTAAATGCAATATCTTATTAATGTTGTGCCAATATTTAAAGTTATTTTTAAAAAAAAATAATGGGCTTTTCATATATACATAGGAGAGATATTAAATCCCTAGTGCTATTCATGGGTTTCATCAGGTCCCTTTCCACAGGTGTATTAATCAAGCACCATGCAGTCTGCATTGATAATTAAGGTGCTTGATTTTATACTCCTGTGGAAAGGGACCTGATGAAACCCATGAATAGGTAGGGGATTTCACACAGCAGCCAATCAACAACCATCAACAACTATGTGGAAGTAGCTCATTGTATAGGCATTTAGTGTACAAAATGGCAATGTTGTACCATAGATACATATATAATGTATGTACCATAGATGCATATATAAAAATGGAAATCAATGAGCATACAGTACAGCCTCTAAATGGACAAGTCATACTGAGCACATGTTTGTGTTCCATCCTACAAGTCTGATCAGGCTACAAATAATACTTGTTAAGATATTGACACCCAAACATGGCTTCCAAGATAAGGCATTTTTGAGAATCTAATAACTAAATAAATCAAGGAAGATCAAAAAAAGGAATTGTAAAAATGGAAAAAACTGAAACGCTCTGGTCTCTGGCGGAACTTATGCTGTAATATTTAGCTTTATGATCAAAGGAGCTGGTTACAATAGAAATTATAGCGGTGCGATACGTAATAGACCAGACTAGAATAGACCAGAAACTATCTTTACACTCCACAAACAGAGCGCTAACACTAACACACCCAGCTGTTAGTTTTGAAACCTAATCATTGTAAAGACAAACTTTTAGCAAAATCTGAGACGGTGTGGCAACCATTTTCTTGGATTCTGTCTGATTTGACACTGAATGACCCAATAATTCTTTAACTGTCTATTTAGAAATGAGCTGTTTCTAATGCTGTTTTTAAAAAGCGCGCTTGGTCAGAAAAAGGCCACCATTTCTTACATTGTTTATGTTTATTCAACAGAATAGACCTTAGAATATGGTGATCACTTGATATATTTGTTTTAAAAATATGAGTAAATGTGCAGTAGGTGAGTGAATAATGCAGAATCTGTGATGTAACCTGTTAGTCACTGGCTGTGAGTCTAGTGTGGAGATTCCAGTAGTCCAGTCAAGTGGACGGCTCTTCCTTATCCTCTTTTCCCTCTCTGTTGGTCTTAATTTAAAGTCCTTACCCACCACAAACCGCACAAGAAAGGGTTTTGTCAGTGGACAGTACAATAGTACGCTCTGTCACAGAGAGCTATGGCAGGGGAAGAATCTGTGGTATACACAGACGCACACACAAACACACACACAAACACACACATCCCATCTGCTGGGAATCACACACACACATGCTTCATACACAAATGAAGTTACCGGTTTTGCCTCCCCTCACCCAACTGCTGACGGTTGCCTTAGTCACCATTCAGCAACTTTCCATTGTCTGAGACATTCCCCAGGCCAGAAGCACATCTGGCCTGTATAATGGCACGCTTTATAAATGTGGCTTTGAGTAATGTGAGGGTAGGGAGTGTATTGAAGTGTGTAATATCTCAGAATAGAACGCAACCTCACGGATGGTCGTATGACCAGCGGTCAGGAAAGGAATGCTGTGACTGGTGTTCTGCCATGACTAGTCACTCAGGACATCTTGACTCACTGGCAGAATTTTCACATTGTTGTCACAGACCACAGTGCAATCAACCTTCAAGTGCAGACCTCTAGGTGGTGCTAGAGTGCTGTTCCGATGCAGCTTGTGAGAACCAAGTGTCGGAATAATCACTTGCATGAACAAGTGGAAAAACTAGTGGTTATACCTTGAGACTAGCGTGTGGGTGGTGGAAGGTCGATCAATGCTATCTGCTGTTTGATGTGTGTCAGAGGGGGCTAACTTGAAGGAAAGATGCCGGTCTTTAGCAGTGATTCTGAACACTGCTTGTTATGGGAAATTGGTACAAAGGCACTGCCTGTGCTCAGCAGAGTTGACCACCCCCCTGAGTATATTTAACATTTTTGGGGAAGCAGAGGTTGGTATTTTTGTGTGCTCTGAGGCTGAGTCGCACGTTTTGTGGTTTTGCACACATCCAAACTCAAACACAAGTCAGACATTTTACAGCTGATACTTCTGGGCTTTATTTTTGTTTTCTTTTTTTTTCAAAAAAATGTCCTAACCACAGTCGAACATGTTCTTCAAATTTCCCCAGCGTTGTCCTTTTTTTTTTTAAGACTGCAGCCTTGTGTCCTAGTTAGTTTTCATGAACGTTGGAGTCAAAGTGAGGAGTTTTCACATTGTGTACATTCCAGCCCGGGCTTTGGCAACATAAGACTTTTTTTGTTTGTGTTATTGTTGTCGTTTCCTCTCTGGCATACCTCCATCCATCTCACTATTTAAAACCAGCTGATGGAGTGGGCGTCTGGGCGCCTTTTTTTAGTCGGGGCCTAACAACAGACACCTGCATTCAGGCAGCCAAATGCTACTGATGAAAATAGCAGACGCCTGTCCGCAAAGCCCCACCACGGCCCTCCATTTAGCCGAGGCGAGGGGGACTTCCAGCATCCGTCCTTACACCTCCCCCCTCGCTGTCTCGTGTGCACTTCCTAATGCTGCAGTCAAAACAAAGCTTGACTCTTTCTCAATGCTATATAGGTGAAGCTTCAAGGTTCTGTACACCAAAGCAAGAGTCGAAGCCAAAATGCAAAACAACACAAGTCAAACAAAAGCAACCTAAGACCATGCCTGGGGGGTCTCAGAGCTCTGAGAAGGAAAGCATGAGCTGACATGCTATACATGTGAGCGGTTTTAAGATGGGGAAACTGACACCTTGACATTTTAGTGCACACCCATTTCAGTTACATTTGCATTTTAGACGTGTACCAGTTTTTAAAAGTCAACAGACTTCAAGTCTGGATTCCAATGCCAAGTATGTGTGCAGCAGTTGGCCTTTGCAACATTCCCTGCCCATACAGCTAAAACCAAACCCCACCCCATGTACTTCATATAGTTTCTCGTTTTCGTTTAAGGCCCTGTAATTGCTTGGAGTTTAACCTGCATGTCTCACACCTTATTATATCTCACACAGAGTTTGACAGTGACATGCATGTCTCAAGTGGAATGCAATTTGGGGGTTTCCTCCCTCTTTCATCTGGCTAAATGAGCATCCAACTGGCTGCATGATCACAGACATTAGTGAAGAGTCTGATGGTTAGGGTGGGGGTGGGAAGCTTCTTTGTAGACATCTTTTTGCACAGCAGGTTTGCCGTCTGCACCAAAAAAGAGAGCGTATCTCTCTCTCTCTCTCTCTCTCTCTCTCTCTCTCTCTCTCTCTCTCTCTCTCTCTCTCTCTCTCTCTCTCTCTCTCTCTCTCTCTCTCTCTCTCTCTCTCTCACACACACACACACACACAAACTCACACACACACACACACACACACACGCTGGTTCACTCACAGAGCCATGGAAAGTCCCTGGCAGGACACCGCCTCTCTGTTTTGCAATTGCAACCAGGCTGTGTGACTTTGCTACCACTCCACGGTATGGTATGGTGATCTGCACAAAGACCGCACGCACACACCCGTGAAAAGATAACCCGAGAGAGAACTGCCCTACTGTGATGCCCACACAGTGACCATTTATTTGGCATTTACTTGCATTAATCAGTGAATAAATAGAAAGCACACACTGTACCTATCAAGTAAGACAAGAGTATTTGAGATCTGACTCTTTTATGTTTCATGTTTTCCCTCTATTCTCTGTGCAGGCATATCATATCTCATAGCTAAAAGGAGGTGATTTTCATCTTGAGGAAATAAAACCTTGTGACTTGTGTCTTTCAGTGTTTGTTGTCTCTATCCGGATTCTTATCATTCTCCGCAGGAGGAAGTGAAGTCCCCTTGATTTTCTAGTTCTGTTCAGCTTCATGAAGTGGTCTAGTCAGAAAGGAAGGACCCCTTCCGGTAACGCTTTAGAATAACATGTGCTTATTAGGTATTAACAGTGCATAATAAGCAGTTAACAATTCATTACTAACAGTTAGTTAACTGTTGTTATCCTTTAATAACATTAACTAACTGTTAACATGCAGCTTGTAAGTGTTAATAAGCAGCCTTTTAAGTTACTTACAAGCATATTTGTTAACAGTTGCAGCTTGTTAATGCTTGTTAATGGTGTATAAGACAAAGAGGTGGATAACTAATACGCTTATAAGACCTTTCTTTGTTAACTGCTTATTATGCACTTTTAATACCTAATAAGCACATGTTATTCTAAAGCGTTACCCTACTTCCTAGTAAAAGCTGACGGTTTTAAAAGTTTCACAACAAAAACTGACAAATGTTATACAGAGAATTCAGCTGTCTCTTTTTATCCAAAGGTATTACTTAACACAGTATATTGTTTGCACACATTTAAGCGACCAGCCAAGCTTCTTCTGTTCTTCCAAGAATTACAATGCACTCTTAGTACTCTAGTTTTCTTTGATTTTCTGCAATGGTTCCGTATTTTGCTGCATGCTGCCCTCCATGTAACCAAGACCCAATTGAAAACATCCTCTTTTCTAAAACTGGGTGTGGTTTGAAAACATTCCCACAGAGTGTAAAAAGGTTACTGTGAGTTACATAAAGGCGGTAGCCATAGAGACTTATCTGAGATGGTAGGAACACAGTGTTCCCTCCACACCCTCCTTTGGCTCACAGACTGTGCCACCCCAAACACTGACTATGTAAACAATGTTACCACTGACGAGTTGCTTCGAATACGTTTTGTTTCATTCTCTTGTTTCCTCCCTCATGACATACGGCTCACGGACCATCTGTGCAGATCCCGCCGTGTCTTTGCCCCATATGAAGTGCTGTTTCTGAAGCCTCTGGACTCTGCTGTGCCATTTGGACATTTGAAACATCACAAGGGCCTACCTGACAATGCTTTATTGCTCACAGGATTGTCGTTATGTGTTATTTTTGTCTCCCAAGAGGAAATGCTAACGATAAAAGAGAACCAACATCCAGGAAGGAAGGAAAATCCCTGCATTTGTGGACGCCAGAACAAACCCCACGCACCGCTTGGTGGCCCACAGTAGATATTTATAGCCATAGCCATTCAAATGAAGTACAGTACATCCAGTGTGTGTCCTCTTATAAGGTGTTTGATGTACAGTATTTGGGCTTTTGTGTTGAGCAAAGACGTGCGCTCTGGCCCAACTGCATATTAAATACAGTAACTTTCTTTTGCTCAACCAATTACTTCTGTAGGGGAGTGATAAAGTCAAATGCTTTGTACCCTATATATTTCCATATGTAAATCATTTTATCCCTTTTTAAGTTCATGTAAATTGTCAATAGAGTCTACATTTGTAACATTAAACTGGACATCATAGGGCATGTTAGATCAACTACCAGTGAACTAGTGTATCTGTTTGGAAAGTCCATCTTATGTAAATATTCCCTGAGTTGTGATTATGCTTCCGCCTGGTTATGTCGTTTAATTCAATAGAGTCGGCTGTGTGCAGCTGCGTGTCAGACAGTAAGGAAAAGGATTTCAGGCAGAGCCATGCCTCCCGACTCCCAACTGTACTTTGACCTTGTAAAAGCACACAGAAGCAGCACAAGGAATTCCCCTGAAAGTTCAAGCGATTGCAGATGTGCCTCTCCCTCTCTTTCTTTCTCTCTCTCTTTCTCTCTCTATCTCCCCACCCCTCTACCAAATTGCTTGGCACTGTGCTTCAGGCTCTGGACAGTAGCGCTCACGTCCAAGACTTTGGTCTGGGAAGGCGATCAAGTGCAAACAAGTCGTGTGTGCACTGCGCTGTGCTCCACTAAACAGCTGGCCCACGCGAGGCTGAGTGCGTCTGGCCTGGCCTGGCCTGGCCTGCTGACAGCCTGGGATACGCATTAAGAAACAGAGGGAGCGCCGACCAGGGGGAAAGTTCAGGGGATTTCAGAAAAGGGGAACCGTGAAAGTCTGATTCCGGAAGGTTGCAGAGGCACTGAGAGCAGTTTGTTGTCTGGCATGCCTTACGCCTCTTTGACATAGTGTCTCTCACGTGTAACTCAAATGTCTGTTTTTTTTTTTTTTAAAATCCCCCTCCATCTGGCATGTGTGCATTCATTCATTGACACTCAGTTGACAAAGACTGACCCTAGACTGACCTACAGATTCTGCTCTTAATCAAATAAAACATTTGCGATCAGGCTGCAGAGGGAAAAAGTTCAAACTTCCTGCTCGTTTAACAGAAAGACAATGAAACGTGACAAACAGTCTATCTCATCACGCGTGTTTAGGAGTCTTGTAACCTTGGGGCCCAAGCAGTTTCAGAACACTTTACGCCCGACTCTGCAAAAACAAAATCCCTTGTCGTCTTTTTGTATCTCAAGTCATCAGGTGCTCAGTGCGGATAAAGTGCTGTCCTGCCTGCTGGTCATCGTGCCGGAGGAGCCTACGAGGCAAGGAGGGAAATTCCGAGGGCGAAGCACTGAGCCAGAGTCCCTTTGTGAACTCACTCTGGTTTATTTAAAAAAACATTTTTCTTAAAATTGGATGGGTCACGCGTGTACCAAGTACAACAGATCCATTGTCTAGCCACATCTGTTGTCATCCATATGTCCTTTCTTTTGTAACAGTTTTGAATACCGGTATGAGTTAAACATGAAAATACTAAAGTGATACCAAAACATTTGGGTCCTTTAAGGTGGATAGTGACTTATAGATTGCATTCATTTGGGGAATTATAAACAGAACCACAAAATTAAAAAGAGCAACATTGGTTTGACTTTTTATTTTATTTGACAAAAATAAATTTATCTTCAAATCTTCAAGACTTTTTGTATCCTCAGCAGTGTGTGTTGCATAAAACAAGGGGAATGTTTTATCTCTCTGAATGTTTCAGACATTTTATTTCAGTTAAAATAAAACCTATAGTCTGCCTTGGGTAACAGGTCTGTTCTATATGAGCACAGCCCATAGTGAAACAATTCTTTCCTCTTTACTCACAGTGCCATTGAGTGACCTTTGTTTTTACTTTACCAGTAGGAGGCAATTACTCCCTCTAAATTCCCCGTTCTTTCCCGGTCAAGCTCCCACCAAGCCAACCGAGCACCCACCATTTAACACACATTTATTTTTGGCTCCGTGTGTCAATCTTACCAAATGTGGCCAATGAGCAAAACAGTTTCCCCTTCAGGGGACAGTTGGTGAATTCACACTCACATGAGGTGTTGGGTCAGCATATTGTTGGCTAAGGGGAAAAATGTACACTCACTGAAAATGCACTGTAATGCAGATTATGTGTTATGACAAAACATAGTTTCCCTAAATCCTACTGGTGGGATTAACCGTTGCTGTGTGTATGTGTGTGTGTGCGTGTGTGTGTGTGTCTGTGTGTGTGTGTGTGTGTGTGTCTGTGTATTCCACTGTACTGGCCAGATTGTGCTGCTAATTGAGATTATTTGATTACTTAAGTATTTGTTTTGTTTGTTTATTTTAACACTGCTTTCGGGTTGAGACGGTAAAACCACCTGTAATAGTACCTGTGCAGTACCATGAACGAGTCTGTATGGAGCACCAAGTCATTTGGGGTTGTCATATGTGTCATTGTGTGAAGTAGCTCGCAATGCCATACAACTTTGTTTGGGAAATTCAGGAAGATTATAGGCTAGGTCACACAGGGATGACGACTGCCCCATTATCTTTGAGCGACAAAGATGATGTTGTCTACTCGGGAACCCCCAGACGCAGCTGCAGACTTGTTATGAACACAAACAAGGAGTTCAAGCCAGCCTGTGCAAAAGACCAGTTGGAAGTTCATGCCATGTGTGTACTCATGGAAATTCCTATCGTTTTTCACATCCATAAACGCATGTATTCGTAACATAAAACATTCATGGTATACTGTATCTGCAGTTTGGTGTCGTGTTCACCATACAGAGAGGTCTTTCCAGAAAAAAAGGGGTGACAGTATTTTCATTTCTTAGCGCCCTGTAGCAAACCAAAGTCCATTTCATGTATAGCATACTTCAACCAAGTACCAGAGAGGGATTCAATCAAATCAACAAATATCAAAGTGTGCTCAAAAAATGCATGACCCACAAGAAACATTAAATAACGTTTTATCTGTACATCTGAGACGGCATGTGATAGGTGAACTAAAGTCTTTGAAGGCTGCAAATGCATGTTTAGAGTTGTGCCATTTCATATCAAATGCCTCTAAGCAGTATGAGCTCATCTATGAGCTGTGTGCCTGTACGTCTGTTAAAACTTCCACTATCTTGTAATAACACAGCACAAGATGAGCACACATCCAAGTACACATGACTACATCATTAATGTATCGATTGCTCAGAGTCTGTGTAATGTTTACTGAACATTGTTTTTTTTAGCTTATACTACACTTCACAGTTCACACCCTTCGAAAGGAAAGCGGAAGAGGACTGATGGGTTTTCCCTTTTTTTTCCTGTGGCATAACACAGCAAGTACCACATAGTTTTTTTTTTGATCTTCTACATCCTGCTATGCATCAAGCTCATATAAGTCACATTGAAGTTTACATCTTTCTGGTGATGGTTTAAACGAAGGGTCATTGAAGGGTCATTAAAAAAACAATTCGGTGTGACTGTATACTGTAGGTATATGTGTCAGAATGAAGTGACTGGCCTTTGATGACCTGCAGATGAATGGTTGACTTCTGACCAAGACACACATACACACACCTGCTCCACCTTGGGGTTGGGACAATTGACTCAAGATCTCTTCCCACTCAATATCATTGACCACAGCTTCCTGCTGTACAGATGGTGTTTTACCTAACTGACATGGTGTACATGTGGCACTGAGCTGAAGCAGAGGCAGGAAAAAGAGACGCAGTGAAACACGCCTCCAGAGCAGCTCTATGAAGCACAGCGTTAACCCTTAAAGGAGTACCGTCACACCGGTGTGACGGGAATGTTGGGAAATGAACGTTCTAAAGAATATCTGGGTTCATTGAATTCAACATAGAATTTTAGAACCTTCAATTGTTACGGAACTTAGAATGTTCAAAAACGTACACCTTTACGCATCAGGGGAACTCAGTACCACAATGTGGTGGGCGCCAAAAAAAAAAAAATCATCTTCCTTTTATGCACATGTGTGAGATGCTGTCTGATATGCTGTTTTTTGGCCAACAGCTTTCTTAACACCGTATGCACATCATACAGGTCTTGTGTTTAATGTAGCTCTTATCAAATGCATACTTTCCAAATGCATGTGGTGCACTGGGAAAGTTTACTGACCATTTGCATTTTTTTTGTCATATTTTGCCACCTTTCAAACTCATCTAAAAATATCCACAAATAAACAATGGCAAAGCAAAAACAGGTTGTTACTGCTACTGACTTTTTTTGTTCATTGATGAAAATAATCACAATATCCCACACACATCCTTTAATTTGGAAAGGCACACACCAGTCTATAGGCCTCACAGTTGATGTATGCTGGTCTCCCACAGACTTGCTGGACAAAAATGTGTCAGCAGTCCTCCTAGATCTGGCCACCTGACCATACTGAGCAATTGCGGACAATGGGCCATGGTCAGACAGAACCCAAAGGTCATTATGAATGAGATCCAGAGTTCAGATCAGGCCTTTATGGTAGAATGGTCAGACAGAAGCCATCCTTCCCTTAAAGGCACATGACTGCAGTTTACCCTAAAGCACCTGTGTGACTCCCAGACCATCAGAACAAATAAAAGCCAGAGCTCAGAACTGAACCCCACAGAGGATCGCACCGATGCTTCCCATCCAAACTGGTCGAGCTTGAAGGATTGTTGCGCTAATATTTTATCTCCTGGGGGATTTTTAATGTTTGTCATTTTAATGAACATCATTCACTGAAAGTTTGTGAAAGTCTTGATGTAAAGTTCTGTAAATAGCAGTGATTAATTCACTCTTTTTCTTTCTTTGATTGACAGGGCTGACCCCCAAATGTGGAATCTAGCTGTCTTCATGGAAGTAACTTATCACATGCTGATCCTGCTTTTAGAGACCTGTGACACCAAGACAGACAACAAACAAAAATTAACAAATAATAAAATAAAGAATTAATAAAACATTTTAAAAAGAAAATTCATCTTAACTTAGTCCAGTTGGTTGCATCTAAGTTAACCGGCTGAGAAAAGTCCAAGGGCAATGATGGTAATATGATTATCAGATATGAAAATACATAAATTGGTTATTTCAGTATAGGCCTACCTCATTTTTAAGAAATGTACTAAATCACTAAAACCTGTTTTTACTTTCCTGTTGTGGAGTATTGTGTGAAGATGGATTAAAAATGTATTAAACCCATTTGAAGATAAGTCTGAAAGTGTACAGTGTAGAGAGCTTGAAAGGGTCTGAAGACTTTTTGACTAAGAAGTGTCACAGTCACTAAGAAGTGTCACAGTCACTGAAATACTTCAAAATAGAAATACTGAAAATAGATTCTTGGTTGGAAAACAAAACGTCAAACCAAAGAAAAAATGCAATACATTGTAGAGAAGGTTACACAAACAATAATCACTGCATTTATGCCTTTGAGCAACAGCATACCAACGATTCATTATGCAAAAAAAAAAAGCACAGCTGGCGTATCCTGCTTCTGAAAGATATACTGGTAGCTGTGAATGCTGGCCTGCCCCCCCCCACCCCCACCCCCAAGGTGACTTGACCTGATCTGCAAAAGTTCCCCTCATTAATAATCACACACAAAACACGGACGCTCAGGAACTAAATCAAAAGTCAACGTTGCCTTCACTATCAGTTTAAGACAGAAACTGTCTGCAGGAATTTAAGAGTGCAGGACAGGAACTTATTTTCCAGATCCTGGGAATTTCTGAAAAACAGGTAAGGCTAGCCGACCGACACAGTTCCTGCTTGCATGCTCCTCAACAGGCCCTGTTGTATCAACTGAAACATGCCAATTCCCTTTAGAGATAATAAATAGAATATGAATAAAGATCTAGAAATCTGTAGGGCATCTATTTCTGACACTGATCAACAATGACCAATATATTTATTGCAATTTCAGGGCTTTACATAAAAAGCTTGACTGTTTAGCTTGATTTATTTATTAAAATGTAATTATTGTAGATGTTTATTTATGATATGCTATTTTCAATTTTATTCCAATTTAACTGTGATGATCTTCTCTGTAACCGTGGCATCATTACAAATGATTGAAGCTGTTCAGCCAAATAAAGAAATTAGAATGTCTCACAAGAACATTCTGAATGTTTTTAAGCATTGCAGTAAATGTGTGCTTCGAGCACTTTGTGTACTGTACTTACTACTGTGGAAAACTGTGGTCATTCGGTGACATTTCTGTGGTGCCATGGTTTCCCCGCCTCCACAAGTCACAAGGTGGAAGGGGGTCCCTGAGAAACGCTGAGGGGGCTGGTCACACGCATAAAGAGAGAAGGAGACATATCTGTACTTAATGAGGGGGTGGGACACAGGATCTGAACCCTTGTGGGTAGAGTGTGGTGATTGTGTTCTTTTTTTTTTTCTTTTTTGGCCTTACGTTAGGCACTCCTGTATGGAGGACTCTGCATGCATATACAAATTAATTCTCTTGATTACTGATAAAGTGAAAGCTATAAAGAAAATAATCTCTATTAATCCATAAAAAGGTTTTTGTATTTAGCAACAGCTTTTGTCAAAAGCAATTTGGAAAACAATCAATAACTAGAAAGGCACATGGAAAATTGAGACCTCTGCTCATGCTAAATGCCAAAGGTCAACATCAAAATAATAATAATAATAATAATAATAATAATAATAATACATTTTGAAGTTTAAGTTGATTATTTAAAGTGATACCATGTAGTTATTTTACCTTAAAATTACAGCATCTCATTTCGATGATACACTGACTTACGTAGAATGGCTGACACAACCAGAATGTCTGTCATTGCATTATGTAATGGTGTTGTACCATGCAGTTGTACGAGCCTTCATCAGTTTTCAACACTAAATGGGTACCCAGTAGTACTTTAAAAACTGTTGACAAGAGGTACAAATACCATTTATTACATTGTGTTGCTTTAATTTTCTTATATAAGGCTCAGTGTGACTCATCTTAACCTTTGTCTTTACAAACTGGATTTTTGTAAGATATTTGACAGGAAAATTCTCTGTATCAGTCAACTGAGTTTAACGTGGTTATGACACAAACAAAATGTTCAAAATGCTAAGCCTATCTGCTATGATTTAAATCAAACTTCTTGTGCGCACTTGTTTCAAAATCTTGTGTCATCCTTCAAAGGGTGCGGAAAGGCAAAAGGCAAACAATGGCTCGGAATGCATTGTGATGAATGCATGACACAACTCAATGTGGATAACTACATAATGTCTGTCCAACAGGGGATCGACGTAACTGGGAAATCCCCACCAAATTAGGCTAAATGGTTAATGACAAACATTGTAGACAAGGATGTCATGAATCACTCTTTAAAGGAAAGATGAGAAACAACTGGTCTATTAATGGATGATAACTTCAAACTCATCATGAGTGTTGGGTGTGGGACTGCACAAGATAGGTCCACTGTTGAGCCTTCTGGAAATGACATTGGACACAGTGGTATTCCCAGGCCTACTTAATTTGAAGTATAAGCTATGTGACTTTAAACAATATCAAAATATTGTGGTTTGCAGCCTGCTGTAAATTGCAAGGTATTTATTTGTAGCTAATTTAGTGCACTAGGCTGTTTACTAAAACGAGCGCACAATACACTATTGTGCACGCAATCTATCAATCTATCTATAATTTAATAAATCTGAAGAGGATCTGCAATGTAGCCTATATTTCCGTTTATTTGCTGTCACGTCTGGCTTTGCCGTGCTGGGCGTGCTCACTCCGCCTTCGACAGAATAAGTTTGGGCGGTCCCCCCCCCCAGTACCATGTTCCTTATGTGACATGATGTCCTTGTAACATACAAGTCTATCTAGTTAGTTAGTTAGTTTATTGTCCCCTTATGGAAATTCTTTTTCACATTTTCCATACGGCTTTTCATCCTACATGGTCACAAGCACAGGATGGCACATACATGGTTACAGACGTAGGGATGACACATACAGACACATTACATACATCATGTGTATGTCTGTATGTGTCATCCCTATAGCACAGATCATGTTAATATCAGTGAATCACACTCACCTCCTGGACAAGTTTGCCTGCCAACAAAGCTAGACATGAATTTGTAGGGCTGTCAATTGATTAAAAAATGTAATCGAATTAATTACATACTCTGTGATTAATTAATCTAAATTAATTGCATATATAATTTTTGCTGTGAAAGTATTTTAAATATTTAAATTAAAATGAATCATTGAATAATCAGCATTAGTGACATTAAAGTTCAAAAATTCTTTTATTATTATTTTCACTGTTCAAATAATGGCTATAATAATCTATGATATGACCTAATATGCTGAGAAAATAAATTCAAAAGTGCTTCGAGAAGAACACTATTTCTTTGCATTGATGTGCAACTTTAGAGTTGACTTTTTTAAGTAAATGTTCCAATCAATGATCTAGGCAGCACATTTTCTTTTCTCTCCTTCATTTTACAGTCTAATGGTTACTGACAATGGCTCAGGGTCAAAGGTCATACGGAATCGATTAATCTGCGCTAATTTTTTAATCAGTTATTTTTTCTCAAATTAATTAATCAAAATGAATCCGTTATTTTGACAGCCCTAATTTTTATAGATGTGGCTCCATGTCATACTGGAGTCTTTCGACGGATTCTAAATGAAATCAGGCCCGTGGCTCTCTAAAAGAGCCTCCTGGGCTGTAACTTTAACAGACAGTCTTAAAGCTACCATTGAAGTTCTAGTCAACTCTGGTCTGAGTTTGACGAACAGAGCAACAATAACTAACGGTAGCCTACGTGGCTTTTGCGATCGGTCAGAATTGACCATCGAACACAGATGAGCCAATGGGGCTGTGCCAATGGGGCAGTGTAACATAGATAGATAGATTGATAGATAGATAGATAGATACTTTATTGATCCTCAAGGGGAAATTCAAGGAAATAAACCATAAATTAATAAAGCTGAAGAGGATCTGCAATGTATGCTATGTTTCCGTTTATTTGCATTACCGTACATGACATGACCCAATGTCCTTGTTACAAGTCTTAGCCTAGAAATCTAGACGCACCCTCGCGGCCAGGGAAGTCTAGCAACTCTCCGTTGGCTTGCGAGCTGAAAAATTATACTTCGATCAGGCCAATCACATCGTGAATAGAGTCGGTAGGCGGCCTTAACATAATGATGGCAGAGTTGCGACGGTTCGGCGTGAATTCCCTGCTACTTGAAAACAAAGAAGATGGATGTTGCTGTTGGCGAACAGCGTGGCACGAGTTAAGCTTTTTTTAAGTTGCCAACAAATTTGAACAACTAGCCAACTAAGCTCCGCTGGTGGGAAAACGCATGGGACTCATGAGTTGTAGCGCTATCCTATTGCGTGCAGTCAGAGGGAATTTGAAAGACAACCGTTTATCCTGCCCCTCGGACTGAGCACTGGGAATGGTGAGTCCCCAGACCCTACATCTTGATGTGGGTCTGGCTCGTCAGGCTATGCAAGTCTATCTAGCACAGCTAATATAATATCAGTGAATCACACTCGCTTCACGTCTAACACCTTGTCCTAACCGGACGCGATGCAAGCGAACATTAGCGTTAAAATCCATATAGACCGAAATAGTTCGACAAGCTTGCCCGGGTCCTGTTGGGAGTTGGGACGCGGTGTTAGTTTGTCACCCAACAAAGCTAGATTTGAATTTTTAAGCAGAGTTTTGGCAGCACTGAAGTTCTTGTCAACTCTGGTCTGAGTTTGACAGACATAGCAACAATAACTAAGAGGGCGTGGCTTTTACTATCGGTGACCTTCTTAATGGATTTTTCTTTCCATGGTGCTTTCTGTGTCCTTAACCTTCTTGAATTGTAAAGGACCACTGTCATCCCTAATATTTGGCATTTTTTAATTAAAATGATCCAATAAGTCTTCTACTGAGTCTGACAGTAGACTTGACGTCTGTGAAAGTGCTTGCTCAAAGGAAGCACTGTCTGATAATTTATGATTCTCCTTTTTACCATCATGGATCTGTTCTGAGTGTGTGGGGAAACAAATCAAAGAACATGCAGAAATGATCGGATAAGGCCCGGTCTTTAACAGTTGAAACATTGAGACTCAGTGATCAGGGGGATCAGAGGCACAAGATCCTGGGCCCCTACATAGGCAGTGATGGGCCCCCATGTCCAGCAGTTTACCTAGCTCTTCAAGTTCAAGACTTTAGCTGAATGTTTTGGAGGTCTGTAAGTAGTCACTAATAAAATCTGAGGAGTTTAGTAATATGAGCACACAATTTAGTGAGCGTGCATTGTATTGATTTAACTTACAAACAAATGCAATGCAGCTCCGTAGGCTAATACTGCCCTAGGACGTAGGATAAGAAGCCTTGGCTTCTGTTAATCACATAGGCCTACACTTAAAATGAAGTAGGCCTGTGAATACCTCTGTGTTGATGTCACTTCCAGGACAGGTTATTGTGGACATCGTATTTACTAAGTTAAGTGGATAAACCGGGCACTCTAGGAAAATACTTTACAAGATCGAGTCACCAAAGCTTTTCTTTACGTCTACAATCCTTGGTACCCATGGTAACAATACACTGTGGCGATTGACCCCGGTAGTACAAACTGTAACTAGTAAATTACTTCCGGAATCGACCTGCATGTTGCAGCTTCAATTTTATTCCAAAGTGTCTTCATTGTTGTGCTCTTGCTTTTTCAAAGAAAATGTCTCGGGGGTCAAGTGCGGGGTTTGATCGGCATATCACTATCTTTTCACCAGAGGGAAGACTCTACCAAGTTGGTAAGACTGCCATCGCTTTGATCATGAAGTGTTTTCTGTAGACTACCGGCTATCTGCCTTGTCATGGCAGCTTAGCTAGTCACATCAGTAGTTATGACTAGTTAAGTTATTTCTCACAGTCAGTGTCTTGTGTTAACTGTAGTTATCTAGGTAAAGTTATACAAAGCGCCTGGTTTATTCATTCAACTTATTAAATACGATTGTTAATACAAATGAAGATAACGGTCAAGGAACTAGGTGGCTAATAGCTATCTTAGTGCTAGCCGCCGCTAATAGCCTAGTCAGGGAGCAACTATTCAATAACGATAACGTTTGTGTCGTTTAGCGACATCTTCATTCTACTCAGTGCATGAAAACAATATTACCCTTAGCATTTACCCCTGTGCTACGTACATCATGCAGTTATAGGTTAATATGATCACATGAAGGTAAAATAAGTTAGCGCCGTTATCTAACATTATTCATAATAGCTAACCATGGACTGGGTTCTATGATCAGTGTTTTCATTGTGTATGAATGGCATTCTATCACACAATTTCCATTAAGTGTATTTAGTTGTTTTTAAATACATTTGTTTTTGTACAATTCTGCTACTGATTATAATGTAAACATGTATTATAGCCTTAAGCTGGACTTAAAGAATTAACAGTATTATTTTCCCATGTCCTCAGAATATGCTTTCAAGGCTATTAATCAGGGTGGACTCACATCAGTGGCAGTCAGAGGGAAAGACTGTGCAGTGGTGGTCACACAGAAAAAAGTACCGGTAAGTCGGCATGTCAGAAACCTGCAACCTGTGTCATCAGCTGTTTAGCTGAACCCAAAAACAGTCTGACATGTTGAGTCTTCTCTGTTGTGGCTTTAACAGGACAAGCTGCTGGATGCGGCCACTGTTACTCACCTCTTCAGAATCACAGAGAACATTGGCTGTGTTATGTCAGGGATGACCGGTAAATCAGATTGTGCACGTGCTGTATAGCACCTCATACCAGTCTTGCATGAAACAAAACTCCTGACAAACCACCTCACTTGTACATCTGAAGGATCAAAATATTCACAGTAAATGCTAATATTTCTGTGTTGCTCTTCTAGCTGACAGCAGATCTCAAGTCCAGAGGGCCAGATACGAGGCGGCCAACTGGATGTACAAGTACGGTTATGAGATTCCAGTGGACATGCTCTGCAAAAGGATTGCAGACATCTCTCAGGTTTACACTCAGAATGCTGAAATGAGGCCACTGGGCTGCTGTAAGTATTCAGAGCTATCTCTGCTCTAATATTTGTGGTGGTAAGGCCATCCTTAAAAATATGTTTGCTTGCCAACTGACTCAAAAATTGCGATTAAAATTGCGATTTTTATATTTACATCCATCTTTGATCACCCTTGAGCAAAATTGATGAATTGAGAAGATAACACGTTCTGATAAAAAAAAGAATGCCTTTGCAAAATGTACTATCCAAATAGAACCACCAGAGAAAGCATCCCCAATCAGAATTTTTGATTGCTGTTCAGAAATTGTGTGTCATACCAATCGGGTGGAGAAGTAACACATTCTATTTATAGCCAAGTTGCCAGTAAAGCTAAAATTTCATTGAGTAGGCCTAGCCTTCGGTCATCGTACGATGAAGAGAAATTTAGGGTGAAAACAGCTGGGAGACTTCTGGTAGGGTATGTGAATTCAACACGCATCAGTCATGTCTGAACATGAGCTTAGTTTAGAAGTTTAATGTTAGCAATTTAAATATACAAGTGGAAAGAGCATTAAAGCACCATGTGTAGGCCTTTGTGCATATTGTGTTTTTTGGTAAGATGTTAAATGTAGCTAATTCTAAAACTTAACTTCTTTAGGTCATGGTAACAGGCATAGGCCTGTCTGCATGTCTTTGTAGACAAGAGACACAATCAATCTTGAATCAGAAATGGTTGATGTAGAAGAATCTTTGCTTGAATGTCATGAAATTGCATGCCTTTACATGTGTCTGTATAGGACCATGTAGTGAGTCATCACAATATTCAAAATTATCTCTCTTTGGCGACTGGCAGTAAAAAAAAAAAAAAACAATTACCTACCTATCAACAATTCTCTTTTTATTTGGATGATACAACTAAGAAATATATGTCTAAGGAAGGCCTAACAATACACCTTACCGGCTGTATGTCTTTTCTGCAGCTAGGGATATACATTCCAGATTAAGGGTCTTGTATGTAAACATAAGCTGCATCTCTTAGGCTGCGTTTACACTGGCAGTGCTTGATGTACAGTTCTGATTTTCTGCCTATATCCAGTTTTTTTTGGACTGACTGTTTACATTTACATTTGATATCAGACATCTGTGTTTACATGGTTCACTAATTTGTATAACAATTGAAACAATTGCTGCACATTGGAATTCTGCCACTTAAAGGAGCATTTCACCACTGGCAAGATGAATGTGTATTCATATTGGGTCATTTATGTAGTAGAAATGGCTTGTATTTTTGGCTCATGTGGATGAAAACCAACAACTCCCAGAATTCACTGCCCTTCATTGCCATGCATGGCCACTCCCTCAGGAACTAAAGTTAGGCTAAAAACACACTGAGGGACTCATTAATATAACTTTTTGGCATTAATAAGGATTCTAAAATTAAAACAATCAGGCAAACTTTTTGGCTCAAGGGCCACATTGGGTTTTGAAAATAGCCCGGCGGGCCGCACAACAACCCCCCCCCCCCCCCCCCCCCCACGACACATACATAAAAAAATACATTTTTTATAGCCTATAATTTAGTATGAAAAGTATAAAAAATACTGCTAATTTTATCCTGTTTAACAAATGTATAAATTGTGCACTGTTGCTTTAAGACAGTCGCTTTAATTCACGTTAATTTCTCAATGATCTTCTGCCTGCTCCGCTATGGCTAGTGCTATACCTACGGCTGGGCCCTCTCACAGTTTTTAAATGGTCAGTAGTGGGAACTACTGTTGCCTTCATGATTTCCTTTGAAAAGTTTTTTATAAGGACATATCACTTATCAACAATGACAAGCCAGAACCTGCGGCTCTCTCTCCCTCTCGTGAGTGCAGACGCGTTCCAAATTAAATGGATCGCATAATGTTCACGTTAGATCTGCTGCAAAGGAGATAACTAAGAGTTAACTTAGTTTAACATGATGTTATCTCTATTTAACATGATGTTTTGACATTGACATTGTAAATGTTCTCTAAGGAGAGTGAAAAGCAGTTTGCAGTAAAGCTAACCAACTATCGCAGGGAAAAAAATAGCGAGCAGCCTGATAACCAAATGAAATGCTCGGCGGGCCGGATGAAAGTGCTTGGCGGGCCGGATCCGGGCCGCAGTTTGCCCACCCCTGAGCTATGTTGTCAACCTTTTCCTCCTATTGAAATAACCATTTCTCAAATAGGCTATACTCTAACCAACACTAAGACATAAACCACTCCCAACATGAATTTGAACTTTTAATTAAAAAGAAATATATGAACAATGTCACCCTGACCTGAGCATTAACAATTTCTTGAAAGCCGCAGTTACTTGATGACCAACGTTATTGTTCATCGAGAGCCATTAATCCTGCCTGCCTGTTCCGAACTCAGGCTGGCAAAAACAAGACGATTGCCTCTCTTCACAAGTCTCTCGCCTTCAGGATCTTCCAGGAATTGGGTCACATTTCACTGATGGTGTAAACGTAGCCTTAGACTCTAGGGGCCCTATCGTGCACTCAAGCGCAATTGAGTTTGTATACTGGCGCTTTTGGCTTTACTATTTTGCATTCAGCTCATATTGGAATTTTCCCTCCACAGGCACAAGTCGGTAAATTAGGGAATGCAATTGCGCCCACGGGGGCAGTTCAGAGAAAAGAGGAGGCGTTTTCTGTTTTTTTCCAAAAGAGAGTGCGGTTGCTGCTTCACATATACCCAATCGAACCGATCTTTTGAGGGGAAACGCTCCACGTTCCGATTCAAAGAGCCAGGTGTGAAAACGCCCTTAGATTACATTGCAAAAATATCACCATGCATTCATAACCTCGTGATTCAGTGAGAGTGATCCCAAAACATTGGACTGAATCCCAACTGAACAGTCTATAGCACTGTGAACCGCTCCTGGCTGCGCCTGGCAAATCTGCCATCAAAATAGCAATCCGCTATGCAACAAGCGCGCCTGTTGCACGTTACGCCCAAACCACGCCCATGAGTAATGTAGCTACTTCAGACCACCCCATTTTAGATTTGTGCCTAGCGCAACCATGGAGGTATTATATATAACTGGAGAGTGTGGTTAAGTCCGGAGGCTAGGCTAGTAAATCCGGCCAATTCATAGTCAACGCCATATTGAACACTGGGGCAGAGAATGGCTCGGATCCAGCGCCAATCGGCTCCAAGTTCCAAAGCTGGAAGTGACGCATGGACCAACGTCGATTTTTATTGGACATTCTGTAAAAAGAGAGTCGTCCTCCAGTTCAGAGGGTGGCGATAATGCACATACCTTGCTTGCCATGTAACAAGAAGAAGAAAAAGTTGCTCGGGAACGTAAGTCGAGTCCGAGTGGACCCCCTGGGCGCAACAGTCATTTATCCCGCCGGTAAAATAGCAACAGTTCCCAAGATCCGCCCCCAAAGCTACTTGCGCTTTGTGTTTGATACTTGTGTTTCAGATTGTTAAGATAGCGCCCTAAGGGTGCGAGTTTGACAGTGTATTTTGCTGACAGTGCATGCGCACTGTGGACAGAGTGAAGTCAGATGCACAAAGTGGGCTGAGTCAGGCCGAGTTAATTTAAAAAAAAGATAGATAGATAGATCAGAATTTAACACTGGTTGCATGGGATTGCTTTACTCCATTTCACTTCACCAGAGAGGTCTCGCTCATTTCGGAGTCTCCGCCTTGAAGTAGCTTCCCGCTACCTATATCACCGCCGAACTCGCGCCCTATGTCTCACACACTTGAGATTTCAAACACACAGTTGAAAGCACATCCATACCCATTTAAAGTGCTTATGTACATTTGAATGGTTGGAAATGGAATCTAGAGATGGTTAAATGAAAGTGAGGGGAATACTCATTAATTGTCTTTACTTCTACTCTAGCGAGTGTGTGGATGCGTATAAGGCCTGAATCTGCCACTTGCCACTCTGCAACTGAGTTGTATGTGACTTATAAAAAAAGTCCCCATTCAAAGAGTTGTTGAATGTTGTGTAGAAGAATCCAGCATTTTCTATAATGTTCATCATGCAATCCTTTTCTTCAGGCATGATTGTGATTGGTGTAGACGAAGAGTTGGGTCCACAAGTGTACAAATGTGACCCAGCCGGCTATTACTGTGGGTTCAAGGCCACAGCAGCAGGGGTCAAGCAAACAGAAGCCACCAGCTTCCTGGAGAAGAAAGTGAAGAAGAAACTAGACTGGACCTTTGAGCAAACTGTGGAGGTGTGTGCTGAAGCATTAATATTTATTATGACCACCGCGCCGCGCAGATTTTTTTTTTTTTTTTTTTCTCTTTTTCGCATGCCAAAATTTCCGTCAATGATTCCCGGGACACTGAAAGACCGGGGTACACGAAACTTGGTGGGCATGTAACCCCACATGGATAGCATGGAACCATCGTTTTTCGTTTTGATCTGTAGCCCCCCCGCTGGACTGGACCCCCCGAAAGGAGGGTAGGGCAGACACAGTTTTCTGTGAATATCTCGAAAACCGTAGGGTTTAGGAGGACCATTTTTCTTTTGTATGTTGATCTCAAGGGGCCATGTCAACCCATTCCATAACCACTCATTTCATGTATAGCGCCACCTAGTTAAACACAAAAAAGTAAAAATGAGGTGTTGTAATTGAAGGTATCTGTGACCTAACATAGTCAAAACTGCACGAAATTGGAAGTGTAGGATCATTATGACACCCTCTGTATGCATGCCAAGTTTTGTGGAATTCTGTTCATGGGGGGCCACACAATAAATTAATTTATGTTACTATACACCAACTGGCCTGTAGGTGGCCGGAGACAGTTTTCTGTGAATATCTCGAGAACCGTAGGGCCTAGGAGGTCCACCTTTTTTATGTATGTTGGTCTTAAGGGGGCATGTCAACCCATCCCATTACCACTTATTTCATGTATAGCGCCACCTAGTTAGAAAATTAAAAAGCAAAAAATGAGGTGTTTTCATCACAATATCTCTGGCTGACAAGGTCAAAACTGCACAAAATTAAAAGTGTAGGATCATTATGACATCCTCCGAATGCATGCCAAGTTTCGTGTACTTTCGTTCATGGGGGGCCTTACAATAAAATAATTTATGTGTACATTTAGTGACGTACACCAACAAGGATTCCCGGGACACTGAAAGACCGGGGTACACAAAACTTGGTGGGCATGTACCATGTCATTTTTCGTTTTGATCTGTAGCCCCCCCGCTGGACTGGACCCCCCCGAAAGGAGGGTAGGACAGACACAGTTCTCTGTGAATATCTTGAGAACTGTAGGGCCTAGGATGACCATTTTTTTCCGTATGTTTGCCTCCAGGGGTCATGTTAACCCATTTCATGTGCACACATGTGCACAAACAGATACACACACACACATACATTCACAGTAATCATACGTATGACACATACTCACACAGTAGACATATGTACGCTTGCATGCACAGGCACATACGCAGGCACACACACACACACACCCACACACATAACATAAACATAACACAAACAATCAAGAATTTCTCAGAATTATGAACAGGCAAGATGGAGGTGGGGTTGTATAAAATGAATTTTACATGTGAAATCTATGAACTATTCATGTTTTGGTACTTGTTGTCTAGCAGGCAGATAGATACCAGTGAGAATTGAGTGTGGATAATGCAATTTAGTGAGACAGTTAGAATCATATAGGCCTTTCAGCGTGATTTCTTTTTGTGGAAAAAATGTGCTGGACTGGGCGGCGGTCATATTTTGTACCGCTCTGCGGTACATCTAGTTTAACATGCTATGATTTGAATTGCAAATACTGCATTACCTATCCTGGAGGATTAAGTGAAAGAAGTACAGTTTAGAAGTCTGGAAAATGTGGATCTTCTACCCCTTATTCTCTTATACAAGGTTTTCTAATGATGGTCTTTCTCCCCCTCTACCTGTCTCTCCCTTGATAACAGACGGCAATCACCTGTTTGTCAACGGTGCTTTCAATTGATTTTAAACCCTCTGAGTTGGAAATAGGAGTTATCACCACTGCGGACCCAAAGTTCAGGTAAATGGACACAGACATATGCTTACCAGTCCATATCTCATGTTCACTCATACCACATTATATTGGCTCTTTTGGACAGGCTTGGGGTTCTGGACCTGTGGGGTTGACTCGTAATTTAGATCATGAAGTGGACTGAAGGCATTTTTACACTGTTTTAGTCTATAAGATATTGGCGCTTAGGATCTTTGACACTTATTAAATTAGCAAACAGATTTTGCTTGTTATTAAATTAGATTTAGACTACACTTTGGCCATAATTTAAATTAGGCCCTAATAACCATTTTACATATAAGGATTGGTGGCATCTGATTGTTGACGTTCAAGGTACATCAGGTCATATTCTCTCTTTTTTTTTGGCTAGGATCCTGTCCGAGTCAGAAGTCGATACCCACTTGGTTTCCCTGTCCGAAAGGGACTGAAGAGAGGCAGGAGGCATTTAGAGAGAGACCAGTCGGACCCAGTTACAGAGTGGTGCAAGCCTTGTTTCATGTATATTTACCCCGTTCCATTAAAGACATTTTTGAGAAAAAAAAAGTTTTTTTTTTTTTTTTTCATTTTAATTTTATAGTTGTTTTGCCGTGTCCCACAATTAAATTGCATTTCTTATGAAAAGTTAAGCAACATTTTACTCAACGGCTATATTCACATGCTTTATCTGTATCACAGAGATTTACACGCATAAGCCCAATTTCCCCAAAGTTAATGAGACAGCACAAAATGTTGACTAAACCCTATAGCGTGCCTTACAGTGACACAACACTGCTGTCTGCTTGTCCTCTTCTGTAGAAATGGTGGGCTCGTTGGCAGACGACCTCTTAAGTTCCCATTTAGGGTTAGGCTCATACAAATATAACAAGCTGGGAAATTCTCAGTTATGAATATGCTGAGAGTATTACAATAGACGCATGACACTTGTGGTGGTATCTGTGTTCATTTGCGTCACAGTGCGACCGGAGGTTTTACATCTGAAGACACTCTTGAGTCTCTGAATGACTTGAATTTGTTATCAAAACAATATTATGCAAAATAAGAGGTACATTATGCATTGTGCACTCGTGAGGCCTCTGAAGTTCTACGCCATCATTTACAAAATGCACTGAATGACTGAAGAGGGCTGACTGATGACGTACGTCCAGATCACATAGTTCTGTTTTTCTGTGTGCTTCGGTGCCATTCTAGTTTACGAAACTGTCAACCGCCATGCACAGAGGAGAACTAAGCAGCACTTTGGAGTTTCCCCTCTTAAGGAAATTTAAAATTCCAGTCTAATATAAACACGAGATGACCCATATCTGTACCCTCAGGAGTTTCCCTTGGAATTTGCGCAAGATAACTCTCTACTGAGACTGTGGGACTGAGGAAAGACGTAGGCTAAATATTTGTATCGACACAGGGGTCTGGTACAATCCACTCCACCCCCCCCCCCCCCCCCCCTCCCCCTCAGTAAAAATGTCCCTGTTGTCTGTGAATCAACCTACACTACAACTAACAGTACTCCTGGTTTTTGTTGAGAAAGGTATGTTTCTGTCATGTTACAGTGTCACGTGTTGTATTCTCCTCTGCAAACACAAGCATGTGTGTCCAAGATGTCCTTGCGTATTTCGGGAAATTCTTAAAATAATTATTTAGCCATAGGGGAATTTTAGATGAGTCAGCTGATGAGCCTATCTCCACACACTGAGGGAGTGCTGCGTTCAAAGGAATAAAATAGTGATTAGTCATGTCTGCCAGCAAGGACATGAGTTTCTGCTTACACGTCATTGCTCAGACACAGGATGAAGGGTCTTGCATCCTGAGTGAGAGATTAGGGGTACAGCAAGACAATTTACTACAAAAGAAACACCTTTGTGCGTTATGCAAATATGATTTATATTTATGAATATATTTACGTTTTGTTTGTTGTAAATGGTCTTTGTCTCCCCTTTTGTATTTCACATAACCAAGATGAATTTAAATAAGTTGAAACCTGGCAGTAAACACATTTGTGATTTGGGGGTTGCATGTTGTTAACTTTTGTTTTCACATACAGTTGAACGTTTTTTTGTAGTCTTTCTCTTTAACAAAAATCCACAAATGATCATAATTTAAATTGTATGCACTTGTCTTGTTTAATTTATCACCATATACATATAGTACAAAATTATAGTTTACAATAGTGTTACATAAATTGATATGTACAGGTAAAAAAATAGTGCTCTCTGTATTTACAATATTTAACAGCTATTCCCAGATATTTACACAGTTAACATAGTTCTGCGGAGTGTAGATTTGAGGTTCTTGAGGCCTTGTGCACTTTTTCTCCCAGACACTTGGGTCAGTTAGGAAGCTTCATTTTGGTCTTGGTCTGTGCGGTCTTGGTCCTATGGAAGTTTGTGGAAAGCCAAGCTGAGTTACCGATGAAATCCTCAGTGAGTTGGAGACAACTTTCCTCCAAAAAGAATGTCATCGTACATCTGTGGAAACAGGTAAGTCGCTAGATTAGAACTGGGCATTTGGTGAATAGAAATGATCCTCTTCACAGGATCACATGGATCACTAGATCTGTATAAACTACTGACACCCAACAAAGTTGTGTTTTTATATTACATACTTTTAATTACTTTTTCTGCTGTTAGTGAATGTGTGTTTGTTGTCTGTATGCTACTGAGACCTTGAATTTCCCCTGGGGATCAATAAAGTATCTATCTATCTATCTATCTAAAGTTGGTTCTATAGTGTAAGAAGCAAGTGTGAGGAACCAAATCATCATATAGGTGATTGATCTTCTGTTAGCACAGGAACAGAACTAAAAGGGCACAAGAACTTACTTCATCCTCAGACTCTTCATTCTCAGATTCGTTTGGCAGTTCTCTGAGGTCCTGTGCCGTCCTGTCGTACAGCTGCTGTCGGATCTCGCCATTTTGTCGGCCATACGTCAGGTGGTATGGTGTGAATCCCCCGTATGTCAGGCTGTTGACATCGGCTCCCAGAACAATCAGCTGATGCACAAGCGAGAGGTTCTGGAGGTCCACAGCGAGATGAAGCGCCGTTCGGCCACTGCACTGTTCCTGTAAGGAAACAAAAGTTGGTTAGTCCTTTAATCTAAACCAGTGTTTTAGGATGTCAGATCTGTTTGGAGGACACTAAAGAAAAAAGATATTATCACTTCACTTACTTTGGAGTTAATATCTGCTCCTAACTGAATGAGGACTTCAACCATTGAGAGGAACCCGTGGATTGAGGCCAGGTGGAGGCAGTTGTGTCCTGTTAAAAATATTAAGGATATCATAATCAGATCATTTCCTCTGAACAGTTTCACGTTCAAGGACAAGAAACTGAAGACCAGAAAGTGAACACACTTCTGATGCCATGTTAAAGGTGGATGAAGACAATGAAATGGTGTACAGGTGCAGAAAGCTGCTTACCATTATAGTTTGGGAAGTTGAGGATGGAGCGCAAGTGGATAGCAGGTGGCACTTGTGTGAGAAGGCTGAAAGAAGTCATGGATCCCTTCTTGCAGGCTATGTGTAGAGCTGTATTTCCACTGTGGTCTACTAACCGCGAATCACAGCCAGCTTTCAAGAGACACTCAACCAGCTTATGTTGTTCTGTTATCACAGCCAGATGAAGGGGTGTCTGAGGGGGAAAAAATAAGTTAGATTTTTTGGCATTGGATCCCATTGTTATTTCTAACTGTTTCTAAAATCTTACACGATTTTATTTTATTTTTTATTTTTTTTGCAATTTGTTTATTATGGCTTCATCAAGTGTTCATTAAGTACCTGTCTTTGGCTGTTCTGTGTGTTCAGGAATGGGTCCTTGTGACATTGTTTGATAATTTGAATGGCTTGGTCTTCTGCTTCGTGAATAATGGCGAGGTGGAGGAACCTGTTGAGAAGCAGAGGCGTTCGTTAAAGTCCCGCGTTTCAAAAATACTTTTACAAAGGAAGTGGTGTAACAAAGAGTACGCATGAGCATTGAAGCGTTTCGCAAGAATGGACTTTTTCTGGTTATTTCCACCAGTTGTGGCTTGACACGACTGATGCTTTATCAGTTCCTGGCTGAGCGCCAGGGACTTTCCTGTATGAGTGGATTGTCTCTCTAGCGCCACCAGAGATTGACACCGTGCCAAATTCTGTGTGGTCTTACTATCATTTGTTTACCACCATTCTTGCAGGTTATACTTTGGCATATTACAATTTAAACAAAGAAAATGAAAGCTTATGCATTACTTTGCAGAGCTCTATTGAAATGGTTATGTTGATTATTGCAATACCTTACGCATGCATTCGTCCACTTGCAAGTGTTTGTATGCAGAGCAGTAACTATTTATTAATTAGTCTACTTTTAAAAGAGTTTTAATAACTTACGTGTCACCGTCTTCTGTTATTTGCTGTTTCCAGGGTTCACAAGAAAATTCTGTTCTTGTTTCAGCCATATTTAAATTCTGAAATTCCTCCTGAAGAAGTGCGTATTCGCCCGATTTAAATGAGTCCAATCCACTGTCGACGCGCTCATCTTGGCACGGGAACATTTTCCTATGTTTTGAGTCCATTTCATCCAGATCATAATCCATTGGGTTGCTGTTGTCTATTCTGTAGATATCCATTGCGACTACTGTCTGCTGTCAACTCAAGAGCTCTGCAGTCTGTGAGCCGACGGGGAGGTGCACCATATTAATGTAGGCCTACCCAGCATGGGAGGAGACTGATGGGGATTTCCGCATAGGGAAACTCATAGAACGGGCTTTTGTGGGAAAATTCCCCATAAATGACTCTTCATAGTAAGACTGAAAAACCCGTAGTTTCCTATTAGGCCTACTTCTATAATATGCCTGCTTCTGTGCGGCAAAGTCACAGACTTGGTATGAATGAAAACTATAGACTATGAATGAAAGTACGGGTAACATAGAATCACAGACCCATCGTATTTCCAGGTGAAATGAGTGGTGTTCAGCCCATTGACGTGAATGGCATTACTCAATGATGCATCTGTTTGAGTTAAATCTCCACTACATGTAAGCCTAGATTTTACTGGAAAATTGGAAAACTGGAATGTCCCAAATTACTGGAAATTTGCCATGTAGCCTACAGAATGCAGGGATATGTTATTTTACTATTAGTGACAGGCTACAACTCAGAACATGGTCCCCATGACATCTTATCTTAAAATTGTATTGCATTGAAAAACCACTGGCTGCAACATTATCTAACTTTTGTGGTGCCAGAATTAACTTTATCCACTAGTCATCTGACCAGACAAACATGCTAGACGTAATCCCTGTGGAGTGTCCCACACCAGGGGGCTTTCTTGGATAAAAAAAATCACCAGCAGCATCTTGTAAAAATGTGTAGGCCCTATGTAGGCAATAGGTCCCACATGCATCAGTTTCATGTTCCTGAATGTGGTCATAAAGGTTTAGGGAAATTCAATAGAAAGTATAGGCTACTGTAACTGAAAGGTATCTTAGCAACTGTTTGCTGAAGGGAAATGGATTTGGAAGCTTTACTTTTACATCACAAGCTGCCTACCATACCCTGACATTTGCACTTCCAAAACCCCTGAAGGGTGTTTACTTGCGCTGCTAGGGGCGGGGGAAGAACAAAATAGCAACTGTATCACGGCACAGACGGCAGTCGTGACACTATGACAGATACTGTTAAGCAGCATGCTGGCACTTGATACTATGACTTACTAACTCTCGTCAACTTCAGCTAAACATTGAGTGTCATGATAGCATCATGCTTGAAATACTGAAGTACTGTTTTTACTCTGGGGTTTCTTTGCCTGATGTCCCATAACCCTCCCAATTTAAAGAAGCAACATGAAAATACAAAGGGTCTCATTGTGATACCTGCTTTCACTGTCCGTTCTTGTTGATTTACTAATGTTGCAGGTGCTGCTTTTGTTAGGAAATTGTGTTGACTCTATAAACACACAGTGAAGGCTATACTGGTCCATACATGCCCAACCCCAGTACAGCACAGTGTTTGTCTGTGTGTGCCCAGTCCTCCATCACATGTTTCACCACCAGTGTTCACCTGAAGTTCTTTATCTGACACACAAGGTCTTCATGCAGAATTATTGAGAGTGAAAGTGTGCATGATTTTCCGAGTTAACATTTAAAGGCCTGCCTGCTGTCTTCTGACATTTTATTTCCTGCATTGCCTTCATGACCTGATTTGGGATGACCTTCTCTAGTCTATTAGTCTCTTTCTTCCACTATGTCTTTCTTTCTACTGTCCATTTTTTCTTTTGAAAAAGACCTGAATGGGCTTCTGTTGTAAAAACAGTACAAGAATGAGTTTATGTGGGAGAGGCGTGTGTGCATGCGTCTTTTAAACATTAGTGTCTTTGATGGCATTCACAGCCCACCTTGTAGTCTAGACATCTGTGTTTTACCACTGGCTCCTACTCACTCTCTCTTACCTCACAGTGCTATAATAAGAAGAGCAGATTTGTACCAGATTTGTCTCAATGCCAGGGATTTGATATAGAGTGATTCTGGGACTTTAGATCTGTGTGCGTGTGAGTGAGTGTGTGTGAGAGAGAGAGAGAGAGAGAGAGAGAGACCGAGATACAATCCGGACCCAGTACAGGCTCAGTGACCACAACCTAGCAGTAGAAACAGGCAGACACAGAAAAACCTGGCCGCCAAAAGAACAAAGAATAGTGGTCACTGCCAGGCAGAGGAGCACTTTCTTCTTCACTGCCAAAAATATGACACTTTAAGACAGCCCATTTTCACTATATCCAAAAAGTCATACCAAATGTTATAGACATTGAAGTCAATAATAACATGGTGATACTTCTTGGAGAAGGGCCCTCTGCTGCCCTGGCAGCACAACATGTCTTAAAATGTTACAACATGGGGGACATGGTATAGAACAAAAAAAAAAAAAGACCTGTCTCTGTGTTAACAGACACATGCTCCAGTGCACAAATATATGTACTCACGTGCCTAAGCACACACACACACACGCACACACACACACACACACACACACACACACACACACACACATGTTTACCTGCATTGCTGTATATCTATTTTCTTTCCTTTGTGATTCTACTGTGTTATCTGTAAAACTGGCTTTGGCAACACTACCCAAACAGTGTGTGTGTGTGTGTGTGTGTGTGTGTGTGTGTGTGTGCGTGCGTGCGTGCGTGCGTGCGTGTGTGTGCGTGAGTCAGAGGGTACAAGAAGTGTGACTGAAGTCACACCTCAGTATTGTTCTGTGCCATAGGGCACTGTGACATTGCAGTAGCATAATGAGGTTTTCCAGTGGTTGATGAATGTGGAACTCGGATGCTGTGAGTCACTTTATGTTGATTCCAGATTTTCAAATCAAAGGACCAGCAATGGTTATAATGGCATGATAATTGTGTAATATTAAAAATTAGGCTATAGGCCTACGTTCAGTGTGGAAATCAGATTGAGCTTTATTCCTGGTCTATGTAAGAAGCTTTTTGTTTACAATTTTATTTTCTACTCAGTGTTCCATTTTCTCTTTACCTGCACACCCATCAAGGGGAAAAAGCAATCAGGGAAATAAGTAGGCCTATGTTTCTGATTCCACTCATCTTAAGCCTATACATTTTCTGCTGATCTTTATCTTGTGTTTCTCCGAAGTGTAGGCGTGATGCTGGGTAAGGAAACCCCAAGTTGTTTGAAAGTCTTAGTGACAAAGCTGAAACCTATAATGGAGCACATTCATATCACAGAGGTGTTGGTCCTGTCTGCAAACTGACCTCCTTTGTTGTGCACTTTTGTGTTATGCAATAACATTTGCATAATTTTCTTTTTGTCTCCACGCACACACACACACACACACACACACAAACGCGCGCGCACGCACATACACACATTAAGCACACAGGTCCCCCTGGTGGATTTTTTTAACTAGCCTGTCTTCCGTCTTCACTTCAACTTTAAAATTACAACTTCAACTCCCAGGTATCCCAGCGTCGAACCAAACCGGTTTAATGATTGGACACCAGGACGTCTTTCTTCCAAAGACGCAAATGATTGGTCAAGACATATCCGTGTTTTGAACGTGTTTCCTGGAGCTTCGCTCTCGTTGTTTATCTTTTTATAACAACCACCACCGGGTACCCGTCAGCCTTAATTTAGTTCTGTTAGATGGTAGGAGAAACTCTTCAACATGCCAGTCCACTCCCGTGAAAAGAAAGAAAACAACCACGAGGACATGGAGGTGGATTATCCGGAGCAAGACGCTAGCAGTTCTGACGAGGAAGATACTGTAAGCTCATCTGTTTCTGAAGATGGAGACACTTCAGGTAATCAGATAAACTGTAGTTAGCTTGTAGCTAACACAGAGAGTAAATGTTTTGTTTTTTTAAGGGTAAAGTCATATTGAGTAACGTTAAACCCCATCCGGTTGTCGTACATACAATGGAAAATGGCCAATTCGTAAGACTATTCCACTGGTATGGGTTTTAGCGTAGTTATCTTTTAACCATCCTATGTAAATTAGCCAGCTAACTGGCTACAAGTGTTATTTCCATGCACAACATTGAAATATGGTTTTATGTGCAGAAATGGACGATGAAGATTGTGAGAGGAGAAGGCTGGAATGTCTTGACGAAATGACAAATCTTGAGAAGCAGTTCACGGACCTCAAAGATCAGTAAGCAGGCCTACCTCTGCCTTCCACCTCAGGGGAACACCATCGACATTTCTCAGTATCTCTAGTGATACTTGCCGACCTATGCTTACCTTGGTTTTTGACCATGCATTGTGTATATGACACATCATCAGTCCAAGTTCTTCATCTGTGAAATTATATATCGTCAGATTATACAAAGAGAGACTGAGTCAAGTTGACATCAAGCTGCAGGAAGTCATTGCTGGCAATGCTCCGGAGTACTTAGAACCCCTTGCCACCCTTCAAGAGAATATGCAGATCAGAACCAAAGTAGCAGGTAGGTTTCACATGGCGGTCCCTACTACTCCAGTGGTATGGCTGTTTACACAGTGGTAATACAATGAGCAAAGTTCTATATGTTGTTACAACAGTGATTATCATTGAAGAATGCAAGTTTGTGGTCGTAACGAATCTGAGTTTAATAATAAGTTTCACACTTGATTGTAATACGTTTTTTGTTGTTGTTTATTTCAGGCATTTATCGTGAGCTGTGCTTAGAGTCTGTGAGGAACAAGTATGACTGTGAGATGCAGGCTGCCAGTCAACACTGGGAGGTGAGATGCACAAGCCAGGGGTCAGAGGTCAAATATTCATGAGGTCGCCTCTTCCTCAGACCTCAACAACAAAGTGCATAGAGATGGATGTGTATCTCTAGCTTATAACATTCAAAATGTATGTGTTGTGCATATTTCACAGAGCGAGAAGCTACTGCTGTTTGATACAGTTCAGAGTGAGCTGGAGGAGAAGATCAGACGCCTAGAGGAAGATCGGCACAGTATAGATATTACCTCAGGTACAAAATATGTGTGTATGCTCTTTATACTGGAAATCAAATCCAAGGAAGATTAAGTATATTTTGTTGTTGCTGTTGTTGTCGTTGTCAGAATTATGGAATGATGGTTTGCAGTCCAAAAAGAATAAGAAGAAAGATTCTTTCACCCCTGGCAAGAAGAAGAAGCCTGTTGTTGTATCAGATATCCTTCTCTGTTGCTTATCTTTTGTGAAGTTGGTCTCAGTCTTGTATGGAGGCTAAATTAAATCCCCAGAAATGCATAATCTTTGTGTGTGAACAGGTGACCTTCATTTATCTCAGTGTGTTGTATTGTTTTTACATTTAGTCTGTTCCACAAATCTTTTTCCTTAACATTCTTACGGCCATATATTGTTTACATGTTGCAAGACTTGGATATACTCGAAGACTGGACGGCAATAAGAAAGGTATTGTTATGTCATCATTTGGACTCTAGCTATGAAATTAGTTTGACCTATTCTGTGTAAGGATATACTGTAGTTTGTTTGTTATTTGCTAGTTCAAGTTGTGTCATGCCTTTGTGGTGCAGGCAATGGCTTCAATGGGACCACACAGAATGAAAGTGGATGGTAAGAACTTAATATGTCTGTGTCATCAGTAGATGTGCTGTCCTCGTACATTCATTACATTACATTACATTACATTACATTTGGCTGACGCATTTTTAACCAAAGGGACTAACAACATGGTAACAGTTAAGTTTTAAAGCAATTCTCTCAACAATTTTAGGACAATTTAAAAACGGTGCAGTACAAGTAGAGTAAAGTAAGAATGAGTGCATCAGTGAGTGCTGTTTTTACATTCACCTTACAGTAGTGATATATGAAGACTCTTACATATTCTATCCAACGACTATATGGTCTAGTTCCCTCAAAGCCTGAGAAGCATCACCGTGTTGCTCGCTCAGAGGATGGACGTCTGTTCTATGACAACAAGTGGTATTCCAGAGGGCAGGGCATCTGCATCAATAGGAAGGATGAGTATCCTACCAGGTAGGATGACCGACGACATTCACTTGTGTATGCATGCTTAACGCATTCATTGATCATATTGATATCTTTAGACATGAGCAGCTTCAGATCTTTCTTCCTTTTTTTTCCTCTTTTCTTCCTTTCTTTGCCAGTGCCATCATCACCACTATCAACCATGATGAGGTCTGGTTCAAACGACTGGATGGCAGCAAGTCGAAGCTCTACATCTCGCAGCTGCAGAAAGGCAAATACACCATCAAGCACTCTTAGTGGTGGCCGAGTTCCATCTACTTGCTCCTTGTGTTCTCTGTTGCCATTGCAACCTGGCCTTTGGCCTTGTCCTCCATGCCCCCCCCACCCCCTTTCACTCTTAAGTTTGCCATTCAAATGCAAGGAAGTGTGGAAGTACGCTACGGCTTAGTAGCCTCTTTGTACATATGGATGTATGTATATGAATTGTCATGATAAGGCCATATTTTTACACTCTAATGTTGAGAAGAATGATGTGCTGCTATAAGAAAAACGGGGTTTGAAGGGGAGGGGAAAGCAAGAAACTGTGGAAGAGAGAATGTATTGGGTTTTGGGTGTCTGTGAGTGTGCCTTGGATAAGGTAAGGCTCTCGCCCTGAAGGATCCCTCAGTTGAAGCCTTGCTGAGAAGAGTATTAGTGCATAATGAGTGGCCACTTCTATAAAGTCGTTTATGAAATGGACATGTCGGCAGTAATTGATTCTGCAGATACTTGTTGTTGCTTGCCACTAGCACTAATTTTATGCTGAGACAGATAGTTGTACAATGCAGACTTGACTTATTTCAAGTCTTTGAAAATGTATGTTTCCCTGCTTATGTGTTGAAATTGTTGTTGGTGCCATTATTACACACTATGAAAATATGATATCAGTATTTAGATGGCACAACCTCAATATACAAATAGGCAGAGTAAAGATTTTTTTATTTTTTATTTAATGATTTTGATTTAATACATATAAACTTGACTTACATCACTCACTGTTGCACAGTCTCTCCCCTGGATACTCTGTGAGCAGTAATGCTGGATTAGTCATACTGAATGTCACACAAATTAGAGTCCTGGAAGGCAGCTGTGCATCTAAACAGTGCACGCGACAAGTGTTAATAGTCCTTAGGATGAACTTGTCTTTTTTCCTTTTTATATTTGCACTCTCCAATCAGATCATGAGATTGTGTCTGATATGAAATCCAGATGTGTTGTTTTGCATGCTCACAGAGGTGCTCGGATTGAAAATATGCCTGCAGCACGCGTCACAGAGTTGCCGAGTCTTGCAGTAAACTGCTTTAATTGCTGCCATATAGAATTTGTTTGGTTTGTTTTTAATTGATGCTGCACTGGCTTGTCCGAACTCTTACCTCCTGTACAAATATGTAGCAGTAAACTTCTTCTTGAACTGCTTCTTGCCATGACCTTGCACCTTTTTTGATTGAAGTGTATATTGATGTCCAACCCATTTGAAAGAGGAAGAAGTTGAACCAGATAGATGTTATATGGATATATACTTACTACCATGCATTTTTTTCTGTCACTTTAATTTTCCACTGGAGTCTTTATTGACTTAATAAAGAATGGAATGAAAGATTTCTGGCAGTAGTCTAAATGAATGAAGATTCTCTCTCTCTCTCTCTCTCTCTCTCTCTCTCTCTCTCTCTCTCTCTCTCTCTCTCAAAATATATGTTTGCGGTAAGCTGGATTGATTATTGTCTCTTTTATAATAATGCTGAGGTTTTTACACTATGACCGGAATGACACCAAAAAATGTGCTGCGCTGTTTAGCGTCTTTCTCCCCTGGGGCCCTCTCTGCCAGTGAGCCACTCAGTGGATTAACTCTGACCACGATCGATTACATTTCAGTCTCCCGGGAACCCGCAACTGCCGCCGTCAGAAGAACCTCACGATGACGAAGGGAAAGTGGGAGACGGAGACGTAGACTGTAGTGTTGTAATCCAGCCACTAGGTGGCAGTAAAGGTGTATGGGGAGATTCCATCGACGCACATTCTGTATGGGCACCCCCAGTGATGCTGCAGATATTCCCATGTAGGTTTTGACTGTGGCAAAGTAGTTCTATGTAAATAAGCCATATGTTCTTCATTTAGGCAAATCTCATATACCAGCGGTTAAACAGTCATTTAGTAGTTTTGTCTAAGAAATGACAATGTAGCCTACCTAAACCTTCAGAACTAGAGGAGGCCCAGCTGTATATTGAGAGCCCATTTTGTGTCAAACTATCTGTTGATACTGTGGTGGTGACTGAGGAATACTAATAGATTTAGAGGCAGGGTGTCAGTAAAGTGATAGGTAGGCTACAAAGCTGATGAGAGGTGAAGACTGAATAGTTCACTGGAACAGAAGAGTTGGAAGCTCAACTGATAGTTCAGGGTTATGGCTCATTAACAGATGGTTATTAACAGCTGCTTGTGAAACATTAAAAAGAAAGAGGAGGAGTGTAGACTATCTGTATCCTAATATGAATAGATATTCTTCTGGTTGCTGGGGGTATTCTGTGTGCTGCTGAGGACAGAATGTAATATAACACCAGCCCGCAGCATCATTTCATAGACTTCACCTTCAGAGCTCTGCTCAGATTAAGAGTTCAGCGTGGCAAAAGGTCCTGTCCCTGTAAATGTTACATTGTTGTTTGAGATTGTGATATGGAAATATATTGAAATTTGCAACTGACAGAAACCTGAGAGGACGGTCCAGGCTGGCAGGCAGGTAGACAGGCTGTCAGGCCAGGCCCATGCCGAGTGAGAGTGTCTGATGTTAATGAGGTTTTCCTCTAACGAGGTGATGGTGAGCATGCCTGCAGAGTTGGCGCTTTGCTCAGGACTGTGTGGAGGAGGAGGGGGGAAAGCAGAGAGAGGGTTTTTTGGATGCAGTCCCAACATGCCCTGAACCAGTGTGCTGACTGCAGAGTTCTCAGAGAGAGGTGGAGGTTTTTCTACCTTTCATATTTTCCTGTTTTTTCCCTTCTTTTTTCTTCCAGACTGGAATTACGCTATAGGGATTCCCCCTGCAAAAAAATCATTTTTTTGCCACCTAGATTTAACATGGATAGCAACCTAGTGGATGATAATGAGCATTAATTTTATTAGTGAAGTTGCTCTCAAACGCTAGGCTATATTAGCCTGGAAAAATCCAAACTCATTCACAAAGTCAATGGAGTCTGGTGACTCTCGATTGGGAAACGTTTCCGACACTTGCATTGAGGTGGGCACTAATTTTGAAATCATTGGTCCAGAGATTCCTAACGTTACTTCCTACTTCGCCTAAGCTTTACAAACTGACAATAAACAGCATTAACAGTCAGGAAACAATGTATGTGGGTCTACCTTTTCTGTAAATAAATTTCTGCATTTTTCCAACTGCATTTTTTGACGTTTGCAGGTGTTGCTGCTACTGTTTATCACAATAAGTTTCGGTTTCATCTGACATTTTGATCTATGGTGTTCCAGACTAGATCTCCCTGAAGATTTAAGTGGGCAGGGCCACACTAAGGCTATATGCTATTCATTTGTAAATGCATATTCTGGTCTTATCAAAACTGCACTAATTGATGTTGCTTTGGTCCCAAATGGAAATGTACACTCTTAATCATCCACAAATAGACCCTAGGTTGTTGTTATACAGGTGTTTCCCTTAAGTCCTAAGTCAAGCCTTTAAAAAAAAGTATATCAAGTATTCATACTGCCCATTACAGGTCTGCATCATTAGACCAATTATGGGGTGTGCGTGTGTTAAAGTGCTGTTCTCTCGAGCCTGATGGCATTGCTCAGGTGCTTCCCACCTCTAGAGCCGTATCTTGCCGGTGCAGATGGTTAATTATCCACCCACGGCGGGCTCCACTTATCCATACGGTCTCACCCTGCCACCGCCGCACTACTTCTCATAATGGAGGAGAGAGAGAGAGAGAGACAGAGCATGACCATCTGCTTGACTTGGCCTTTGAGAGAGGAAGACTTTTTTTCTTCCCTGCGTCCGACCTGCTCAATGAAGGCAGATTCAGTTCATTGTGGACATCGATTTGCCTGAGGGGTGATGTCATCCTGCCACTTTATCTGCACCCCACCACCCTCGTTCAAGGTGGGGTTACTCACACCCCCCTTCTCCCCCCTGCGGCACAGGGCCCTGGCGAGGAGGTGTTAAATGTTTCACATCGCCGTGCCGATGTAACATCGGCACTTTCTCGAATGACACGCGGCCCGACTGAATCATTCATGAGTGGACGACTTTAAGATGGTCAGTGAAGGAGAGCAGCGGTCTGCATCTCCCTGTGGAGTGAAAGAGAGAGAGAGAGAGAGAGAGAGAAGAAGAGAAGTGAAAGAAAGAGTGACATAGAGAGGGGAAAAGACGGAATGGGGAAAAAGAGACAGAAAGAGAAATGGAGAGACAAGGGAAAAAAACAGATAAAGAGAGGGGGAGAGAATGAAGCATCATCCCCCGCTCCACTCATCCCCATCCTCCTCCTTTAGTTGAGCGGAATCTTCCAGAAAGATCCGGAAGAAAAAACAGTTTGACTCTAACCCCCATCTACGCCCTGAATAAGCCCTTTCTGAAGAGTAATTCTTTATTTCCTCTGCTGCATATGAGACTGTTAAGTTAAGTGTGTGTGTGTGTGTGTGTGTGTGTGTGTGTGTGTGTGTGCGCGTGTGTGTGCGTGTGTGTGTGCGTGCGTGCGTGCGTGCATGTGTGTGTTGGAAAGGCATCTTAGGGTGCTGCCAGAAGGGGACAGTGCTGCCGTCGGAGGCGTGATAAGTGGCTTAAAGTCAGTGATGCCTCAGCATTCTCCACTTGTCTGTCCCACTCTCTCTCTCTCTCTCACACATTATGTCCCTATTTACATTTTCTCTTCTTTTTCTATCTCCTTCCCTCTACATATTTTCCCAGCTGTTTTTCTTGTCTCTGTCTCACTCTCTGTTTTCATACCATCTCTCCATCCCTTTCCCTGTTCTCTGCGTACTCTCCCTTCCCCTTTTCTCTTTACTATCTATCCCCTCTCTCTCTCTCTGTGATTTCTCTCTTACAATAATTCGTAATCACTTTCTCTTGCTGTCTCTTTCTCCTCTCTCTGCCCCACCCCATCCTCTGTTCATGTGGAGCAATTGCTACTTACAGTAATGTCAAGGATCAGCAGCATCAGCAAAGGCATATTTATCCTTCAGTTCATATCTCAGCGGATTTATTTAGACCTGAACATATTTCCCTGTTCTACCCTGTTCCCTGTACTGCTACTGATTTCTGTGTTGATGTTTTGCTAGATTATGCTAAATGCCTTGATAGTGCTGGGAGACTGTTCTTGCTTTGTTTGTTTAGACTGCTCTCTTACTCTTCTGGACATTGTCTCCCAAATCTGTAGTAACCTGATTAGCTCATTTTCACTTAATCAGTATCTTCTGAAACATCTTAGGTACAGTTGTATATCATTTGTCCTGTTTTTGTGTCCTTTGTTGGGAAATGTCGGGCGCCAGCCCCAACTCAGAGGTTGCTGGAAGTGGGGGGTCTGGTGGGATGATAGAGTGGAATCAGTAAAGAGCTGAATCAGTGAAATCTAATTGAATCTGATGACACTCAGGAACTGAGGAACCGGAGGAACTCAGGAATCAGCCCAGGTAAACACACTGTGCGGCCTGGCTGGCTTTTTGACTCATGCAGGCTTCCTTTCCTTCACATGACTTGTTACAATTCCCCTGGACGGGTAATCTCCTTAAGTGATGTTTATGATGCTTTTGCAATCCATCCTTCTGTTCATGTTTTGGATTAAGCACACGGGGTTCGGTATGTATAATTGAAGCTTACCCATCACTGAGTCGGTGGGCCATGTGTGCTTGTGGCGGTGAAACCGAGTCCCACTTCTCTCATTGTTGAGACTTGCCTGAGTGACCTGAAAAAGTGAGCTCGTGGGTTTTATCATGGAGAGATAGAGAGAGAAAGAGAGAGAGAGAGAAAGAGAGAGAGAGAGAAAGAGAGAGAGAGAGTCGTCTATGCTGTGTCTTAAGAGAATCCTCCCTCATTTTGCCACCACGTTGCATGAATATTCAGCAGCTTTTCTTGTCTCTTCTAAAAGCCTTGTGATGTAGCATTGCTGCTGCAGGGGCTCCTGTGAAGCCATGAGGGGAAACTCCTCTCTTTCTGTGTGTGTGTGTGTGTGTGTGTGTGTGTGTGTGTGCGTGTGTGTGTGTGCGTGTGTGCTTGTGTGTGTGTGCGTGTGTGTGTGAGTGTGTTGGTATGTCTGTGAGTGTATGCATATGTGTGTGCATCAGTGTGGTGTGTGTGTGTGAGTGTTTGAGAGCGGATTGTGTCAAAGGCCAGGGACTGGGTGAGGAGTCGTAGGATATGTGTGACTGTGAATGAGGACCATCCCTCAGGTCATGTAAGGTAAGGCACACACTCAATGCAGTCTTTAAAGGGAGACCACTGCCTTTACTCTGTAGAGCGGTAGAAAAGCAGCATGCGTGGGACTCAGTGTTTCTCTGTGGTCTTGATGCTCCCTGGTCCTGATGCTGCTGGTCCGTCGTGTGGGCAAATCCTTAATCCAGATTTGAGAACTTGCCGGACATGCCCTGTCACAGCTATTCAAAACAAAATGCACGCACACACACTTTCTTTCTCTCTCTCTCTCTTTATCTCTCTCTCTCTTTCTCTATCTCTCTCTTTCTCTATCTCTCTCTTTCTCTCTCGCTCTTGCTCCACACAGATTATGATCTACTGTGAGTCATACTCTGTCCCTACCAAATGTTCAGTGCCTCTGACTATCCGCACTCATGCATGTCCTGCACTTGTGCTGGGCAGTAGTCCCAGCTTTGTTGACATCCAGCACAAGTACACACGTACACTCAGCCATTTGTGAATGCACACACACAAACATGAGTACTTACATGAATACATAAGCACATATGCACACACACACACACACGGGCACTTACACCACACACTCGTATGGACTCTCTTAAAACCCCTCTAACTTTCAAAGCCCACTCTGCCCCTCAAGCGCCACTCGTACTTCCCCGTGTGTGCCTCAATCGGGCTCTTATATAACACAGAAAGAGAGAGAGAGAGAGAATGTTTCCTTTTCGTTCAGTTATCCTTTCGCCAGACTGATTGAGCATTATCCATTCCCTGGGGGAGTCAAAGAGCCCACAGCATGCATACTGCAGTGCTCACAGGGAAAGAGAAAGACAGAGAGAGAGAGAGAGAGAGAGAGAGAGAGAAAGGGAGAGAAAGGGAGAGAAAGGGAGAGAGAGAGAGAACACTCTTAAAGACCACCAATGTGGCCGCAGATGTGTGGAACGCCTGAAGCATATGTGAATGGCAGACAGGCCACCATGATCCATGTATGAGCCAAGCGAGGAGATGTTCCTGCTTTGTGATCGTGCCATGGGGCGAGATTCATTGTTAACCGGTGTTGAGCTAATGGGGGCAAGCTACAAATGGAACTGGCCCCATTGAGAACCAAACATCTTTGAGTAGAACATCCTTTAACCATGGATGTTGTTGAGCAAGGCTGGGTGTTCCATATACAGTCTATGGTTCCATAACACAAAAAGCCTTTATGCCATATAAACCTGGTGCATGCAAAAACACATATCGTAAAAGCACCAAATAACCGGCCCTTTCGTTTGAAAATTCTTAAACAACGATGTTTTTTACTACTTCAAAATAACATTTGATAAATGAACCTTACATTTATCAGTAGCCATAGGTGTGTAGATTTGAACAAAATCTGGTTTGGTTCTTACCGGGGCTTTTACTGCCTGAATATCCGATTTTGTTTACCACGCTCGGAGGTTAGTGCTGACCTGATGGGTCGCCTATTTCCGACCTTTCTCACGGCACATCAACGGTTAGACCGAGAATTCTCGTTGCAAATCAAAATTCCACTGGAGCTCCAAGCGGATTTGTACATGCAGCCTTACAACACTGTTTACAGCTCTTCGAGTCACGGTAAAATTTAATTTTTGGTACATAGCTAATTTAGATACACTTATGGTGTGGGTGCTTGCATTTCTTTAGAAATCCGGCATCTTGGTTTGTATAGAAATTAATATTAAGGGACACATACACGTAAGAGGTCGGAAATACGGGACGGTCGGTAATAGGCGACGTTCCGATAGAGCTGCTAATACTGATGTTTGCTATAGAGTGTTTCATACTCGGATTATGAGTTCAGCCTGGTCCATGCACGACAACTTGGGGAGTGGTGACTAATGTCTGCAAGGGCTGCTGTTACTGTTCATTTCCTTCAAATATTCAAATGGAAAGGCAACCGGAGAGGAACATTCAACACTCGCCTCTGTTTTTGTTTCTGTTTCCGATGTGTTCAGTTCCACTCCAGTGACCCGCACGGCCCGGTGTCCAGACTGACCTGCTTCACTGTCTACATTGTGAGTCGACTGGCTCTCCACCGAAATGCCCTCGCTCCATTATTGACAAGACTGAGTCACATTGCAACCCCCTAATATAACACACACACACACACACACACACACACACACACAAAATTGTGGTTAACGTCTGGTGGGGGGAAGAGATCCAGTGTCTCATTAGCAAACAGGCTTCTTCGATTATTACCCCCAGACTAGTCCGGCACGTCGGCCTCACTCAACCATTTGTCATCTGTAAATTCGCGTGGCTGTGAGGATGGCGTGGAGGGGTGGAGGAAGGAAGGGAGGATGGGCGGAATCTGACGAGCACTCTGGAGTAGAAACGGGAGACGGTCCGGTGGTGACAAGTTACAGTCTGGCCTCCTGAGTGCTACAGGCCTGTTTGAAAGAGAGAGAAAGGCTCCCTCTTTTATTCATGTGGCGTGGTGGGCCTTGTTCTAGAGACAGCAGTGCTGCACGGGGAGGTCCTGAGAGAGAAGCACGGAGGTCTGCGGAAAGGACCAGAACATTGCCCCCTGGATGGACTGCCTTGGAAAAGCATCCAGGCTTGAAAAATGTGCCTCCTGGGTATGTCCATACATCCAATATGTGCTTATCATGTCTGATGGAATGACCATAGTGCCTACAGTCAATATTCATTGACTAGAGCTATGCACAATTCTAAAACCACATTATAGAGATTAAAAATTCGGAGGGAAAAATCCATTCTAAAAGTCCCTGTTTAACTTTCCTTTGGATACTTTGGAGAGGTTGTTTTACCAGGTATTTCACAACATCCATCAACAATTAAATGTCTAATGAAGAACCAGGTTTACACAAAAAGTGTACACCAGAATAGAATGTATACAGTATTGTTCTATTTGCGAGCACATCGTAGGTGTGCATGGAGCAGCAGCACTGTCACTACTTTCACATGCATCATCATACTTCTGGGGCTTTCCTTCCACATCCTGCAGGCTGGTTAGATTGCAGATCGTAGAAACTGGCAGGCAGGGGCTCCTTCATTAAAATGCTCCCCTCCCTGGTTTGTAGTAGCCTGATGATGATTAGCCATCGTTAGATGGAGAGGTAATTAGTGAGAGGAACACTAAATCTGTATTCCTTGAGACTACACAACTGCACTGCAGCAAATGATTTCTCTTTTTCCTTGTCTCTCTCTCTCTTCCTCTCTCTTTCTCATGTTGTTTCCACCCTCTGATGCTTGTCTTCACGTTGTGACCTGTGTATATGATATGTGTGCGTGTTTATTAGTTTACCATTTCCCGTTCAACCTCTTTCTTTTTTAAGATGCCGATACGTGAGTCTACGTCTGTCGGACATTTGATGAGCTCATACTCTTTAGTGTGGTGAGGAGGGGGTCAACTTAGAGTCAGCTGAGAGATGTCCTAAATCTGTTCAAGATGAATCAGTGGATACAAAGGGTGGGTAGGAGAGAGAGATAGAGAGTGAAAGTGAGGTGTGTGTGTGTGTGTATGGTTTTCTCAACATTCTCCTTGTTCCTTTGTGCTTCAGTTGTTCAGTTAGCCTTTATATCAGCTATGGTCATGTCATTGTTTTCGAAGGGGAACTTTATACATGCATTCCGGCACATCAGGACATGTCTATGTTTTCCAGGGTATGTTTGCCTTTTATGACAAAATCCAATCTTGTCACACTTCTGAATAACATACAACATAGAGCTTTGTCATTTCAGAGTTCTTTATTTTTTTTTCATTATTCAGCTTTATGAAGCACAAACTTACATCATGTTGAAGTTCACCTCCCTATGATGGCAGTCACTGTGCCCCCCTCATAGAGGAAAGAGGAGGAAGCTAGTGAAGGTGTTGTGATTATTGTTATCATGGAGTCTGTAGCCCGCAGGGAGTTTCATATTAACTTCATCTCCTACCTCCAGCAGCAGAGTCACACCACTGGAGAGATAAGTTGCATGGCCATCTGTACCACGTTCATACAAATACATGACTTGCATTCCATTCTTACACATTCTTATGGCCATTTGGCGTGAATCATCTAGATGATCTCTCACTGTGAATCTAAAGTAATAGACTCCCTTCACTGAAGCTTTGAAGACACCTGAAATGTTGCTGTAGGCCTGTCCAATATTGGTCAATGTGTTATTAAAGACCAAGTTCGTGTCATTACCCACAGCCTCTAAGGTTCCATCAAGCTCCAGTCCTGCTGAGAAGGCCACCTTGGGCGTTGCTTCCATCTGGTTCTTCAGATCCTCCAGCTTGGTCTCCGTGGCTGTGAGATGGTCTTTGACGACTGTCAGTCTGTCCCCTTGAGCTCCAGTCTCTTGTTTCAGGTTTTCCACGTCACTCTCACTGGTGTTGATTCTGGTGCTCAGCACAATCAACTCTGCCCCTTGTGCTGCCCCCTCCCTAATCAGGCTAATCAGTTCAGCCCTCAGCGCTGTGTTCTCTTCATGCAGATTCTCCACCGCAGTCTTCATGGCTGTTAGCTCATCCTTTTGTGCTGCATTTTCTTTGATCAGGTTAATCATTTCAGTCTTGATAGTGGTCATGTCCGCCTCCATTTTGACCACTTGGCCTCTGCTGTGCTGGAGTTCATTGTTTGTGACGCTTAACTCCACCCTCAGCTCCACCACCACACTTTCGAGCCTCTCCAACGAGTCTCTGAGTCGGGTGAGATCAGCCGAGAGGTCCAGCTGGACAGTGAGTCCAGCAGCAGTCGCAGCAGCAGCCCCAGGGCTCTGGCTCTCTGGCTGATCTTTAGCCAGAGAGCCCCACGCATACAGCTCTCATCTTCAACAACAATCTCAGTCTCTCAGTTAGAATGTACAGGTTATGAGCCTCTACCCCCACTTATCATCTTTTTATAGCTGAATACATTGTTACATTTCTTGTTGCTGTGCCTTTATTTTATGAAGTCTTGCCAGATATATGTAGTTACGGTTTTAGAAAAGCAAGTCCGTGGGTTACACTGATTTTAGAACAGCTAAGGGGGGTTTCCGCTTGCACGTCGTGCCTCACAATGCCCCTTAGCTGTTCTAAAATCAGTGTAACCTACGTCCTCTCGGGGCTTGTTGCTTAAGTGTATCCTTGACTTAGATATTTTATCACTTCTGTGGGGTGACCAGGAAGAACGGTAGTGAAATTGGTGATGACTGGTATGATTAGATTAGATTAAACTTTATTGTCATTGCAGAGTACAAGTATAAAGACAACGAAAAGCAGTGTTGAGAGGCAAAAAAAGTCCGCAAAATGTTTGTCCCTGTCAAGGTTGCCATGGTCATGGAGATGGTCATGGCTTAGTTTGTTGGTTGTCACCGGGATGCAGAGCTAGACTTAAGTAGGGTGAAGAAGCTTCCTCTGAACCTGCTGGTTCAGGTGCAGAGAGACCTGCAACGCCTTCCGGAGGAGAGTGGGGTGAACAGTCTGTGGTTGGGCTGAGAACAGTCTTTGATGATGCTGCACGCCTTGCGCAAGCTTGCCCTGTATGGCCTCGATGGAGGGGAGTGAGGAACCGGTGATGCGTTGAGCAGTTTCCACCACCCTCGGAGGCAGAGCAGTTAGAGCCATGAACAGGTTTGCAGTTGTAGGTGAAGAAGGAGTAGAGGAGAGGGGTCAGCACACATTCCTGTTGTACACCAGTGTTCAGGGTGATTGATGGTTGAGGAGGTGTGATTATCTAACCTAAACCTAACAGGCTGAGGTCTGTCGATTAGGAAGTCCAGAATCCAGTTACAGAAGGAGGTATTGATGCCCAGTTCACTGAGTTTGGTGATCAGTTTGGAGAGCATAATGGTGGTGAATGCTGAACTAAAGTCAATGGACAGCATTCTCACATAGATGTTGTAATTGTCAAGGTGGGATAAGGTGGAGTGAAGTGCCGTAGAGATGGCATCCTCCGTGCTCCTGTTCTGATGGTAGGCAAATTGGAAGGGGTCCAGTGAGGGTAAGCAGGTCTTGAGTTGGGCCAGGAGCAGCCTCTCTTAGCACTTCATGATGATGGGGGTGAGTGCAACTGGACGAAAGTCATTAAAGCTGCAGTTGGCAAGATTTTTTTGATCATATTCACTGAAACCGACACTACAATTTTGGCTAAGTCCCCACGATGCTATGGTTGTTTATTCAGTGTTGTGGGAAAACACAGGCCTGTTGATAGATTGTGCAGAAAAGGTAATGCTTGATGGGTGTTTGGGTGACGTTTCTATTTTCTGTCGATAAAATGCTGAACAAAGACATCAATTACACTTTTGTTATCATCTTTCTGACCGGCTTTCTGGTGACCAAATGAGGTCTGCAAAGGCTTCTGACCTTTTGGCTCGGTTGTGTCTTAATTTGTCTCTTAAGCACTTCTGTGGTATGAAAGGATAGAGATATAAACTGCATCTCTCTCTCTTTCTCTCTGTGTGTGTGTGTGTGTGTGTTACCTGGAATCTCTTTGTCTCTCCTCTCCTCTCTACCCCTGCAGAAACCGTGTCAGCACAGCTCACATCAAAGCACTGGAGTCAGCATGTCACGCTTGCACTCCAAGATCTGCAGTTACTGTCACCACCTGCCAAAGCTGTACAAAGATGGGGAAAATACACACACAGTGCTAAAAGTCCATCAAGAGTGACACCCAACACCTCCCCCATACTTACACATGCCCCCCCCCCCCCCCCCCCCCCCCCACCCAACATCATGAAATGCTGTGTGAGATGCAACGGCACGGTAGTAGTAGGCGACAGTTTGATGGTGGCACAAGTTCAGCAGGGACCCCCAAGGACACGGCTCCTGCTATCCCTGTCCTCTTCACCCCCCCTCCCGTAGTGTCAGCACAACTCACGGGAAGATTAATTGGATCTAATATCGGCCGTGTCCATTAATGCCATATCAGAGAATAAATGGCCCTCTCTCCCTCCCGGTTCAGTTCGCTCTTTCTCTTTCTCTTTCTCTTTCTCTTTCTCTTTCTCTCTCTCCCTTGCAGGTTTATTACTCTGACAAAGTCACGCATGCGGCGGTACCGTCACCGCCACCATCATCGTCGTCGTCATCATCATCGGCCAGCTCCTCCGGTGGCGCTGCCCCATCCGTGCCTTCTGGCCCTGCTCTCTCCACTGCGGCTCCTCTGCCCACAGGGACTGCTGCTGCTGCTGCTGCTGCCATTGCTGCATTATGTCCTCATTAGCATTTTATTGCCACTGCATTGCCCCCCTCCGCCCTCCTGACCAAGGTCCAGCTGACTGAAGGTATTGGCTGTGCAAAAAGCCGGAGAGGGATTAGTGAACAGTGGGGAAAAAAGACAGAAAGAAAGATGGAGGGGGAAAAAAGGAAAAGACAAAGAGAGGGGGAGGGGAGGGGGGGGGGGTGGTGGTGGATGAGGGAGAGGAGGCAGAGAAGAGAGGAAGGGTTGGAGGATGGAGGGAGAGGAGAGAGAGAGAGATGAGGATGAGGAGGGGGAGGGGGGACTCCATCAGGAAGAGGAAATCCCTGGCAGGAGGTTCCCTGCTCAGCAGTTTCTCTCGGCTGCACCACCCTGAGGTTTATCCCCGGCCCGGGCTGGATGCTGACGCTGCTGCTGCTGCTGCTGCTGCTGCTGCTGTTATCCACAGCCACTATAAGCCAGGGCCCTCCCCATCCCCTTCTCCCCCTCTCCTCCCATCCCATCTCCTCTCCTCTCTTCTCCTCCCCTCCCATCCCCATGCACTCTCCTCTCTAGTGCTGGTGGAATTTGGTGGTGATAAAATAAGGAGAGAAGTCAAAAGATGGATGGATGGTTAGATAGACAGATAGATGAATAGATTGAGTGGGAGAGATAGATAGCTGAGAGAGCTGGCAGAGAAGCAAGAGTGACAGACCATTTAAAGTCTGCTGCAAGTGTGTGGGAGTGGTAGTAGGATGTGGACCAAACTACAGGGAAAGTTTTTCTTTGTTATTATCTTACTCAAATAGATAATGTCATACTCCTTTTTTATTTTCATCATTAATGCCTTCAAATAGACTACAGGACATTCAGACAGAATGCTTAAGCTTGAACCAGTATATCAGTGTCTATTGTCTATCTTATTAATATCATTCATACAACAAGAGGAAGGTTCCAATGCAAAGGACTAGTTTCCATTGTGGCCATTCATCTCAGCTCATTTGGTGTGCTCAGGAAATGGTCAACCACTGCTACAAGGTCCTGGCCTGCAACACCTATTTTTGGGCGAGGACTTCGGGTTTGTAGGTGAAGGGTGGATCTATGTCATGCTCTTGCACCATGAACTGTGACAACTGCCTTTTTAAAAATGTATGATGGAGTGTTACAGTGACTTTGTTTAACCTGATGGCGTTTAACCTTGTGTTTAACCTTGACGGTGATTATACACTTCAGTTCTGTTATCTACAAGTTTAGTTACAGAACAGACAAGGCATTTCTGTTCTGTAACTAAACTTAATCTATTTGTTGGCATATGTTCCTTCGAAGTGACTTAAAACAATGTTACATTGTTTGTGAAGTTCAGGAGACATTGAGATGCAGTCTTAGCACAAATGGTTAATAAGCCATGAAAGTTTTGTGAAAAAAGGACAGTCAGTGGTCAAGTCTAATTAATGATAGAGGTACTGACCTTCTGTCTAGTCCATCACAGAAAATGACTTGCTCATGTGTCTGTGTCTCTCTTATTGACTCTCAATATACTTCATCTTCATTTTAAGTCTTAAGGAAGTATTGGATTGTTCAAATACTTTAAACCAAACCAATTTAGGTATACATCTCCAAAAGAACCTCAACAGAACTGTTGATACTGCATACCGCAAAAGCTTCAGTACGACATGCTGTATCTCTCGAAAGTACAAACGCAACTTTATTACAAACTCAAAAGCCTCAATAGAACTTGATTATATCTCTGGAAAGTTGTGTCACGACTCGACCCTGACTCTTATTTGTGGCTTCTCTCCTGGCCCTCAGACCAAACATTCTCAGCATTTCATTGCCTACTTTTTCGAACACTCTGACTTGTTTTATGGATGCATTCGGCACCGGCAGACACCATTTTGAGAGTCGGTTATGAGAAGTTGTCTGTGCTTTTTTTTCCTCACTCGCCTTCCACTACACCCCAGCATCTCTTCCGAATATTGTATTAGACGCCTGAGTGTCTGCTGGCACCTTACACAAGGTAATATTTCAAAGGAATGGCAGATAGATGGGTGTACTCCCATAGGTAAATAGCGAGGGAGAAAACTAACGAGGGAATTCCTTAATATGACAGCAGCTGTAAACAGGGTGAGACTTATTAAATAAAAAAATCTTAATGAGTGATGTCGGACAATAAAACGCAGAGTCAGGCTTGTATGACAAAGTATAAAGGGATGTCCCTTGTAATGAAGTGGGTCGTCTCAAGGGGGTTGTTTGTTTGTGTGTGTGTGTGTGTGTGTGTGTGCGTGTGTGTGTGCGTGTGTGTGTGCGCGTGTGTGCGCGCATGCGTGCGTGCGTGCGTGTGAGAGAGAGAGAGAGAAAGATGGTGGTTCCGTGGCAGCTGCACCCCATAACCCCTCAGCTCTCTGCAGTAACTCACAGGCAGATGCACTGAAGCTGCTCTCTGTAATTGGAAAGGGACCGAGCTGATTTGTAGCGGGGTTAGCCAGGAGACCGGGGGTACGCTGCTGCCGCATTGCGTTAGGGCTGTTAGAGATGTGCCAGGGTGCACCAGGGGGGTCTATCCACTCTCACCATGTCCCCTCTGTGGTCAACACTTTGTCACTGTCTGACAGACCTGAAGAGTGCGGCCAAATAATTTTGCATTTAACACCAGGGCCTTATTCTTACTACACATATGAGCATGAGAACTCTACAGAACAGAAGCATATCCAGTTTAATTTACAAATGTTCAGAGGGTTAGTTTGATAGTTCTTATTTTTTGAAAGTGATATCAAGTTTGCACGTTTTTCAAAGTTTCAAAAAATTGGAATAATGTACAATACATTTATCATACATACACACATACATCTGGCTGTAAAACATAGTATATGTCAATCATGCTCAGTGGACACAGAGCTGGTATGAAGTTATTATGAAGTGGAAGTTTAGATTTGTATTCATATTTATCTTTATGTTTACATTCATAGTTACTTATGAATGTTTGAAGGAGTTTGTCATTGAAAAGCTACAAGCTATGCAGTATTTGAAGTGAAATAAGAGTGACTGCTAAGGCAGATAAAGATGTTTGGATTAAGATAGCCACTGTGGGGAGAGACACAAGGAGGAAGAATTTCCTGGAATTGAAAGGAGACACCAGGCTCCGGTCTCACCAGTACGGAAGGCTCCGGAAAGCTCATCTAACGAGTGCCATGGTATCTCGCGGGCTCCTCTTTGCATCCCTGCCTCTTCTCCTCCTGTTCTCGTGTCCCTTCTTCCTCATACCCCCCCTCCTCCTCCATCCCTCCTTCCCGTGCTCGTCCGTGCCCCTCCCCCTCTCCTGTGTAGAGCTCCTATCTTACCGCAGGCTGCCTCTCAGTGTTTCCCCAGCTTTGTGCCAACTGTACCACAGAATGATGTTATCCTCTAGCACACACACACACACACTCGCACCACACACACAAAGACACATGAAGACAAATATGCATGCAACTGTGAACTCACACCCACGCAAGCACATGTGCCTGCTCATTTTCACACGAATGCATCTGCACCCTAACAACACACACACACACACACACACACATACTGTGACACTGCAGGGAGATTGCTCACCACAACATTGGGATACCCCAAGCTAATGCTGAGGAATGCGCTCTCCTCTTTGGTGCAAATCTCTCCATCACCCCCCCCCCCCTCTCTCTCTCTCTCTCTCTCTCTCTCTCTCTCTCTCAAATCTCAGGACCATGGTCAGAACCTCTCCCACCATGATACTCTGGCCTTTGATGGACAGGTTTCCTTCCCACATAAATGAAAACGCTACATTTGCCCCATTGAAAGAGAAAGCGCCACAGTTCTTATCTGCCCATCCAATCACTGACCTTTACATGAAGAAGACTGCCACCCTGAATACGGCTATTGTACTGGTCTGATAAGGACCAAGTGAACAAACCGTTCTGCTGACGCCACCATAATGGAGCTACGGATTCCAGTGTGACCATCAATAATTAACAGCCTATCTGATCCACCAGCGCGGGCGTAATTCTTTCTTCCCACTCCCCCCTCACTCCCTCTATATATCTTTCTCTCTCTCTGTCTCTGGTCTTAATAATCCATAACTTCTTCTCTTGTGTCGGCTCAATAATGAGACATCACTCACCGTATAGAGGTCAGGAAGAAGATGCCTGTAGCCTTCAGAGCACAGAATATACTACAATCTACTCATGGCTACTAATCACAATGTGTGTGCGTGTGTGCGTTTGTGTGTGTGTGATGAAAACATAGAAATACACACAAACACACACTCATTTCTGTCTTCTATAGGTCACTCCACCTATACCTTGGCTTCTTCTTTCTCTAAACTACATACTCACAGACATATACAGTGTATATACTGTACACACTCATTCACATTCTGCTCTGTGTGAGCAGAGTTGTTGCACAACACATGGCTACACATACACACACACACACACACACTGCAGCGGCTCCTGTCAGCAGAGTGTTACATAACAGCCTGTCTCTCGGCTTTTTAAGCCCCACCGCTGAAGTGCATCTTTCTGCATCTGTGCATTTTCTAACACTACAAAACAAGGGCACACATTCATTCACATGTGCTTAAAAACACACACACACACACACACACATTCATTCATATGTTCACAGAAATCACACTCATAGCCTAGCTGACATGGGGCTGGGACCCTTTCTTCACTTCCATGTAAGTTGTTGGATGGTTTTGGACATCGCTTTGATATTAACGGATCTGCAGAGCTCACAGAATCAGGCTTACCCAGGCTAACACACTCATGCTTGCATACATGTAGACATAAACTCTCTCTCTCTCTCTCTCACACACACACACATACAGAAAGTGGCTCATCACTCTCTGCATAGATAAACAGCCTTCAAAGGTTCCCACATGCCTCCTCCTGATGCCACTGCACTGTAGCACAGTAGAGAAACACTGAGTAATTCAGCTCCACTGTTACACAATGACAGTTTTCCACACAGAGTTGTTCGACAGGCGCACCCTGCATTTAACACCGTGCTTGCCAGGGCTAACTGGAGCACATCTAACAAAGCAAATCATTCCTGTCAGGGATGTAATCAAAACGAGACCGAGCATGCTCTCTCTCCAAACACATCAAATTCTCCCTCTGCCCCAAGTCCTTATCACTCAAAGGGATGATAGGGGGAAAAACAGATCCAAAGTCTGGAAAATTGGTTACGGTGTGGGAAGGGTTAGGGGGAGTTACTGGCCATCACACAGGCTAGCCTTGAGTACTGCCTGATGCTTTCTGCTGATTGGGAGAGTTGTGGAAATTTCCCTTAAAGGTAAAGTCAGCCATTTTAATTCAGTTCCAAAGGTCCTGTCAAAAGCACCTTGCACAGTTCCAGCTCTTAGCTAGAAACAAGTAAAGTGACACAAATGTGCAATATACTATTTCAGCCAATCAACAATAGATAGGAGCTCATAAGTTGTTTTTTTCATTGGTTGGTATTTAAAATACCTTTCATTCCAGTACAAAAGCTACTTTATGCATTATGCTTTTCTGTAAAAGTTGCTTTTCTGTAAAATGATTGCTTATTATCTTCATTACGTGTTAAACCTGGGATCACTGTGAAAATCATAATTTTGATTTCACCAAAACACCTCATACAAAATGTCTATTGGAGAGACAGCAGCTAGAGTCTAGTGTTTCATCACAATTGCTGACAGAATACCTTAATACGCCCAGGTTACAGGTCCATATTTGTTTCCAAGGGAAACAACAGTAACTTACAACAGTAACTTCAGGAAGATCCACACAGACTGTGCTATGGGCCCATGACTGTTGAGGGAACAGGGGAGAGGAAAGTGTGATCCCCCCACCCCACCCACACACACACACACACACACACACACACACCCACGTACACCCCAACCACCTCCACCACCACCTCCACGGCCTACCAACTAGGAAGACGGCTGTCTGTCTGAGACGAGCACTCTGCGCCAGCCTTGTGCTGAGCTCAGCAGCGAGGGGCCAAATGGGGAGTCTGATGTCATGTCCTGCCCTCACAGCAGCTGTCCTGCTGTCACCCTGCTGGAATCTCAGAGACGCACACGCTCACAGCTGCAGCGGTCAGGTCTGTGCCATTGCTCTCCACAGTCACAGAGTGAATGAATGAATGACCGACCGAATGAATGAACTAATGGATGAAGTTGTGTGTCACTCTGTGGGTGCAAGTTTGGGGGAGTTTGGAGTTTGGACTATTTGGAACTTGATGCCCAGTGTAGACGAGCAATCTATCATGTCAGTTGGTGATGGTGGCATTTGTAGTGAGCTCAGGACCCAGGACTGCCTGTTTCTCTTGTCAAGTCACAGCTTGTACTCATTTTGAACACACCTTTGTGTTCAACAGTGTTGAAGGGAGAGCAGGGAGAGCTTTTTTTTTTTTTAAAAAGTGACAAAAAGAGCGATTCATTCTCATGGCTCATTCTCTCAAACTGACTTGAGTGATAAAGATCTTGTGCGTGTGAATGCATCTCTGGATATGTGTGTTGTTTAAAGAGATAGCAGAGGCTTGGCACTCTGTAGTTGCACCAGTTCTGCCCAGACTAGTCTCTCAGCCGTATCCAACCCCCTTTAGCGGGCAGGCCCATGCCAGTCACTAGTGGTGGCACCCGAGAGGCCAGCCAGCACCACTGATGGATGGTGCTGCCAGCGGCATGATGGACAGACCTCTGAGCTTGCAGGGGAGACCGGTCCAGCCAGGGGGCTGTTGGCAGAAGAGATTTTGGGGTTAGGGGGCTGTCCAGTGCCCATGATGGGCAGACCACTCTGGGCACAATGTATAATTGATTGATTTGACACAGAATGACTTTTGTTTTCATTGTAGGGAATTGCCTCTGAAGCAGAGGCGAGATCCCAGATTGTAGTGTGAAGGGGTCGGGGAAAACAGGGACAAATTGGGAGAGAGGGAGAGAGAGAAAGAGAGTGAAACAGAGGGAGAGAGCAGGAATAAAACAACAATTTGCATTCCTGAACATGCATCACACATCCTGCGTTCATTATGTTATCAAAAATTCAGAGACTATTATAGGCTGGGACCAAGAGAAGAGACGTTGTGTGTGTTGCTGCTGTTGCTGTTTAGTCCACCAGGCAAAGGCTGCCACTGCCATGTCTCATTTCACACACACCGTCCTGTCCTTCCTGGCTCCTGCAAGTTGGCTTGCCCTCTACTGCCTTGCTGCCTCTCCTCCTCAGCACCAGTACAGAGCTCAGTGCAGTGCACATGAAGAGGATCCAGTCCTGGAGGTGAGGGAGTGGAGATGGAGGTGTTGGTGGCTGGCAACTGTGTCTGGGTCTCTTGCTCCATCACGCTGGCCCCCTCCTCCTCTCATCCCCCTTATCCCTTATCGTAGTCATGCCACTGAACTCCACCCCCACCCCTCCATGCCAGAGATTCCTCAACCCTCGAGACGGACTGTGCGGCGTCGGGTGTGGCCTACAGGGGGTTGTGTGTGTGTGTTTGTGTATGGGGCGGGGTGTGGTGGGGGGGTTCAGGGGGTTGTGTGTGTGTGTGTGTGTGTGTGTGTGTGTGTGAGGGGCGGGGTGTGGTGGGGGGTTCAGGGGGTTGTGTGTGTGTGTGTGTGTGAGGGGCGGGGTGTGGTGGGGGGTTCAGGGGTTCTCGGGTTTCTGCTCCTGGTTCGACTCAGCCAGGAGAGCGGCTGTTTATTAAAGACAGCTGTCAGTTCCTCAACCCGCTGAAATCCATCATCTCCACTGACATGGGGCGCCACATGCGGCCCTGGGCGACGCTAACGCGCGGCACAGATGCTCCGCTCTGCTGTTCACACACTGCTCTAGAAGCCGGGTGTGTAATGTGTGATGATGTGACACACTTTCCCCAGCCACTGCAACCAAACGGCTTGAGATCTACTGATGTGGGCAGCCCCAGTACACGTCCCACCATATTTTGGTTGTGCCTGTGCACTTAACACAGGTTATTTGTTGGATCTAGGTTTTAGGAATCAGTCAAACAAAGTCTCAGCCAGTCGGTAGTCGGGTCAGAAATCCCAGAGAGCTTTATTCATGATACCGGAAACCTACGTTCTGTTGCTAACAGACGCAGTCTGACGATACAAAGGAAAGGCACACTTCTTATAGGACTTGACAGAGCATTACATCTTCCCTTGTGACATGACAAATATTCGGCCACATCACCACTTTTCTAAACACTGAACACAAGCCTTTGACCTTAACTTACGATGAGGCGTCAACCTCCTGGTTGAGATGGCAGTACCAGGTCAGGGCCTCTTCCATCCTAACAAACCAACTCTGAGGCCCAGTCACCCTGACAAAGAATGTTATTAATGCCAAACATTATTCAGCTGTCTATCCCCCTACACTTCTCTGTATGGCTTGAACACACGAAAGGATGAAACATTACATGCTCAGAGTACACAGAACACATGAGAAGGCTCTTACACACACACACACATATATATATGAATGAATATATCAATGAATAAGTCTAGTGAAATATGTAGGAAGACATTTTTATCTTTAAGATATATATATATCTTAAAGATAAAAATGTCTTCCTACATATTTCACTAGACTTATTCATTGGGCTGATACTCTTATTCAAAGCGACTTATTATGTAAATTGTTACAAGGTTCTGTCTCTCCACAGCAACTCAGGGTTAAGTGCCTAGCTCAAGGGCACAATGGGGGCTGCTGGGACTTGAACCTACAACTTGCCTGGCTACTGCATGCTAGCCCAGCATACCACCCATCAGCTCATATACCTGTCAAGAAATGATTTTGCTAGAATCAGCTGGTATTGTCAATGGTGGTAACAAACATGTGGTTTGGCTTTTTACTTTCTGAAGCCAGATATCCCACCTCTGCCAGACAGTTATCTCAACCCTATTGGGACACAGTGGCATGTGTGTCAGCCTGGCATATGGGAGGGCTTGCCAAAATTGTATGCAGGTTGTGTTAGTCGTCCATATTCTGGGTATGCACTTGGTGTGTGTGTGTGTGTGTGTGTGTGTGTGTCACTGCGGTTGGGATATGTGATACACTTTCTGCACTCCCTCAGTGTGACACCTGGTTGGGGAGGTGGTGTGTGTGTGTGTGTGTGTGTGTGTGTGTGTGCACGCGCATGTATGAGGATGGGGGAAGGTATACCCCTCTCCTGTTACTTGACTGAATTGGTCTCTCGACTTCATTTTCGTATGAAATATTGATGTGCTTAATTTAACCCTAGGGCAAGCTCAGATGTCAGTGTGTGAGTGAGCACAGGGGGTGTTGATTGGCTGGTTGAAGCTGGCTTGTTATGGGTCAGCTTTGTGGGTTTTGAGTATCATGCTTATACCTTCAACCCCCTGCTCAATATTTCTCCATTTGGAAAGACACAAACAACACATCCAATAAGAATCTGATATGTATACATGACAGCTTAATAATACAACTTCAAATAATAAGGCCTACATTACTCATATACTCCAGCTACTCACACTCCTGTATTAGTATGCGAACACCACTAAAGCTGAGGATCTCTCATTTTCATGTAGGACAGACAGTAGTGCCACTCTCCTAACATCTATGAACCTCTGTGTGGCAGCTTTTATGAGGGAAGTGCTTCCAGAGCACAGTGTGGTCTGGCTATTAACCTTAGCCCATTTATTTTTAATGCCTCTGATCCTTTAAGACTGCAAAGGGCCTGTGAGATTTGCTTGATTGGTTTGAAAGGACATTAAGTTAACATATCATTGTTAATGGGAGGACACTTGAGCTGGCTCTTTGGCCACTACATTGCATTTTCAGTTGATGGTTTTTAAGGAATCTGTTCTTGAGTCTACCACGGGGGTACTCTCAGCTCTGTAAAGCACATTTAAAACGTTCTGGCACTATATTTATATATAAAACTGAACTGAATGTGGTAGACTTCAAGCCTTCTAAAATATCTCACACTGCCATGTTTGGTTATCTACCATACTCAGGGCAGCACCCTCTTGCCTAAGGCCAAGGGTGAACTGTAAATGGAGAGTATGCTACCGCTAAGATAACTACTAGCTACAGGAAAGAAAACCTGTGCTGAGCAGAGGACATCAGTGTCTCAGTAGCAGATTACTATTTTTTTGTAAATTAGTCATGAATCTTTCAGATGCATCTGGTGTGGCTTATATAATTTGACGACTCAGTCCCTCAAATACCACTCATGTTTAAATACATATGACCTTTAGCATAAGACCCACATAAATATGCTCATGTCATGCTTGCACTAACATGCTGATGCTGTTAAAGGCTCTTTAAGATGAACCACATGACAACAGTTTTTTTTTTCAAGTTCATGGTCTTTTTTATTTGAAAATAAAATAAACAAAACAAAATTAAATAAAACAAAGACTAGCATGTACAACTTGGAATGAATGTAAACTGAAACAAAGAATGAACAGTGGAGGACACCTCTTGTGCTGAACACACCCACAGAACAAACTGCAGATACAGTAAACAAGATCTCTGTCCCTCGTCCGGACACTCGACCACCTGCCCTGCCCCCTCTCTTGCCTGTCCAGCCTTCCATCCCCCAACCCTCTGGCCCTGTGGCATGAAGTCAACACAGAGGACAGGGAGGTAGTGGCAAGTGGCAACCTTAACCCACACCCCATAGATATTCCATCAACCCCCCCAACCAACCACCACCACCAATGCCAACACCACTACTGCCCAAAGCAAGAGGCACAAAAACATGGCCGTCCAAAAAGAACACAAAGAAAGTAAGGAGTCGGGAAGACAGGGAAAATAACAGAATTTAAAATAAAAGGAGCAGGAGCAAAAAAAAAAAAAAAAACTAAATTAAAAATAAAACATGCCAAACATTTAAAATGTTTATTTTTTGTATCATTTTTGTTTGTTTTTTTTGTCACTTTTTATTATTTTTTTTTCAATCCCACCATACAATAAAAGTCCCATTCCACTGTCCACTGCGAAAATTAAGAGCTTTCTTTTCATATTATTTTTCCTCTTCATCTTAGGGTTCCTCTCAATATACAAAAAACTGTACCAAACCAACGATACAACAATTCAGTGGAATCAGCACGCTCTGGCTGGAGACCAGGCTCCATGCTCAAGCTGCATGCATGTAGAACAGAAAACAGAGAGAAGTAAGATGGCCAGCCCAAACTTTACCAAGAGCAAATGGAACTTAAGAAGTTCACCAGATGCTGTTTCTCTTCAGTTTTGAAGGTAGATACATAGTAGTACTTTATTTTCTTGTTTATTATTACTGATGCTAAACTGATTTCTTTGGGGACAGGATCACTAAGCACTTCATGCAGATGTTTTTTTAAACTTATTTTTCTGTGTGGACAGAAGGATATTTTTATTTCAACATTCAATTATTTTCTATACAGAAACATTATGAATAAATGAACATTTTTTTCCAAGAGGTAAGTAAAACATTTGATTTTTTTTCTTCTAAGAGGGCAGGAAGGGATGGGCAGGCTTCACTTTGCAGTCATCATCTGTACAAATTCTGTTGAGACAGAGGACAGAGAGAGAGAGAGAGAGAGAGAGAGAGAGAGAAGAGCAGAGAAATTAATTATGTAATTACACACTGCATCACTAGGCAGTTCTGCCTCCTCCTAAATTGTTAAACACTTTTATTCATTTTTAAACAATATACAACAAAAGTGTAGCATGTGTGCGTAGCCCAGTGTCTGCTTTCCAAGAGGGCGTTCAGTCTGATTTCAGTCAAAGACCCAAGATGACGCAGGGCACAATCCCGTAGTGTTAGAGAATAAATATTTCACAGCACAGAGAAGAGGGGAGGGGGGAAAAAAAACCCAAGGCCATCCCAAGCCCAGACATGGAGGGAGTGTGCCACAGGACATCAGCAAGACGAGCTGAGACGCCATCGCTCTGTCCACCCCAGGAGGAGATTCTCACGCTTCAGCTTCATGCTCTAGAGCCTGCTGTACGGCTTCAGATGGTGCCACCAGCACCACCACTCCCATCATCAGTGTGTGTATCGTGTATTGTAATGTCAGTGGGATGCGAGGCCAGGGATGCCGCTTGGTGCCTGTGCCTTACCTTCATAGTTGACCTGGCCATCACCGTCGATGTCCGCTTCTCTGATCATCTCGTCCACTTCCTCGTCCGTCAGCTTCTCGCCCAGGTTGGTCATGACGTGGCGGAGCTCAGCGGCGCTGATGTAGCCGTTGCCGTCCTGGCATCAAGAAAAAAAGAGTCATTAAGATATAATTTGTGTTAATCCAACACAGACAGAGTCATTAAGATATGATCCGTGTTAATCTAACACAGACAGTTTAATGCTGATGATTGAGTCTGTCTTTGTTCCTGCGATTCATTACTCATTCACAACAGACTGAAACTATTGAGACAAAACTGATTAGATCATGACTTCTATGATTTTGAGATCACTCATAATGAGTCATAACGGCTAATGATTCAATCATTCTTCATTTATAAAGAACTGGGTCAAATGTTTCAAATTGTTCCAAAACTTGTATTGATCATGGACTAAAAAACTTTCAGGAAGGAGGGGGCCGTACCTTGTCAAATACCCGGAAGGCCTCACGGATCTCCTCCTCGCTGTCTGTGTCCTTCATTTTCCTGGCCATCATGGTCAGGAACTCTGGGAAATCGATGGTTCCGTTTCCTGAGAGAAGGAAGGCAGAATGGAAAAGGTCAGCCAAATGAAATGAAAAGAACAACACAGTCCAATCCAGATAGCAGAGGCACACACAAACAAGGGATTTACACTTGTACATAAAAAAACATAACTGATGGCAGCGTTCCAGTGAATGTGTGTGTGTGTGTGTGTGTGCAAGTGCAGAAGCTCTATTTGTCCACTGCACTCATCCCCTCCCCAACCACAGGGAAAGCCCCAGGTGCTTAGGGGAACATCCACGGCCCATTATGCAAACTCACAGTAAATCACAGAATGAGTTAACTGGACAGGGCTTTCCCCTGCATTCAAAGTGACGTCTAAAAGCATGCGGTAACGCGCACACACAGAGGAAAGGGCTTGGAGCAAGGGATTCACAGGAGGGTCGGGGTGAGGGATCAATAGCCATGTGACCGTGGGTCCAGATTACTGAGGGATCACAATCTCCCGGACGAGCCTGCTGAATGACACGTCTGGATAGGCTCAGCGCAGAGAGAGAATGGATATTAAGCAGAGCCACTGTACCCAGCAGGGGAGGGGTGGGCGGACAGGTCGGTGAACGGGTAGATTAGGGCCGCTGCTAGCATGGGAGAGCGGCTGCATTAGCCGAGCCAAGCGAACTACCGAGAGATTGAGAGTGGGTCAAAGGGCAGCTTTAGAGCTTTAAACTCTGGGTGGAGGGCTACTGGACTAGGATTATCCTCCCTACACAAAGATGAGTTCTTACTGTGGCACAGGGGCTAAGGCTATCATGGAGGGGTGGGTGCTAATGGAGACCGGTCGGCTAGAGGTTATGATCTCAAGCCCTGTAGCGGAAAGTAGGGGAGCAAGCCACCTGAAATGAGCGCCATTTAAAAATAAAAGCCACAATAAAAGAGAATCATGTCCTGATGATTTATTGAGAGTTAATCAATGTGTTTCTATACACCTATATATATATATATAAACATACAATGTATCCCATACAGTATATCACACCCATATAACTTTTGATGTATAAGGAGGTGGACTGATGTTGGGCAACGAAATAAACGGCTCATATTCTATATTTCTAAAGCTTGGCAACGGGAATCTTCCCCAGAGCGGCATACTGTTGTCAAGCAAGTGATTAAATAAGCCTGAGTCATTTCCAGGCCATTTCCAATGTCAGCGCTCTAAATCAGCTCTTCTCCACGGCACGACGGCTCGCTTCAAACGAGTGGATGTGGGTACTGGATGTTCAGAGTGCATTATGTAAGCGCTTTTATTTTCCATTACGGTTTATTGCCGTCTGGCCTAGATTGCGTCAGTGGAAGAGATGGTGTGGAACCACGGGGATTTTTTTTTTGTGTGGTCCAGTTGAGGTGGCCTTCATTTTAAAGTGGGGGTGTTCCATATGTAGCAATTTTGTGGGACCCCAAAAAAAGTTCCTTCCACGGACAGGCCAGAGTGTAAAACTAAAGTGTGAGCTCACTGCCCGCACGTCACTCACTTTTGACAGCTATCTATGTCAGAAAAATGGCAAATCCTCTATGTCAAAATGTTTCCCCTCCACGTCACAAATCTGGAAATGTCAAATAGATCTGACAGGTCATTATGTAGCAACTACAGACTTTTAGAAGTTTGACGACTCTTGCTTCCATTTTTGGCCACGATTCTAGTTATGTTTCTCATGACAATCAAATCTAAAGGGATTTGGCCAGCAGTCTCTCAGCACAAAGGCCATTTTCAGTCATCAGTAATAAACCACAGACCCACATCCATGGAGATATGGCCATGTTTTTTCTATCTGTATTAATGATACTTTCATTTGCATTTACTCATTTAGAAACTGATTTTAGCTGAAGCACATTAAAGTATAATGTACATTCCCATCAGCATGTGTGTTAGGTATCAAGCCCAATAATGTGTTGGCAGAGCCAACTCCTTGCCAACAACGGTGTGCATCATTCACTACTTTCAACACTGACCACTAGTTGAATAACTCACGGCTTTGCTGGCACCATGGGCACAATTGGACTCTAATCACCAAATATGAGTCTGAGCTAACCGTCAGCGTCGACCTCGTTGATCATGTCCTGCAGCTCGGCTTCTGTGGGGTTCTGACCGAGTGACCTCATGACTGTGCCCAGCTCTTTGGTTGTGATGGTGCCATCGCCGTCCTTGTCGAATAAGGAGAAAGCCTCCTTGAACTCTGGGATGAGAGGAGAGAGAGAAGATAGGCAACAGTTACTCTGAGCTGACCATGAAAGTGTTATCACAGCCCCATGGTAATCGGTGTAATAATCATAGCAGTAATATTAATATTAATAGTTGCAGTAGTAATCATACTAATGACACTTCTTTTTACGAAACCAAACATTTGATGTAAAGTACGCCAAATTTATTATCTGGGACTTTTCGAAATCCTGCTCAAATTCTCTTTATTTTTCACTACTTTATTATTTTCTCTCCCTTTGAGCCTTACACATACTCCAAGATGGAATTACAAAGACCAAAAAGGCAATGTGTTTGAAGTCAAGCGCTTTTACCCCAGACACCAGTGCCGTCCATAATTAATCACGGAGGGGTTTATGAAACACAGCACAAGTATGAATTTACCACTGGCACAAATCATGTCATTATGTAAGAAATCTGGCTAAAACTCATTACGTTTGGGACACCCAAACAAAAAGAAATATTCCACATTCTAAAGGCCCTTCCACACCAAGTCTGAATTCCATGTGACCTTTAGTCACATTAAAAAATAACACTGATTGCAAAATAAACCTCACTACATTGGGAGACCCCTGGTTAAGGCACATGGCAAAATAATATGCAATGGTTTGTCTTACCTGCAATTTGCTCTTCCGTTAGTTGATCAGCCTAGAGAGGATAAAGGTAAGGCAGTCAGTTAGGGCCTCAGAAATGTTACTTAGTTGACCAGCCTAGAGAGAATGAAGGAAAAGCAGCTAGTACCACAAAAATGTTAAGGCCAAAAGTCTTTGTGGCTTTGTGCTTGTGGCACATTTAAGTATGATTACGTGCACTGCGCACGATTACACTATTCTCCAGTATTTTATTATTTTTTTTACGTAAACAAAGGCACCCAAAGTTATGTAGGACTTTGTGATGCAGCTTCTTAGGAACAAGACCTTGCCAACAGATACCACTGTACATCTGCTATGCCATCACAAAAGGCTGTTATATTAGTCCCAATAATACTGAATTTCAGAACTGCAAAGTGTAAAACTAGAGTGCCTTTGTACTTCCACAAAGGCCTTCCCTTGTCAGTTTAGTGACTGAGATCAACACTGCTGACGCTGTCAGTTTAGCCGTGTCATTGACAGCTCAGCAAAATGTTTCAACCAGGAGTGCAACTAAACGTCGCCAGCAAAGAGCGTTTTACAACCAACCAACCAATGGTGTGCTAGTCTAAATAAGAGGAAATCCAGGATAAAATGTGTCCAATTTCACCACAGAATTCATAGAGTAGGGTAGAGTCTAATGGCAGTTGGATGAGAATGGAGCATATGACCTAATGGACCTAATGGGTGTAGTAACAGCCTTTCTCCATCTCATAATGATTTATTTCCCTTAGCACTCAGGAAGGGAGTGGCTCGGACTCTGTGATGGTACAGGGGCCCACTGACATGACCAGACAACGCACGTTTTGGTTGTTTTTTCCATCCTCTGGCCTTGACTTAGTGACTGGCCAGGCCAACACAACGATGCCCAAGTCATAGGCATCATCCAACCTGGACTGAAGCAACACTACCCAGGCTGCAGTGCCAGGCCCAACCTGTGCTGGCCTGCCTGCCCGCTTGCCCAGTCTCCTGGCCAGCTTCGCTCAGAATGGCGTCACTGAGGCATGGGAAGCTTCGCACGGAGCGTGGGAGTGCCCTTCCTGCTCGACGGCACAGCGCGGCTGACTTCACTCCGTGCGCCCACACACTTTGTCCAGGCAAGCCCTGCAACGGACTCCTCGTGGCCCAGAACAGAGGAGCTGGAAGGGAGGAGAGGAGAAGGGAGGTGGGAGGGTGGGGCAAGGGCAGTCAGAGGGTGAGGGTGTGTGTGGGGTGGAGGTGGCACTGTGCCAGCACAAAAAAGGCCAGCTGCTCAGAAAACCCTTCTGGCAAGAGCCAAACCCCCACCACCTCGGCACACAGCCATGGGTAACCGGGTCAGTTCGCACTGTACCTGGTGTAGTGCTGTACTACAGTGGAGGGGACTGTAAGAAAGGGTATGGGGGGAGGGTGTTTAAAGAGAGCAAGGCGCATGAGCGCTGCAGACCAGAACACACCCGTAGGGAGTTTAGAGTACAGTTCCAAACACAGATATGCAAAACACCAACTTTGGAGGACATCCTAAGAGATAAAAAAGGGAACACACGCAACTTCACTCCAACAGTGCAAGATCTTTAATAAAATGTGTTTTCAATAAAGCTCAAGTTTGGGCATCCAAATCCAAGGTTGGGTTATATGATGTCCTGTCATGAGCATAAACCAGACAGTAGGAATGGATGGCTGTTTGTGTTACCCAGGACAGGACCCAAGCAAGTAAATAAATAATGCAACCAGAGTCAGGTGTCACTACAGTTAATAAACACACATCAGCAAATGCAACATCGTAACAGGTAGGGGAGAGGGCCCGAGAGCTTTGTGGTGTAACATTACCTGTATCACAATGATAAAAGCTGTCTGTTTTGTGTCTACTGTCAGTACAGCCAGTCAAAACACAGAATGTCAGCACCAAAACTAACACTGAATCAGATTTTGGTTGCAACAGGCCAGAAGTAGCCTATCTATTGAAAATGGGGTCAAGCGAATATCTTTTTTTATATCAGGTTATAAATTACCTCGGCATTTATTTTAGGGGTTCTGCTGGCCCAATGAGAAATTCTCTTCACCAGATTTCAAAATATTCCCAGCCATTACAAACTAAATGCTGTCATTTTGAGACTGCACACGTTGGAAAATCTGATTTCATGGAGAATAATGCAATAACACATTTTGTTGTTAATGGAGGCCACATCGCTAGGGCGTTAATTTTAAGTACACATAATGACTTGCCCTACATAAAAGGCAACCTCCAATGAACTGATGTCAGTACTTTTAACTGGTGCAATTGAGACATCACCCCTTAATTTGCATACATTGAAAACATGCAAAAGACAACCAAATGAACATGCACCCAATGTATTACCAGCAGAGTCCCTCATGCGCAATAAGCTCTAGCTCTATTTCCATCGCAAATAATCGATAAGTAGTCTACCTTATTCAATGACCTATCCATTTTATAAAAATAACATAATTCATTTTCGTGTTTTCTGGCAATGTTGTAAAGCGAAACGCACTGTGATAGTTCACCGAAAGCGGTCATGGCATAGTCGTAGCCTACAGTGCAGTAGCCTACAGTTGGCTATCATTTAACCACGTTCTTTGCTTCGCACAAAACAAGTATTTCCGTGGATTTGGGATGGCGAGGGCTTGTTTAAGCATGTGTCAAAGAATGAATGGAGGCGTTAGCCCTGATTTCCAACCCATGTCAAACAACCTACTACTGGGCTGGACACCACTGCCGCGCTTCCCCTCCCCCTCACCCGTGTTTTTAGATCCATCAATTTAATACACTTTCATCGTTTGTTTATCCCTGAAGTTGTCAGACCATCGTAGGAATAAAGCTACCTCAATCTCCTCCGGCTGCATCACGGCAACCCGATATTATCTAACGGAAGCCGAATAGCCCGTGCCATAAGAATTGCGCAGTTGTCGCGGATTCCCGCTCCATTTTGACTGCTGCATCGCTGGAGGAGCGCGAGTCTCCTACATTAGAATGTGTATTGTATGTAGGCTGTATTCACAATCTGTATAGCAGTGCAGGCACATCCGCATTCCCTAAACGCTATTAAAACAAGACCGTCTCTGTAAAAACAAATGTCTTCATACAGTGCAACATTGCATAGACACTTTTAAGCTCTGAATATGAAAACAAGGCTGTAGCCAAAATGAGAGAAAAAATGTAAATAGAATACATACCATGTTTTAAGGAGTCAAGCTGAGATAATGCACGAAAACTAGACTATGCGAGGAGCGTCCCCGGGATACAGGTCCTCAAGTTAAAATGTAGGTGTGTAGGCTCAGGCTGACTATACGCGTTTTCGATGGACAGCAGCTCGAGATGTGTATTCCTCCGCCACACAGGCCCAGCTATCTCACTTCCTCACTGCCCCTCTGCAGAAATGGATCTCGCCTCCTCCTTCTCAACTAATAAAGCAGGGCAGTGATACGTCAGCTGATGAAATTGGCCATCTCTGCCATGAGTCTTTGCAGCAAGTGCTGTCATCCTTTAAAGCGCAGATATCCTGCAATTTTCAAACGTGCGCCACAGATAAATCGATAAGGCATAGGCTACCCCACTTTTCTTTATTATGCATATTTGTTCGGTATTTCATTCATCTTTCCTTAGGCCTAATACATTCTACTAAGATACTAATTACACATTTGGTGGTTGAGGTTCCTGAGGGTTCTCATGTTAGATATGTAAATACCAACTTCATTCAACATTAAGGATCTCTATCCCTAAACTTTTGGGAGTTAATTCAAATATGATAGGCCTTCAGTCTGCTTCTGTAGCCTATTTGAAAACGGTTGTTTTATTCCATAACCTAGTCCTAGTGCCACAACAGCCTAATTTCTCCCCTGTAATAATTCATAGACAATTAATTTATGTAGGCTATCTGTACCAACAAAGTAAAAGGTATGGATATTATCATAACATCCCTTCAAAATGGCAATATGTTTAACTACTCAGGATTAGGCACATAGGCCTATGAGTCAGTCAAGCATGGGTTATATCTCGCCTTAATGACGTTGTCTCCAGTTTTTAGGCTCTTGTATGGGTTCGACTAGACTTCACATGATGCGCTCTCAACTATGTGAAACCCTCAAGTGATTTCACAGCCCAAATATAGAGGACTAGTTTGCTGTGGCGGAAGGATACCTCAGGATTATAAAGCACTTTCCTTGTCGACGCTAGAGAATTTGCGAGACGGATATGTTACGAAGCTTCCGATTGGTTATTGCGGACCTGCAATATTATACAGAATGTGCTGGCAGCCATTATTGGCTATAGTAGACCTGCATTGCGCCAGGCAATGGTGCTTGCTTAAAAGCTCAATCCATAAAAATAAGAATATTGTAGATTGCACCAATTACTTCCTCCAAAAACACAGGCCTCCTACACCAAAAATATTGGCCCAGCGTTTCTGTGATATCGCCCCTTAACTTCTCTTGCATCATTTCACCTGAACACGTTTGCGAATCACTGTCGCGGTTCCAGGCGTGCAAACAGTTGCCAGTGATTGGCGCGCTGTGCAAATTAATGAATGCATTTTACAGCATGTTGCAATGCACGTAAACCTGTACAGGTTTATTTTTATTGTTTAATATATGTGTTATGCCATCTGTGCAGGCTACAAATGATCAGATATTTGTAAGAATTAACTTCATATCCTACCGTGTCCGCAATGTAAAACTTTGCTTCTACACCCACAATGTGAACTGGTGCCTCTACTGTCTATTTTGCAAAACTGCATACGTAACAATCACAGTCATTTCGAGTTAAACCAGTCTACAATGAAACATTGTGTCAACTGTTTATAACTTATATAGGCTATGCGTAATTTGTAGGTGCAGGATATGTCTTATACGATTTTGTAAACCTAATAATTGTATTGTCGAGTTATTATCTGCCGCACCACCTCATGTGAAATGAAAGTGAAAGTCAGGGGGACGGGTTTGTCTCGGAATTGTTGTTTAGTGAACAAAAGGTAGCCCTATCTGTTTGTTTTTGTGTCCCTTTTTGCGAGAGCTCACAACAAAGGTAAGGTAGTTTTGTATTAAATGTTAGCTTAAGGTAGCCTTTAGTGCCCTGTAATCTGCTATCGAGAACACTTTTGGTGACGTGAGCCATTTATATTTGAAAATGCTTTATCGTTTGAGCAGAATAGCCTATTCCAGACCAGTTAGTCAGGGCAGTGATGTCATGTTAAATGAAAGAAAACAATAGGACTTCGTTCGTCTTGATATTTCAATGTGACATATTGAAAAGCATGTGAAAAGCACGTGCCAAAGGCAAATGTTTTACATGTTGGCCTACACGCTATGGTCGAGTGATAGGCCTACCTCTAAAGCACTCTCATGCAACCCACACCTGTAGTCACCGTATAGCTTTGAACTGTTAATGAATTCATACCCTAATGCCAAGTAGGCATATTCTTTCACGCAAACATACGGGTATTTGTGGGCGTTTTTGCGAGGTAACCATGGTACGCCATGTTTTGGAGGTGCAAACAAACGCTGCATTGCCATTGAGATCACATAGTAGGCCTAAGGAGCTGGGTCAAGGGTTATAATTGTATTTTGTCGTGTTTATTGTATAATGAAAGCACAGCTTTTATAGCCATCCATGCGTCTTTCCTTCTGGCTCTTTGGCTATGAATTTGGTAACTATAGCGGACTATTTGACGTCTTCAGAACACTAAGCAGGTGGAGGTGTCAAATATTGAGTTTCTCCAGTCTAGATTTTTTGACGTTAATCACTCCTATGATGTATTGCTATTGTCCATCCAAAGTAAAATAGGCTACCTGTTTCGAAGTTAACTGACGGTCAAATCAACCAAAACTCCGATTGTTTGCCCCTCCAAGTGGTGTGTGGTAGGTCTGTGGTAGGTCTGTGACGCGAGTTTGTGTGAAAGAATTGTTCATTATGATTTGTAACCTAGGCCTATATTACGGAAAGTAAATACAAGTTATGGAATACGCATGGGTTTTCAGCAAATGTATTAAAGACATTCTGAAAAATACAGTATTCAGGAATAACATGTCACAATATGTCACCAAAATGAAAAACAAAAATAATACTTTGGAACCTGACTTTATCCAATGTTAGGATTTCTGTACTTGAATATTATGTAAGGGATAATGGACGACACGGTGGTCTGTTCACAGAAGTTAATGCACGGTCGAGGTTGTAAAACGGCCCCGACGCGAAGCGGGTTAAACCTCGTAAGTGCATAATAAATGTAATTATTCCTCTGCTTGGTTGAATTTCCCATTGTCCTACGTAATTTAGAATGACCATTAACCGTATGTTATTTGCACACCTATGAAGAAGATCCATTTTGTGGGCCGTATCACACTTGTATATTAATTCGCCGAACTCGTTGTGAAGTTTAAATGAACTGTCACGTTGCATCTAAGCTGTAAAATGCAGACGTTCAGAACATGGCAACATTGTAGCATATGACGGAGGTGGCTTTTAGCTAGATGGATGACAGCAGGCTAAGTAAAATAGCGATGTTTCCAATCTAAAGTTCATCAGAATCTTGGGATATGCCCGCTTGACAACGGGAGAGATAGAACTAACGACTGGCCTTTGGCCGTAGCAACCATCCATTTAGAACTAGTAACGGCAGTTTGTCCTGCAAGTTGAGAAATTACTTGATATGTGTTGGAAGAAAGTAGTTCTACAAACAAGACAAGTTTTAGCGATTAAAACGTTTAAATTTTAACAGGAAATGAACACAACGCAAGTGGCAACAGTGGAATAAGCGGGATAATGGACTCCACGGTGGTCTGTTCCACCATACATAATATTACTGTTCCACTATAAATAATATTTCAGAAAACATCCAATACAAAAAATATATTGACATTATGTAAATAATCAGCTGTGGAAGTTTTGTGGGGATATCTATAAGTTAAGATTTGTATCATATTCACCTGTAAATATATCCCTGCATAAGCGTAGTATAGACATAAACAGGGTGATAACACACAAAAAGCTACTATGCAATGCTATCACTTTTTTCTAACTCTAGGGTGGTATACAGTAGGCCTACCTTGCCAAAAATCACCATGAGACTTATTCCCCTCAGATGGTACTGACCAACCCCTCTGGCTCAGTACCTAAGGACTAATGATTAATTGGTTGTTGACATAGGTCCACAAAGTATAACTTGTTTTTGTAGGATCAAGGATGGTGAAAGTACATGAGGTCACCATTGGAAACACACTGAATTGTGAAAAAGACTTCAGGACATGTCTCAGACTGAAGCTCCGATCTTGGACTGGAACAACCAACTCGGACTGTGATGTCATCCTTGCCTACTGTCCGATTGTCTCACGAGTTGGGACTGACATCGAGGCTGCACTTGGGAAAATTCCTGGTAGGTAGCTAATTGAAAAAATAAATGATCCTTTATCAACACAGTTTAGGCAGTAGTACATGCATGATATTATTATTTCAATGTACACTACCGTTCAAAAGTTTGGGGTCACCTAGACAATTTCATGTTTTCCATGAAAACTCACACTTTTATTCATCAAATGAGTAGCAAAGTTAATAGAAAATATATTGAAGAGATTGACAAGGTTGATAGTGAATTGAATTTTATAATAATTAATTTTATTTTTTATTTTTATAATGAATTTTATTTTAAATAATAATTTTGGTCCTTCAAACCTTCGCCAACTTTTCGTCAAAGAATTCTCCATTTGCAGCAATTGCAGCCTGGCAGACCTTTGGCATTCTAGATGTCAGTCTGAACAATTTCACCCTATGCTTCATGAAGCACCTCCCACAAGTTGGATTGGCTTGATGGGCGCTTCTTGCGTACCATACGGTCAAGCTGCTCCCACAACAGCTCAGTAGGGTTGAGATCTGGTGACTGCGCTGGCCACTCCATTACAGACAGAATACCAGCTGACTGCTTCTTCCCTAAATAGTTCTTGCATAGTTTGGAGGTGTGTTTTGGGTCATTGTCCTGTTGTAGGAGGAAATTAGCTCCAATCAAGTGCTGTCCACAGGGTATGGCATGGCGTTGCAAAATGGAGTGATAGCCTTCCTTATTCAGAATCCCTTTTACCTACAAATATCCCACTTTACCAGCACCAAAGCAGCCCCAGACCATCACATTACCTCCACCATGCTCGACAGATGGTGTCAGGCACTCCTCCAGCATCTTTTCATTTGTTCTGCATCGCACAAATGTTTTTCTGTGTGATCCAAACACCTCAAAATTTGTCTGTCTATAACACTTCTTTTGCCTATCTAATTGCACAAGGGTTTTCTAATCATCAATTAGCCTTTTAACAAAATTAGCTAACACAAGTGATGGTTGCTGGAAATGGGCCTCTGTACACCTATGTAGATATTCCATTAGGAACACGCCAACATTTTGGGAAATTAGCTTATTCACCATCTCCCCTAGCCTGGCGGGCCATCCTATATCATTGAAATGTATAGTCTGGAATCGACCCATTCACCTCGCTTAATCCAAGGGGCGGGCATAGAATTGTCTTTCAAACTGCCTAGGCATGCAATAGGCCAGCACTACGACCAATCAGAACAAAGAGCAGGATGAAGTGGCCAGAGCGAAACGGCAAATACATCCTTCTTTGAAAGGAATGACTTAAGTGCATTGTGTTGCTCAACTTTCAAAGAAAAGCACAAGTCCAACTCCTCCAAAGTTGACGCCAACGCCGATTCAAACAACCGCTCTTCGTTCGCCATAGCCACCTTCCTTGTTGTTTACCGTCGCAGGACTGTCGTCATCCTGGTAAGCCCGCCTTAAGACTCTCTAACAAAATAGAGTGCTGTGATTGGATGACGTCCACGGCGTCAGCCAATAGAAATCCTAGACTAGACGTACAGGCTGAGCAAATTAATTTGCCGCCGCTAGGGTGCGTCTAGATTTTTAGGCTACATCTCCCCCAGAGTTAAATAAGATGATACATGTCCTTCACCTTTAGACGGGCAGGTATCCGAAACAGATTGAGAAGCAAGACAAACCGACCACCTTTGCCCAGTATCCTGCTTGCTAATGTCCAGTCGCTAGTGAACAAACTGGATGACTTTAGAGCTAGGATCGCCTTCCAACGGGACATCAGGGATTGTAATGTATTGTGCTTCACTGAAACCTGGCTGTCACCCTCCATACCAGACCACTCAATCACGCCTGCCGAACACTTCTCTATTGTCCGCATGGACAGAACGGAGGAGTCCGGGAAATCCAAGGGCGAGAAAGTTTGCTTCATGACCAATAACAGGTGGTGTGAGCCGAGGAACATCACTGTCCTCTCCAGGGCCTGTACTCCTCACCAGGAACACTTGTCCATCGTATGCCGCCCACATTTCTTGCCCCGTGATTTCACCGCAGTTATTATGACAGCGGTATATATTCCCCCAAATGTCAGCACCCATATAGCCATATCTGAGCTACAGGTGGTGATAAATAAACAACAGCAGCGTCAACCAGGGGCTGCTCTTATCGTTCTTGGTGACTTCAATAGGGCCAAACTTTGTCGCGGACTGCCAGAATTCAAACAGCACATTTACTTCCCGACGAGGGGCGAAAACATTTTAGATCACTGCTATACTCCGTTTAGAGACTGCTATAAAGCTATTCCCATGCCCGCTTTTGACAAGTCAAGCCACGTTGCGGTTTTTCTTGTACCAAAATACAAACAGAAGATCTTGCAGGAAGCGCCGGTGACGAAAGACGTCCAACGTTGGTCTGACCATTCGGAAACGTTGCTCCAAGATGCGCTAGAGAACGCGGATTGGGAGATGTTTCGAGTGTCCTCAGATGACATCAGTGAATTTGCGGAAGTGGTGGGGAGCTACATTCATTTCCTGATTAATGACATCATACAACATGTCAAAATTAGAGTTTACCCAAACCAGAAACCATGGGTGAATAAAACTCTGAGGGCAGCACTTGCAGCACGCACTGCCTCATACAATGCTGGAATCATATCAGGTGACATGAGAGGCTATAGAGAAGCAGTTTATGGACTAAGGAAGACTGTGAAAGCTGCAAAGATCTGCTATAGGGACAGAGTGGAAGCTGACTTTCATGCTGGTGATTCGGCCAGTGTGTGGAAAGGCCTTTGGGTCATGACTGACTATAAAACCAAGTCTAGCCCCATTAGCTCTGATCCCTCACTAGCTGATGAGTTAAACACTTTCTATGCACGCTTTGACCTTGCCAATCAAATGGCAGCCGGAACTGTAAGGACTAGTGTAACTGGGGCACCCCCTTTCACTATCAGTGAGAGTGACGTGAGGGGAGTGTTCAGGGGGGTAAATGGGAAAAAGGCAGCAGGGCCCGATCAGATTCCCGGTAGGGTCCTAAAATCCTGTGCCAACCAGTTAGCCCCATATACAGTAATCAGTAATCTTTAACATGTAATCTTTACAGTCTCTTACAGATTATACAGTAATCTTTAACATGTCTCTGGCCCATGCTATCGTCCCATCTTGCTTTAAACAGTCTATTATAGTCCCCGTGCCCAAAAATAGCAATCCTATAGACCTGAATGACTACCGCCTTGTGGCCCTCACATCAGCAGTGATGAAGTGTTGTGAGAGACTAGTGAAAAAGTATATCTGCCAAACCCTGCCTATTTCGTTTGACCCCTTACAGTTTGCCTATAGAGCTAACAGAAGCAGGGACGATGCTATTACAAGTCTTCTGCACACCACACTGGCTCACCTGGACAAGGAGAGGGGAAACTATGTGAGGATGCTGTTTATAGATTACAGCTCAGCATTCAATACCATAGTACCCCTCCACCTGATTGACAAGATGTGGGCGCTGAGGTTCAATACCCAGTTGTGCAACTGGGTGCTCAGTTTCCTCACTGATCGCCCCCAAGTGGTCAGAGTGGGGGGAGGAGTTACTTCAGGGAAGCTGACCGTCAATATAGGCTCTCCCCAGAGGTATGTCTTAAGCCCGCTGCTGTATAACATCTATACACATGACTGTACAGCCACCAACAGTTCAAACACCATCATCAAGTTTGCAGATGACACCGTGGTGCTGGGTCGCATTTCAAATAACAACGAACAGGCCTACCTGAAGGAGGTGGATGACCTAGCACTATGGTGCCAGTCCAATAACCTGGCCCTGAACATCAGGAAGACTAAGGAAATGGTGGTGGACTTCAGGAAGGTGTCCAACAACAAATACATCCCAGTTAGCATCAGTGGGGAGCCTGTGGAGAAGGTTCCTAGTTTTAAGTACCTGGGGGTACATCTTACTGAGGACCTCTCCTGGTCACTGCACACTCAACACCTGACAGGGAAGTCCAGGCAGCGATTGTACTTTCTCTGCCGACTGAGGAAGTTCAAGGTCTCTCCCTCCATCTTGAAGACCTTCTACTCCTCAGCGGTGGAGAGCATTCTCACAGGCTGCATCACTGCCTGGTACGGTAACTGCACAGCACAAGACAGGGAGGTCCTGCAGAAAGTGGTGCGCTCTGCGGAGCGGACCATAAAAGCCCCCCTCACAAGCCTGAGAGACATATATACCATGAGGGTGGGGGCAGAAAGGCTAGGCAATCAAGGACATGGGTAGATGGAGGAGAAATCAAAAATAATAAATAAAAAGTTCTATGGAGATGTGCAAAAGCTGGAGAAAGTCAGATATGTGTGTGTGTGTGTGTGTGTGTGTGTGTGTGTGTGTATGTGTGTTTTGACGTGTGATGAAATAAGAAAATAAATAAAAGGTCTGTAGCAAAGGGAGAGGGATGTAAAAGTGCTAAAAGTCTTGTAGGTGTGTGTGTGTGGGGGGGGGGGGTCATGAGTGCTGAGGAGTGAATGAGTGCAAAGTCAGTATAGTGTGAGATCAGAGTTGGGAAATGTTTGAGAGTGCTGAGGAGTGAATGTGTGCAAAGTCAGTATAGTGTGAGTTCAGAGTTCGGATGGTCTGGGGATAAAAACTTCTCCTGAGTCTCTCAGTTCTGGCTTTGTGACTACATAGGCGTCTTCTTGATTTCAGCGGTAGGAATAATCCATTGTTAGGATGAGAAGAGTCCTTCAGAATCTTTTGGGCTCTTAGGAGTACTCTTCTGAGTTCTTATAGTACGTTCAGTTGAGCGCACTACTCTCTGCAGAGTACTACAATCTCTAACTGTGGAGTTCCCATACCAGGTGATGATGCTACCAGTTAGAACACTCTCAACCGCTGAAGTGTAGAATGCCTTCATGATGGATGTAGAAACTTTGAATTTCCTTAGCTGACGAAGGAAGTAGTCGTTGTCTGGACTTCTTCAGAACATATTGAGTGTTAACAGTCCATGTTAAGTCTTCAGTAATGTGGACACCAAGGTATTTAAAACTTGTGACTCTCTCTACAGGTTGCCCGCTGATCATTAGTGGGGTGTAACTGTAGTTCTGCTGCTGCCTTCTGTAATCCACTACCATTTCCTTGGTTTTATTGATATTCAGTGTCAAGCTGTTAGATTGACACCACTGTGCCACCTCATCAACCTGATTCAAGTAGAGCTGTTCATTGTTGTTACTAATCAGGCCCAAGATCACTGTGTCATCTGCAAACTTGATTATGGAGGTATGACTACTGTTGGCTTTGCAGTCATGTGTGTAGATGTTGTACAGCAGTGGACTCAAAACACAGCCTTGGGGAGCACCAGTGCTGATGGTTAATGAGTCAGATGTCAGACCCCCCACTCTAACCACTTGTGAACGGTTGGTGAGGAAGTCAAATATCCAGTGACACAGGGTGGTGTTCAGTCCTAAGGCCTTCATCTTTGTGACCAAGGTGAGAGGTACTATTGTGTTGAATGCTGAACTAAAGTCAATGAACAGCATCCTCACATAATTCCCATTCCCCTCCTCCAGGTGAGTTAAGGTGGTGTGCATGAAGTTTGAGATGGCATCCTCTGTAGACCTGTTGGCTCTGTAAGCAAATTGGAGGGGGTCGAAGGAGGCAGGGAGGGATGAGCAGATAATGTTTTTCACAAGCTTCTCAAAACACTTCATCACTGTAGACGTCAGGGCTACTGGGCGGTAGTCATTCAGACATGATGGACTTTTGTTTTTCGGTACTGGAACAATAACAGACTGCTTGAGGCAAGTAGGAACTGTCTCTTGAGCCAATGATGTGTTAAAGATATAAGTGAACACAGGAGCTAACTGAGCAGCGCAGGATTTCAAAACCCTGTTGGAAATTCCATCCGGTCCAGCAGCTTTTCTACAATTAACCCTCCTAAAGGCATTGCTCACATCGACCTCAGAGACACAGAAAGGTGCATCCTCATTTGCTTCACATGCTGCAGCTAGTGCAAGATAGTCTGTGTTTTTCATGTCAAAGCGAGCATAAAAAGCAAGTTCATCAGGGAGGGCTTTACTCACATTCATCATAGGAGGGGACTTTCTTTCAAAGCCAGTGATGGTTCGGAGTCCTTTCTACACTCGTGCTGGATCACCCTCCAAGAAATCAGATCCTTCTCAGTTGTAACTGAGAGTGGGTCTGGGGAAGGTTCGTTCACAGCCCATTTCCAAAGGGCGTTCCCAAACGGATGCTGAAAAACCAATCAGAGCAACGAAAGAGACAGAGTGACGGAAACACACAATTTGCAACACTGTCTGGTTGTAGGGAGAAGCAGGAAGAATTAACCACTTTTTAATTAAATGTAGGCTAATTTACAAAGACATCGTGCCACACTGAAAGCTAATATTTTGTCACTAGCAATTTACATCTGCCCTCTGTCAAACACAATTGCATTTTCAGCTCTGAACAAAACCGTTCACGTTCAAACGAGCATTTTGTTTCATTCGTCTTTTCTGACTGACCGGGACATATAAAGCAGGAATGGGGGATGAGATACTGAAACGTTCAAAGCAGTTATGCCGGAATTGTTTCAAGGCAAACACTGATTTGTAGCATTCGAGTTATGCTCGCATAGTAGCCTATGTGTTTTCTGTCGGCTACGTGTCCAGCTACTGTAGGCCTATAAATGAACAGAATATCAAACCGTTTTCAGTAGCCTACCACTTTTGCAGATATCACATAGGTAGCCTACCCCTTACATGTTTGTACAATGTTGCATATTTAAACATAAGGAAGCAGTTAAGAAACTTCTAACTCCCTGTCTTAAACCACCATGATAGCAGCTTCAAACAAGCGGCAGCAGCCATCGTTGATGTGTTTTTTTTTTTTTTTTTAAAACCCGGCTTCTTCAACAGGGTGCGCTATCGTCATCGTGTAAAGCCCACCTCAAGGGTTCTGATTGGTGCTTAGATCTAGGAAAATTGGAAATGGGCTAGAATGGGTTCTTGGCTAGACGGACTTTCAGAGCGAATCTCAAATTTGCCGGAAGTACGTCTGGGTTTTTCCCAGGCTATGTCTAGACTGTATTTCTGATTAATTTAATGTTATCTTCATTGAAAAAAACAGTGCTTTTCTTTCAAAAATAAGGACATTTCTAAGTGACCCCACGCTTTTGAATGGTAGTGTACATATTTTTTTTGCCTACAGTAAATGTGCTGAGATGATCAATACAGTGGATCATCACCTCAGCATCTCTGAAGTTGTTGTCTTCATCTCATTTCTTTCACAGGAGGTAAGCCTACTGTCCTAGTGGTGCTCCATCACACGTTTGATCAAGATTTCATCGTGCCAGACACAAGAAGATTTGTAAACAGGCATGACATGATCACAGTGAATTGCCTTTTTCACGAGTCCCAAGGACTGATGAGAGGCCAACTTCTTGACACAGCTTTAGAAGATACTTTACGTTTCCTCAGAAAGTATGACTATCCTCCTCATCAAGATGAAGATAGTGTTGCAAAGGTGCCTGGTTCTCAGTCCAAGCCATGGGTTACGCCATGGGTTAAGCTCATTGGTGTTTTTAGTGTCATTGCCTTATTTTATTACAAAGACAATATAAAAAAGGTGATTGTACCGCGATTTCAAAAAATGTTCTCCTTCTCTACGAGATAAGGATTGCTTGAATGGAATTATTTGCTTGAATTACTTGTAAGACTTGTTTTACCTTCATTGATGCCAAGTTGTATGAGATTAAAACAGTTGACAATGCCAGTGGTGGTAGCCTATTAATATTTAAATCAGAAGCTGACAAGGTTTCCTCAGCATTTTTGTTCAAGATGCATGCAATGTTATTTTATTTCAGTGTTTAGTACTGTGGCTGACAGGGAAAAATGGGCTGCATATTAAGAAAACACATGCAAATCGACAAAACAAATGCAAATAGACAAGCAACTTAAGGAAACATCTTCATCGATTTGACAACACATGTGCAGCATTTAGAAAATACAAAGAAAATTCAGACAACACCAACAGAAGTGTTTCCAGAGGATACTTAAAAGTTATGAACATGTCTGGACACGTTAAGGGTTCGCTATTTGCATGTCCTCTCTCCTCTGTCCTCGGTCCTTTAGCTTGTGCCATGGAAATCGTTCAAAGCTCAACGCCTTGAGGATGTCTCATTTGTCTAATTATACCAGAGGAGGCGAGGAGAAATGGCCAATATGTGATGAGGCAGAGGTGCATCCTACGTGGAAGTGTTTTCAGTTGGAATGATGCTGCGTTCCAGTGCCCATCCAAAGCAATGGGACGTGGGACTTATCCTACCTGAAGTATACTAGCTCCTACTTCAAAGCGTTCCAAGCAATTGAAGTGTAATGTTAACAGAAAACATGGACGACCGCCGCGCTAAGGCTGATACTCGCTTTATTTTTGTCTGCTGTGGAGCCGTACAGTATATGTAAAGGGCTGCATTTCGCTATAAGATATCTGGGTATATTTTTACCGTGTATACCGGTTATATATATATATATCGGACTTGTGAACGGAGGGTTGCCGGTTCGAACCCCGACCAGTAGGCACGGCTGAAGTGCCCTTGAGCAAGGCACCTAACCCCTCACTGCTCCCCGAGCGCCGCTGTTGTTGCAGGCAGCTCACTGCGCCAGGATTAGTGTGTGCTTCACTTCACTGTGAGTGTGTTTCACTAATTCACGGATTGGGATAAATGCAGAGACCAAATTTTCCTCACGGGATCAAAACAGTATATATACTTTAATACTATATACTATATATCTTCATGCTAACAGATAATAACAACATAATTTTACGGCAGAATATGAAAAACAAATTGCAGTGTCTAAAACAACCAAAGAAGCAAAGTTTATAGCCTATTCCTTGAAGTTTTACTTCTCATGACGTCCACGGGCGACAGGCATTCCAGTGCACTTTTCTTAGTTGGAGCAATCATTGGCCCAAACTGCCAATGTGAAAAGTTCCATGTCTGTCAACTTTCGGTTTAAAACAAGTTTGTAGTGCTTTATTAGTGACAATAATTGCCTAGATAAGAAAGAAAGAAAATATTTTTATAAAAAAAGAAAATAATAACAAGAAATATTTTATATGCTGTAATTATCATGAACTCCCATGCCAACTTTTTAAAAAAAGTTGATGCCTGTTTTGTTTATGCATCGTACTGTATATAAGATAAATAAGAATTCATTCATGTGTTGAGAACTGTCAAATATGACCTCATTAGCCGGGTCAAAAACGGGGAATACTCCATGTTCAAATTATATTTTAAGTCAATATTCTCTGCGATTTGTGTAACAATTGTCTGTTTAGTCTAGCATAACAGGCCTGGTAGTGCTGTGTCTGTGTCTCCCGCTCATGTGGCGTGTGATGAGAATTGCATCATCAATGTTGGATGTGGGGGGTGTTGTGTCTCTCCCTGATCGCGTGTCAATAATGCACGTCTTCGACCCGTGCAGATGTGCACGGAGGAGTATACCACCTCCTTAACGGTACGTGTCCATTATTGCGGCGCGTAGACGCTTGCAGACACCTAGCCCTCCCCTATCGTCGCTTGTGGGCGTGTATAGGTTAAAGTGTATGGTGTAACATTTTATTTTATCTAATTACACAATGCCAGCTAATGTAGGCTAAAGTGGGCGTAGCCTACTAAAGACGTAATACTGTTAACATCTTTAATTGAAACACTCACAAATATCACTGACATGTTCCTCCAAAGCACCTTCTGTCTTGGATCAAGTTGCCAACAAGGTCTTTTCGATAGGGTGCAGTGGCGAGCTTCTTCTAAACTTAATGGCTTCGCCACTATATAGCTTAATATATTTTCATGAAACCAACACGATTATCAGGCGGAACAAATATTTCTGGCAGGCTATTGTTCCGAACCGGAAGACTAGATCAAAGGAGAGAACTTGTTTACCAAAGATGTACCAAAGATTGTTAAGGCGGAGCAAGATATTTCATCAGGAGCCACTTCCGGGAACCCTGATCGCACGAGGGGGGGTCAAAATCCCCCTTTATGCAGAGCAGAGGCAGCGACTGCTCCATTGAAGTCTATGGGCATAGCTCAGAATTTTACCACATATGCTAAGGTCTTGGTTCTATAGAGTTAGGAATGTGAATTTCGGGCACGTTTTCATGATCCTCAAACCCTTCTGAACATTTCAGGTACATTTTTAGCATTTTTGAGCATTCCAGTCTGGAGAAAATCGACTTTATATCAGGTGTGCGCCGGTTATTTATGCCGCTGCTGTTGGCCGGTTGCAACGTACGCTCATCAATACGTCATCGACACGCCTCTTTATGCAGACAGGATTCGATCCCCATTTCGCGCCCATAGACATGAACTACGACGAAGTATCTTGCTCCGCCTTAACAATCTTTGGATGTACTTTCATTGGCCAACCGCTCTCATTTGCGTAAAGATCATCAGAGCCAGAGAATGTCTAAATAACCGCCACTCTCGGGAAACTTTCGGTTTCTGAACTGGTTGCAGTTCCTGTTCTGGTTCCATGTGAGGGCGCTCACGAATAAGTGTAGAATGAATGGAGGTCTATGGAGCTGTACCCTTCAAAATCCACTTGTTTTCTCGGGATATCATTTTTTGCCCAGAAATTTGAATGTTGCATTCGAAAGAGGGGGCAGAGAAAATACACACCGCTGAGTATTATATTTTTTGAGTCACTTATTTGTTCTAAAAAGCCTTTCAAATGCATCAATGACGTCATTCATCAGCAGAAAGCTAGTGTGTTGTGGGCAACAACGACCCAACCTGTAAGAAATCATAAGGACGTACCGGTAAGTACCCGTTCATTCAACTTTTGACCTATAATCCATATTGAGCTTGCAGACACCAAAATCAAATCTTCGATTTTTCAACGACAACTAGGTGGAAGAGACAAATTTAGCTCCATAGACCCCCATTGTTTTTGCACTTATTCGTGATAGCCCCTAGCGGAACTGCAACATATTGCAGGTACAATGGAGTTAATAGGGAGTGACCCGGCTCTCCATAAACGGGCTCTGGCAGAGCCCAACTTCTTGACGTGCCGCCTCTGTTCGAATGGCCGCACCGCCTTCCCAAGGTGCATTGCGGAAGCATAAACCACGCCTTGCCGCTCTCCATAGGAAATCAATGGGCTATGTGCGGCGCGGTGGGCTTTGACGCGATAATGGACACGAGCCGTAAGAGGAGATGCAGCGCCACGTTATCAGTAATTGATGATCTCTTAAAAGTGATGTGTGAGTGAGCGGGACACGGTCTGCACACTGAGATACTTTATTTATTCTTTTTTTTTTTTTTTTTTTTTTTTTTGCAAACATCATTGACATTACAGAAAATGCAACACTACGACATGCACATGAATACTGCATACGACAAACAGACGTACATTACATAAACACATACTGTAACTTAACAAGACATCACATTGACTTGGCTTCCACAAACATAACACAACATAACATTAATAACAGAAAGGCTAAGGATGATTTGCGTCCAGGATGATTACAGATATGATTATCAGGGATGAAATTGATGACCGGAATGAAAAGAAGGGGGGATGCGGATGGTAGCTCTACGAGTGTGAATGAGGTGGTGTTGGGATGGGGGTGGGGATGGGGGGTGAGTAGTAGTGAGTATGTGAGGATGTATGTGTGTGTGTGTGTGTGCGCATATGTATAAGGCTGGCTTGCTGTTGGGCCAGGAGGAGAGAAGCTGGAACATAGAGAGGGAGGGTTTCAGAGGAGAGGAGTTGTAATTATTCTATTAAAGATAAGTATAATAATAGGAATAACTGATTGCCTGGTTGATTGCCTGACTGATTGCCAACCTGGGCACCCATTAATGGCCACAGTTCCACCCAGCCCCTGCAGTTATACTGCGACGAGCTGACAGAGGGGAGGACCTGTGTGCCACCCATCGCCCCAGGCCCCCAGCATATGCACACATCCCCCACTACCACGACCAACCACACCTCGCCCCCAGACCTTCACCCAACACGCCACTCTTGACCTAAATATGTACAGTATGTGAATGGCTAGGTTGAGGGGTCTATCTAGAGTGTAGCATTAAAAGAAGTGGGCATGCATGGTGAATATCTGTCAGGATTTCCCCATGCACACCACACTTACCCTGTGTAAGATGTATGCCTCCTCAATGTGTGCATTAAAATAAGTGAGGCATGCAGATAGACACCTGATGAGGCATCTACCTGCACTCCACTCTTACCCTAGCCTGTTTTGTAGTTTTTGTTTATGTATGTCACCTAACATGTAGTGCAATTAAAAGAGAGTAAAGCGTGCTGTGTGCTTCCAGGACAAGGCGTGTGCATGAGCGTATGAGGAGGGTGCACACTGGGGGCCCAGGGCCAATAGATAACCCACAGGACCCAACCAATGCCAAAACCACACAGCGACCCGCCAGGACCGAGTCTCCCAAGCCATCCCATGGGGCCCCGGCAGAATAACGATGGGAGAGGCAGAGAGAAAGAGTGAAATTAGTAAAGTTATCAGAGAATGTAAATAAAAGGGGGAGGGAAAGAAGGGGATGCTATTTATATTACTAATAATAATAATAATAATAACAATAATAGTTCCAGCTACCCTCCCCTGCCTAGTGTTCGATGATATGTGTATCTGTTGATGAAGTGTGTTATGATCGTGTGGAGATGGAACTCAGGCAAAGAGGGTCAGGACTGTAAGTAGGTGATAAAGGGGTACCAAGGAGAGGTTGTATCCTGAGTATTGATTAAGTTTGTAGTTGATAGGTTTTCTAATGATATATAGTCTGTTAACAAGTTTTTCCAATGAGTGATGTGAGCTTTTTTCTTAGATTTCCAGTTCATGAGGATTGTTTTCTTGGCGATAGTCAGCGCTACCAGCAGTGTTTTATTGCAGGAGTTGCTTAAATTGACTGTGGATGTATCACCAAGTATGCATAAGGAAGGGGATGCTGGGATGTGACAGCCAAAGATGGAAGAGAGAGATTTTGTGACACTCACCCAGAAGTGGTTGATTGGAGTGCAATGCCAAACCGCATGAATGTATGTATCTGGGTTATTTTGTGTGCAGTGAGTGCAAAGATCCGAGCCAACCCCCATTTTAGCCAATTTATGTGCAGTGAAGTGGAATCTGTGAAGAACCTTGTATTGTATTAGTTGTAGATTACTATTCTTTGTCATGAGGTAGATGTTTTTGCACATTTTGGTCCAGAAGTCGGCACCGGGAGTAATTGATAAGTCTGATTCCCATTTGTGATATGGCAGGCCAATTGTTTTTTCTGAACGAGATATAATTTTGTAAATTTGGGAGAGTATTTTTTTGGGAGAGGGAATATTAAGCAGCTCTGAGATTGGTGGGGGAATGTCAAGGTTAGCTGTCTGGATGTTAATTTTTCCTAGGATAGATGATTTAATTTGCAGGTATTGTAAGAAGTGTTTACTCTCGATGCCGTGCTTCTGGACCAAACAGGAAAATGAGGCCAGATTATTGTCTTGAAGAATATGTTGAAGGTGAGTGATGCCCTTTCCCATCCATGTGTGAAAGTTAAGTGTTTTTTTATTGACGGTGAAATCTGGGTTATTCCAAATCGGGGTGCGAATTGATGGTGCTATAGGTGAATCAGTGATGTGGTAGAATCTCCACCAGGCTGTCAGAGTAGCTGAAATTGTTGGGGCTTTGAAGGATGGATGTTTTTTGACCGACTGACTGCAGAAAGGGAGATCTGAGATTTTAATTTCTTTACAGATTGTTTGTTCTAGGTCTAACCAGGTGTTGTCTGAGGGGGTGGGGTGTAGCCATTTGTGGATGAAGTGGAGCTGGTTGGCCAGGGCATAGTGCTGGAAGTGTGGGGCCTCTAGTCCTCCCATTGCTTTTGGTTTTTGGAGAGTGGCGAGTTTGATCCTTGGGGTCTTATCTTTCCAGTAGAATTTAGTGATTAATGAATCGAGAGACTTAAACCAGAGGGTGGTGGGCTGGGTTGGAATCATAGAGAATAGATAGTTTATTTTGGGCAGTATTGTCATTTTGATTACTGAGATTCTGCCCATGATGGATAATGGGAGGTTCTTCCAGCGTTGAAGGTCATCATCTATTGAAGTGAGTAGAGGGGAATAATTTAGGCTAAATAAGTCTGACAGCCTGGGGGAGACTTTTATCCCTAAGTAAGTGATATAGTTAGTGCAGAGTGGGATAGGTGAAGAGTTGGCTGTCACATCCCAGCTGTTGGGATGTAATGGGAGAACTGCAGATTTATTCCAATTGATTGAGTATTCAGAAATTTTAGAGAATGTGTCAATGAGTTTGATGGTTTCTTCTACTGATGTTGTGGGGTCTTGAAGAAAGAGAAGAATGTCGTCAGCATAAAGGCTGATTTTGTGATGCATATATGGAGTCTGGACACCTTTGATGAGGGGGTTCTGACGGATGGCAGCTGCTAGGGGTTCAATGAAGATTGTAAATAGTGAGGGGGAGAGTGGGCACCCCTGTCTAGTTCCCCGGTGAAGAGTGAAACTTTGTGATGTTAGTCCATTGGTGATTACTGTGGCTGAAGGAGAGGTATATAGAAGTTTAATCCAGTTAATGAACGACTCCCCGAAGCCAAACCTCCCTAATGTGGAAAACAGGAAATTCCAGTTCACCCTATCAAAAGCTTTTTCTGCGTCCAGAGTTGCTATGATGGTATTATCTTGAAATTTTGTAGAGTGATACATTTTATTTAACAGTCTGCGGGTGTTGGTGGATGAAATTCTACCTTTAATGAAGCCTGTTTGGTCTGGGTGGATAATGGATGGGGTGACCTCTGCTAATCTGTGTGCTAGCATTTTTGCGATTATCTTATTGTCCACATTGAGGAGAGAAATTGGTCGGTAGCTGGATGGCAATGTTGGGTCCTTATTGGGCTTGAGGAGCAGTGAAATTGAGGCTGTGGTGGAACTAGTTGGAAGACGTCCTTTCTGTTTTGATTCATTAATCATTCCTAGTACTAATACTTTATTTATTCTTAAAAGGCCTGATGAAGTGTTGAGATCAAAATATTGCCTTTTAAGAATAAATAAAGTATTTCTTGGAACCCATATACAGTGTACAGATCATCTCCTTCTCTCTCTGACACGTTTTGTCTGGCACCTGTTACAACATATTTTGGATGTGCGCACCCGTCTCTACAAAAAACAAAATAGTGAGCGGAACACCTTATTTCTTGCCACTCCTTGATTCCTCCATCCTCCTTACATTCCTTAACAAAATGAATTAGAAGGAGGGCTTAGGACAGAAGGGCCCCAGTCATCCCAGCCACAGTGTCTTCACCCTACCATCTGGTAGAAGGTACAAGAGTATGCAGACTTGTACCAGCAGATACAGAGACAGTTTCTATCCACAAGCCACCAGGATGCTGAACTGTTATTCTCTCCCCCATAGCTAATCAACCTCATAGAACCCCAACCCAGACACACAACATAACCCCCCCCCCTCCCCCACACACACATACACACTATTTCATTATCTTTTCATCACCACCATCTACTTTATCTTTTATTACTTTTTTTACTACTTTTGCCTTTGTTTTTTGCTTACTAATTATCCTTTATTTTAAAATTATTTTACCTTGTGTTTTATGTTTTCTTTTCATTATGATCTTTACCTTTTAACTATTCTTTGACTATATTGCCTTTCTATGCTTTTTATTTGTTATTATTGTTTGGTTTTGTTTATGTAAAGCACATTGAATGACCTCTGTGTATGAAATGCGCTATATAAATAAACTTGACTTGACTTGACTTCTTAATTACTGCTTTTAATTTATTCTTTTTAAGTTTAGTTGGCTCTTGATCTTCAGAATTTCATTACTTATAATTCATTTTATAAGTACATGACTATAAAACTACTTGAACTTGAACTTGAGTATGGACAAATAGAGAAATTACCTAAACCCACGGTATTGGTGCTGTGCAACTCATGAGCTGGCAATGTAAAGTGTCAAAGCTAACCAGGCTAACAAACAGGTGAGTAGGCCTAAAGTCATGAAGTCATGTGACTTCATGTAAGCCTACAGTAAGTTTGTTTCTGAAAGGAAAGGAGCAAATTATTTTTCAAAAGGGCAAAGTCATACAGAGGCCACGAAGGGCCATGCTGGAATTTTTTTTTTTCGAGGTGAAAATGTATTTTTAGAGCCCTTTTGCGTTCCCTCATAGATTTGTGATCCCTCACAATAGTGTTCCCAATACTTTGTGAGAGAAAGCAAAATGTATTGTTATGGAACGCAATAGAAGCTCAAAAAATAAATCCCCCCTTCACCGATTTACATTTATATTTACGTAGTTATTATTTACAGATCCCCAAATGGACATAGGAATATATTCTTATTGAGGTGGGATTTAATTTTTTGAGCACCATGGATAAATGTGTCAGCCAAATGAATCGATGAATGAGATGACCTGAGTTCCCTGTCCAAAGCTGAAGGGTTATCACGTTTTGTTTATCCCTCTCTCTGTCTTTTTGTTAATGATTTTGTTTGTAAAGAGATAAATAAGTTATTCTTTAATTTCATTTGGAAGAACAGAACAGCTAAACTCAAAAAAGGGATAATCACTAACTGTAAAGGAGAGGGTGGACTTGAGGCAGTGAACTTTATTGATCTGAATTATTCCTTTAAAGTGAACTGGATTAAGAGGCTTTTGTGTAGTCCTCTCTCTATTTGGAACTTTATTCCGCATAATGTCTTTAGCATGGTTGGTGGTATACATTTCCTGCTACAATGTAATTGCTCGATACCCAAACTTCCAATTAAGTTGTCCAAATTTCACCAACAAGCACTGCTATCTTGGAAAATCTGCTACCTGCACAATTTCTCCCCACATTATGCCTTTCTTTGGAATAAGTGTAAGATCATCAGCAATAACAAATCTTTCTTCAAAACTGGTATGAAAAGGGTATCAATCGTATTGTGGACTTGTTAGATGGCAAAGGGGATGTACTGTCTTATGAACAATTCATGGCTCAACATTGTTTCCCTCTATCTTTCAAACAATATAAGTTGGTAACAAAGGCTATCCCTTGGGCTTGTTACAGCTATACTTAAAAGTCATCTTTTTTTTTTTTTTTTCGCATGTCCAAATTTCCGTCAAGGATTCCCGGGACACTGTAAGACCGGGGTACACGAAACTTGGTGGGCATGTAACCCCACATGGATAGCATGGAACCTCCTGTTTTCGTTTTGATCTGTAGCCCCCCCGCTAGACTGGACCCCCCGAAAGGAGGGTAGGGCAGACACAGTTTTCTGTGAATGTCTTGAGAACCGTAGGGCCTAGGATGACCAATTTTTTGCGTATGTAAAACCATTCCATATGCACACATGTGCATAAACAGATACACACGCACACACATACATTCACAGTAATCATACGTATCACACATACTCACACAGTAGACATATGTACGCATGCATGCACATGCACAAACACAGGCACATACGCAGGCACACACACAAGCACACACACACACACACAAACATAAACATGTACACGCACACATGCAATTTCTCAGAATTATGAACAGGCAAGATGGGGGTGGGGTTGTATAAAATGAATTTTACATGTGAAATCTATGAACTAATCATGTTTCGGTACTTGTTGTCTAGCAGGGCCATAGTCACCATAGACATTGAGGGGGACGTGTCCCCCCCAATATTCAAATATGACCAAAATGTCCCCTCCTCTTTCCTCTTTCACATGTCTTTCAACATAAATAATGCATTCACATGCTAGTAATGCCAGAAATTGCCGTTTATAGGCCTCTTAGAAATGGTTGTTGCATCTTGCATATTATTTAGATGTGCACTCAGTCGCGCATCCATGCAGGCAAAACATTGGAATTAAATGTGGCGACGGCACACAAGTTGGAAAAAACTTTTACAATGCACTGGTGGTTATAGCCTACAGTTAATGTGAATCACCAAAGAAAGGAATTTGCACCTCCATTCATCAATTAAAGCAACACCAAAGAACTTTCCCTCTGGAGCACGCACGCTATTTGTTTATCCAGCACCGGCTTTGCAAATAACGATGTCCATAGACAAGGTAGAATATGTTGTGCGATTTATGAAAGTACGATGTATTGCGACATCAGATGCAAGTCAAATTTGTAGTTTCGTATGTCTCATTCCATCAAACTACAGATCCGCTACCCGATCTGGCAAACTTAGATAGTGCGGTTATAGCCGATAGAGGGCTGTGAAGCGAATGCAGAAGTGCCGTTCACCTTGTTACAAGTTGATGAACCACTGAAACGATTTTGGAAACATTATTTTAAGGTACAAAAAACTCTTTGGTGTTGCTTTAAAGGCTGTAGCAGGCCTAGTGTTTCTACATGTTGGCACAAAACATCATTTCTGTCAGAAGCCATGCAGGGGGTAACATGAGGTGAGTCAGACAGAAGAGGGGCCTGTCTTAGTAGCCTATTCCTGAATCCTGTCCCTTTCAAACTACGTTAAAATTGTCTGATTAGCCGCCAGCATAATAAAATCTCAATTAAAAGACAAAATCTTATTAGGCTATAGGTCCAAACCTATGAGTCTAAGCCTTAGTTAAAAAAAAGTGTAAGTAAGTCAAAGAACCACATTCTGTGTAATATAGCGTTTAACAAAGATACTCTAGTTTGTAATTCCTTTTAAAGTATACATTTTTAAGACAAATGGAGTCATAATACAGGTCCAGGGATGGATTACTGAATGGGCTTACTGGGCCTTCTCCACCCTTCTCTTTTCACAAAACTTACCAGAAGTCATCATTTAAAGGGTCATTTTTAAAAAAATAAAAAATCTTCCTGGGAGAATGCCTCAGGACCCGTCTATCTGGAGGACGGGGGGGACATCTGTGCCCAGGGGTTCATAATCCATCCATCCATGCCATGCCTATGTCTGTCAAAAGTTTGGAATACCCTAATTGACTGTTGTGATTTTTAATAAAAATTTTGCATGGTACTGTAGGAAATGTATTGAAATTCTGTTTGGGGGTCTCTCAGATCCCACCACAGATTTGGTCCCCCCCCATGTTGACATCATGACTACGGCCTTGTTGTCTAGCAGATACCAGTGAGAATTGAGTGTGGATAATGCAATATAGTGAGACAGTTAGAATCATATAGGCCTTTCAGAGTGATTTATTTTTGTGGAAAAAATGTGCTGAACAGGGCGGCGGTCATATTTTGTACCGCTCTGCGGTAGGCCTATATCTAGTTAATTGTTGTCTTTGTTTTGTGCAACTTGTAATTTAATTTTGTATAATTGTAACCGTACTGTTTCACTTTTGTATTATCTTCATTTGTATATGTGTGTTATGTCTTTAATAAAGCAAAAAAAAAAAAAAATTACCTGAGTTCCCTCCCTATAATCCCTATGATTTTGCATTCCTTTATAAAGTCAAAAGTAGCCTACTATTGTGCGGGAACGCAAAACGTATTGCGGGGCCGCAAAAGGAGCTCTAACTGTAATGTTAGGCTACCTACACTAGGCCTACAGTTGTTCACATCAAAAGTGAAAGTATCTTGCACAAATACAGCAACTCTGACACGTAGCAGTAAGTTTCACCCACGCGACAAAGGGATTGTTCAACCAGGTAGGCTTGTTATTTCGGATTTTAAAAGGTTACAAATAGAATACAAGTACATAATCACTTTAAATATGAATTGTGGGCCCTATTTGGTCCCAATTTTAGCGATCTAAACGAATAAAGTATGCATACGTGCATGGGTGTGGCTGTATTTTGCTACTTTGGCAGCGGTATCTTAATAGGCTGCGCGCTAGGTTAAATATAAGTTATTTGTAAGTTAATTAAGTTTGTTAATAGGTCATGGTTGTGTTTTGGGGTACTATGTAGTAGCCTAAACCAACGATAGTATCCCATTCCCTATAAGAGCCAGAGTGCTTGCACATAGCTTAGCTCGTTGCTATTATGACGGACTTTCAATAAACAAGTCTGTGCGGAGGGAACAGGACAAGTGGTGCGTGCCAATTTACATGCACAGGATTCCACCAAAGCTCGCATTGCTCAACACAGATGTGCGTGTTCCAAGTAGCCTACAATAGCCATTATGAATTATGAGCAATTATGTAGCCTAATTGGGAAAAGCATCATGTGAAGGGGGGACAAACTGAACAGCTTGAGCCTTAACATAGTGCACCCCATCCTATAGGCCTACTGATATTAACGTTTAGCCTAAGATGCAGTCCATATACTAAACTCCGATTATGGGACATAGTTAATCCTCCTAAAAAAGAGACATTGTGCCTTTGTTTTGCTAGGTGAATGAAGCTATCCATAAGGTTATATTAGCCTAAGAGTTTTACTACCCTGACTTAATTTATCCAGGTCATGCAGTGACTAACTTATGGCTCGTGTCCATTGATTTATTATCGCGACAAACACCACGCCGCACATAGCCCTATTTATTTCCAATGGTCAACGCGTTCGTGCACCTTGCGAAGGCGGCGCAGCAAAACTGGTCCGTGCCTCTTCCTTGTAGCCTATAGCCTGCTAATGTTATGACCACAAAGAATTTCCAGAATTATACATAAAGTGTAGAATAACAGACCTTTCATGGCTGATCAGTCAGTAGGCTACCTAAGTATTTTCAGATAGGCTAAACTGTATCTCTGGAAGATCTTAATCTGGTCTGCAGTGGAATTGCTTCAGAACATTATATAATTGTTCCACAATTGTAATTGTAATGTGGATTATGTGTTGGTTCATTTTGTACCTGTTGTAAATTAATTGACTTTGATTTCACAGTTAACGATGGTGAATGTTTACATGCACACCACTGGACAACATCTGGATTGTCATGAGGAGTTTAAAGAACGTATAGCTAATCGGGTCCATGTCCGGCAAGAGTCCAATCATAGTGCTTCTGATACCATTCTTGCATTCTGTACAATCACCTCTCGAGTTGGAACTGATGTTGAAGCTGCTGTCAAGGAGATCCCAGGTAGGCCTAAATCTTGTGCTGTGTGCAGTTTAACAGAACCTTGAACGAAGGCGACTAAGAGCAGTGTAAAAAAGAATTATGTAACAAATACCCAGGTAAAAAAGAAAACTATTAAAAGTATACTTTTTGAAAGTGTACTAAGTACAGTTTGTACTTTTTTCATCAAATCCAAGTGTAATTAAGTGTATTGAATTATGTATTAAGTTCAACTTAATACCAACTTGACTATACTTTGAGTGTAATTAGTGTGCTAAAATGGAACAACTTTTTTCAAACTTTAAGTGTTCTTAAGTACATTATACAAAAAGAGATTTTATGAGCATTCGAAACACAGTCACAGTACAATTTTGTAACATCCCAAGTGTATTGGAAATGTACTTAAAAGGCATTACAGTATAACTAATAATAGTGTAGTAGTGTATTTTGAATACACTCTTATCATCCTTTCTATTCATTAGGCATGCTTCTGTAATATTTTAAATTAACTTCAAATGTACTTCCTGACTACAATAAGTGACTTGAAAGTTTGCAGTTGTGTTAATAAAAGTATAGTCTTAAAATACTTTAAGCATTATAAAGGCATGCAATTTAAGTATAATATTAGCGTGATTTAAAATGTTACTATTAGTACTCTCCTACCTATTCTGTTACCTGACAAATTACACTTTGATTATGAGAAAAACATTTTATAGACATGAATGAAAACAAAACATAATATTCATCCATAACAAAAGTAAAACATTTTTCTGAAAGTTATGGATCTCTTGAGCATGTCTTTTCAAGTTGGATGTGGTAATGCGATAAAACATGCATTTGGGCGTATTATATTATTTCACTGTTTGGAGCGCTGGTCAGATTCCTCCTCGCTCACAGCATTTTCTTCCATGTTTGGGGAGCAGTTTCCTCTGAGTGCGCACGCGCAGAGAGAATTTGCGCGCACACATTTAATATCTACGTGTGTGAAATAATATATAATATAATACACCCGAATGCATGTTTCATCGCACAATTGGTTTTTGCCACTATTGTGTCGCAATACTCTACAGCCTCATTGGTAGACCATCAATTGAAAATGCAGATTTCATGAAAAACAAAAGTTGTTTACCCTCCTAGGTGAGAGAATTTGTCCTCTAAGCTTGACATTGTTTACTGGACACCCAGCCTACAAGCCAACAAACATGGCTAAATTTGTAATGCATGATCATTTATTGCTTATTTGTTTGCAAAGTCTTCTGGCCCAGAAAGAAAACCATGGTGGTTACAGATCATGGCTGAGGAGGAAAGGTACAGCTGGTAGAGTTGTGCAGTGAGTGAACTTCCCTCCCAACACTGAGATGTGGTGGCAAAAGCTGTGGTAGCTAACTTCCTTACTAGCACACCATCTTCCAGTCCAAGATGCATAACGTTTTCGGTGGCAACCCGGGGCTGGACAGCAGTCAAATGCATTGACCTTGGTATTAGAGAATTTGTCTCTGTTGTCTGTGAACAGAAAGAAGATGGACAACATTTTACAAGATAAACAATATTTTACACAGAAATCCATTGGCAATGATGAGATTAATACAGATTATCTGTACCTATTTGACATTTACTTTTTATGGGTCAAATTGGTATTGACACCATCTGTTTGCCATCCTGGTATGGGTAGACCTGGCCAGGTAGTCTTTCCTTAAAGCGTTGTGCACCTTGGCACCGATATGAGTGCAACCACCCTGTTTTCTGCATTTGATTACCTTAGATTCCTTTGTTTCCAATACAACTGTATTATTGTTTTCGGGTCAAATGGCATTTTAAATGGGAGTCGTAGGGGCACTAGCCTACTATTTTGATGTATGAATCAAAATCATCATGTATCAAAATAGTTCTGCCCCTACGACTCCCATTCAAAATGGCATTTGACCCAGAAACGACAATACAGTCAAGCTTAATGGTGGCGCTTCTGACTTAATTATGCTTTCAAACGAAAGTTTGACTCAGGTACATTCACAAAAAGACCCTAGGTTGCATTTTGGCTTGAGTTATGCTTTAAGAGTAATGGGACAAGGTCCTGGATGAAGAATATTTACCTTTACTGCTGATTATTTGAGGCGTTCAGACATCTCGGTTTCAAAACTGTCCAGGAACACCTGTAAAAACATAGTTAGGCTACAGATTAAAACTAGGTAAATTACAAACACTACCATGAAATGAACTTGAATGCTCTGTCAAACACAAATAATTAAAAAAATCTAAATCTATCGCATAAACCAAATCATAATATCAATTATGTAGCCTAAGCTTCATAGCACTAACTTAGTAGAACAACAGGTTTAATTCCCCCTCTAATATCAATGGTGGGAAAAAAAACGTTTTACTTCATAAAATGCATGTAATTTGTCCTGTAGACTCATTTTAAAAGATGTCTCCACGATTAAAGAAAAAAACAGCTACAATGTCATTAGCATGCCTAATGAGTGTGAAGTGTGACTAGCCTAGCACCATCCTCCTTTCTGTGAGTTAATTTAGCCTACACCACACATAATATTAAAGAACATTGGTGAACTTTAGGCAAACGTTGCTTAATAAAGAACACAATTTCTTCCATCATAGTTTGTCTAACGTTAGTGCTAGCCAACGCTTGTCAATAATCCCACAAACACAAAGCAGGCTAATGTAGTTTTCTTCTTGATGGGATCTGTTCGACGTTTATGACGTTAACGTTAGCTAAGCTAACGTGATCATTGCTAGCTTGTGCTAGCAAAGATAAAAACAAACTCTTGAAAGATTGCTAATCCATTAATTTAACTTTTCCAAAGACTACCTTAGGTCATAAAGAGTAAGCTACATCAGAATCATTTAGCAATATGCTTTGGGACTCACCTGATAACGAATAACTTGGCACTTTAGATACAACTGGCTTCAGCCCTTGTTATCCAATATGATGAGTCCTTCTGGCTCTGTAGGACCAACGTCTCTGGCATGACTAGAATTTATGGTATCTTTAATTTGGACACACCTGTAACCTTATACGGACCGTAAACGTATGCATTTTCTGGTCTCTACAGTCCATCTGTCTTGCAAATAAAGTTACAAGCATAGACTGTATAAAATAACGTTAATGTTTGCTCACACCACGTTTTGCTCGAAAGCTGCACAGATCCGCCCACTCCATTTCAAATTCAAACAGCCATGTTATTGGTCAACTGGACTGCCAGTGCCTATACATTTAACTGTATTGCCTATAAATTTAACAAAATGCCACATTCATCCTCTCACAACCTCTACTACATCACAAAGACACAAAATCAACAAAAGAAAAAATATTATTTGATGACCAAAACTGATAGATCAGTGTGTCTAGGCTAGGTTATTGCACATTGCCATCCATGCGGCTGACATATCAGGCCTAAAAGCTACACACATTAGTATTTCATTAAAGATGAGATGACTATGAGATGACTATGAAACTATACAAATTTGTATTAGGCCTACCAAAAAAATATACTTTCCATAAGTACACTATATTACAACTCTAAGTATTAGCAATTTAATACACTTAATCTTACAGTACACTTTTAAAAAGTACATTACAAAAACACTTTGAATATTGCACAATAAGTATATTTAATTTTAGTACACTGAAGTTGAACTTAATACTATGACTAATAAACTATACAAACAATGTATTAGGCCTACCAAAAAAATATACTTTCCATAAGTACACTATATTACAACTCGTATTAGCAATTTAATACACTAAAACTAAATAAACTTCTTTACCATTTAAAATACACTAACAACAAAGTACACTTTTAAAAAGTACATTACAAAAACACTTTGAATATTGCACAATAAGTATATTTAATTTTTTGTACACTGAAGTTGAACTTAATAACATCTACTTTGAAGTATACTTTCTAAAAGTACACATTAAACATACTTTACATAAAGTACAAAAAGAGTAAGCATACTTGCTTTATACTTCATGTACTTTAACCATATTTCTAACACACTAAAGTATACTACTTTTTTACCTGGGATAATTGTTCATTAATCATCAAAATGTGTAATTAATCAAATTATGATATAAAAGTCGGGTGTTCACTGTCTTGGGTCTACATATAGCCTACTCTGACTTATTGCGCCATTGTAGCCAATCAAGGCTATATTCCTCCAAGAGACTGGAAGGAATTGTTGTCATTTGACTGGCTGTTGCCCTCAAATTGGCTATCATTAACCTTTCTCCAGAATCATGGACTAAACCTCTATTAACCTATCGGTAACACTTTCTATGAAGGTTGTATTTATAACGCCCTATGAATGCATTCATAATGTTTTATAAGGTGTCTATAAAGCATTGTAATGCTCATTATTACCATCTATATGTATTCACAAGTCGTCATAACCAATTTCATGATGCATTATGACAGCTAATTATGAATGATTATAATTTTAATCTGAATAATGCATTATAAATATGATATGTCAAGATCTGCCTACTCACTTGTCAGTTTTATGATGCATCATAACTACTTTGCTTTGCTAAATGCGTATAGTGATGCATAAAGAGTTTTGACTTTTACTGTAGTCCTATATATATCTATAACTATAAGTATATGTAATAAAGTTATAATAATTTATACATCTCCCTATAGCACACAATTATAAACAGCTATGCAATATCATAAGTGTTATTTGTCAGCTCTAAGTAAAGTGACAAGAATATGACCCTATTATTAACAGATATAAGTTCACTGAGTAATTAAAGGGTGCAATGAACTAAGTATCGAATCTAGCATCTTTACCCCATATGCACAATATTATAAATCACTATGTTAATGTCATAGGTGTTATTTGTCAGCTTTAGGTAAAATAGAGCAAATGAGGTGTTGTTATAAATAGATATAAGGTTATTATAAACAAATATGAGGCACAATGAAATGAGGGCCTGGACAGTAAAGACAAAAGGAATGACAAATGAAAACAAAGTGAACTAAATGCATTCCTTTTGTCTTTCCTTTTGACTCTCATTTCATTGTAGAACTAGATGTACCGCATAGCGGTACAAAATATGACCGCCGCTCAGTCCTGTACATCCGTTCCGCGAAAATAAATCACACTTCAATTTGTCTCCATATTTTACTCCATCCCCCACTCTTGAAACTTTTGTGTATGCTTGTTTGGCATGCCTGAGTGTGTGTGTGCGGCTGCACAGAAAGTAGCCTACTGGTGCTGAAAAGGTGAATAGATTGTAGAATAGCCAAAGAAGATGTAGCATTGTTATAAAACCTTTAAAATCTCTAAACAATCACAAGTAGGCCAGTTCATCACAGTTCATCCATTGCAACTGGATTGATGAAAGGTCACTTACACCTGTAGGCTACATTGTTGGTCCCCGGGGACGAAATGAAATTTTTCCGTAAAAGTCTAGTGGGGCTACATACCCACCAAATTTCATGTACCTCGGTGGTTCGGTGTCCCGGGTATCAATGACCAAAAATTCAGGGAGTAGATGACTGGAAAAATTCTTGAATTGTGTGCATGTGTGCGTGTACAAATTTATGTTTATGTGTGTGGGTGTGTGTGTGTGTGTGTGTATGTGCGTGCTTGTGTGTTTGCCTGCGTATGTGTGTTTGTGCATGTGCATGCATGCGTACATATGTCTACTGTGTGAGTATGTGTCATACGTATGATTACTGTAAATGTATGTGTGTGCGTGTGTATCTGTTTATGCACATGTGTGCACATGGAATGGGTTAACATGACCCCTGGAGGCAAACATACGGAAAAAATTGGTCATCCTAGGCCCTACTCAAGATATTCACAGAGAACTGTGTCTGCCCTACCCTCCTTTCAGGGGGTCCAGTCCAGCGGGGGGGGGGGCTACAGATCAAAACGAAGAATGACGGTTCCATGCTATCCATGTGGGGGTACATGCCCACCAAGTTTCGTGTACCCCGGTCTTTCAGTGTCCCGGGAATCCTTGTTGGTGTACGGTCACTAAATGTACACATAAATTATTTTATTGTAAGGCCCCCCATGAACGAAAGTCCACGAAACTTGGCATGCATTCGGAGGGTGTCATAATGATCCTACATTTTCAATTTTGTGCAGTTTTGACCATGTCAGCCAGAGATATTCCGATGAAAACACCTAATTTTTTGCTTTTTAATTTTTAACTAGGTGGTGCTATACATGAAATAAGTGGTAATGGGATGGGTTGACATGCCCCCTTAAGACCAACATACAAAAAAAATGTGGACCTCCTAGGCCCTACGGTTCTCGAGATATTCACAGAAAACTGTCTCCGGCCACCTACAGGCCAGTTGGTGTATAGTAACATAAATTAATTTATTGTGTGGCCCCCCATGAACGGAATTCCACAAAACTTGGCGTGCATACAGAGGGTGTCATAATGATCCTACAATTCCAATTTCGTGCAGTTTTGACTATGTTAGGTCACAGATACCTTCAATTACAACACCTCATTTTTACTTTTTTGTGTTTAACTAGGTGGCGCTATACATGAAATGAGTGGTTATGGAATGGGTTGACATGGCCCCTTGAGATCAACATACAAAAAAAAAAAAGGTCCTCCTAAACCCTACGGTTTTCGAGATATTCACAGAAAACTGTGTCTGCCCTACCCTCCTTTCGGGGGGTCCAGTCCAGTGGGGGGGCTACAGATCAAAACGAAAAACGATGGTTCCATGCTATCCATGTGGGGTTACATGTCCACCAAGTTTCGTGTACCCCGGTCTTTCAGTGTCCCGGGAATCATTGACGGAAATTTGGGCATGCGAAAAAGAAAAAAAAGAAAAAAGAAAAAGAAAAAAAATCTGACTAAACCTATATGACCGCCGCTTCGCTGCGCGGCGGTCATAATAATATGGTCATATTCTTGTCACTTTACTTAGAGCTGACAAATAACACTTATGATATTGCATAGCTGTTTATAATTGTGTGCTATAGGGAGATGTATAAATTATTATAACTTTATTAAATATACTTATAGTTATAGATATATATAGGACTACAGTAGAAGGCAAAGCAAAGTAGTTATGATGCATCATAAAACTGACAAGTGAGTAGGCAGATCTTGACATATTTATAATGCATTATTCAGATTAAAATTATAATCATTCATAATTAGCTGTCATAATGCATCATGAAGTTGGTTATGACGACTTGTGAATACCTACAGTAGATGGTAATAATGAGCATTACAATGCTTTATAGACACCTTATAAAACATTATGAATGCATTCATAGGGCGTTATAAATACAACCTTCATAGAAAGTGTTACCAAGCTATCTAAGTGAACACGCCTCTTGAATTTCATTATCTTTAGAAAATAAACTTTTTACTTTTTAACTTAAAATATTCAAACTCATTTTGATGGTACATTGACAGAATTGTGTTCCTGTCATTGGCACTGTTCACCCAGGAATGCCTAATGCTCTTTTGCCACTTGTTGACACTCTGGGTATACTTGTAGCATTATTTATTTTTATGTGCAGAGCAGTGTGATAGACATTTATAGAAAAATGTCACTAATGCATTGAAAGGGTTAAATATGATTTGTTTACATTTTAAGTAAGTAAGTATAAGTATATAGTATTTTATTACAAATTGCATTTACCATATATCTGTAATCTTGTCTTTGTTTCATTTTATAGGGGGCAAACCTGTGATTCTTGTGATTTGTCACCACACCTTTAACGTAGACTATGTTGTGCCAGACAGTAGTAGATTCGTAAGCCTCCCAGATGTTGTTATTGTTGACATCCTGTTCCACGAAACCCAGGGGCTCCTGAGGTGCTTGCATAATGATGAAGAACTGAAAAGAGTAACAAATCGGCTAATAGATCTAGGAGCTGAGTATCCCCCTCTACCACCACCATCATCCAGCAATGGCAGCAGAACACGTTGGATTGGTGGTTTAATTAGTGCAGTAGCTCTGATAGTTGTAGTATGTTTTATTATTGTGATAATTGAAACACAACGGAAGCCGATGGGACATAGTAACAGCACCAATGACTCCAAAACGGTGACAAACAATCTGTAGTAAGTTGTTGTTGATTTGTCTCTATTTGGAATTAAAGAAATGGTCGTATGATCCTCCTATCCTATCATAAGTTAACTATATGAAATAAATATTTTTTGGTTATGGTACTTGGTAAATAATTTTATTCAAATTGTGTAACAACTTACCAGACTCGAAAGTGAGCAAAGAAGATCATCTCCAACTCCTCACTTCCTGCTCAGGACCTCTTTCAGCACCTTCTATCAGGGAGGCGCCACAGGTTACGACAGCAAACGCTTCATAAACACCCTTTACGATATAGCTATCAGGACTCTAAACTCCTCTTTCATCTGTCCTCATTTAACCTGTCATACATACCATTCACCTACATTTGCACTATGGATGTTTAATATATAAAGTGGTCAATTTGCACTATTAATTTAAACAATACTCATAATGTTCAAATCCCTTTCCCAAAAGCTTCCCCAAGCTTTTACTGCATTATTCTCTGTGTTATACTTCCGCTTGCGCATCGTGCTTCACAATGCCCCTTAGCTGTTCCAAAATCAGTGTAAACTACGGCTTTTCGTGGCTTATTGCTAAATTGCAATGAATGTAATTGTGTGTGTCTAAATAATGATATTAAATATGCATTACACCAATCAAGGATGCATTTCCTTTTTTAAACATTACATGGGTGCAATAAAAAGTGAATAGGTGACTGCTATAAGTTAGATCACACATCTGGACTGTGTAAACCAGGGTTTCTCAAACTTTTGTGGGCCGGGGACCCCTCATGGAGTGGAAAATTCTCCAAGGACCCCCTCATAATCGCAACACATAAAACTTAAGTTAATCATGTAGCTGTAGAGCCTTTTTTTCTGTTAGATGCTTATGCTATATGTATTTTAAAAACATAGAGTGCTAATACCACAATAGTCATGTTAGCAAACTTTGACAGTATGTAGGATTTTTTTTTAAGGATTGTTGTTTCTTTGTCAAATGTAGGCCTATTGTGTTGAACACATAGTGTTTGCTTCACATAACATTCATTTTGTTGGCGGTTAATTAACAGTAAAGTGTTTTGACGTATTGATGTAACGTATCAGCAGATCAAATACTGATACTGTAGCATTTTTTGCCATATAAGACAATTTCATATTTTGCAGCAAACTTTGTCAGGGACCCCCAATGCCCAAACAGGGCTTCCAAGATCTTAGGGCAAAGAAAACAAGAAAACAATCTGAGACAGTGCTGCAACTATTTTGGTCAGATTTAACATGGAATGAGCCACCTTCTAAACTGAGGCGAGTGCTCTCAAGGTGTTCTACTGCGTATTTATGCGACTAAGAAAATGGGCCTGCGCCACCAAATAAAGCCAGAGTAGAGGTTTACCTATTCAGACCAGCTAGGCTCTAGAACTTGCTACAATTACAATTTGATGAGAGGTACCACATATCTACTTTGTAGGAGCCATCCATTGTGTAGGCCTATGGTATTAAAACAATAAGCATCAAACATCCCACTCCTAGAGTATCCTGACTACTAATATGTATTTAAGTGCACTTTTGAGTGCCAAAGTTGTTAAATAAAGTATTATTTGTGCATATTGAGACAATCCTCTTGTAAATATACTTCAGGATTTACTCTGCCAGTGTTCAGTAGTGCATGTTTGTAGCACTCTCTTAATGAGAAACACAAACTGCAAAGCTGGGGCCAGATCGCTCCTGTTAGCAGTTTTTGTTACTGTTACTTTTAATTCACTCAGTTCCTTGTTGTGAATATAAGGAAAAACAATTTAAACATTTGTCTTTCAAGGTTTAATTTGGGAGTGGAAGCGATGTTATGTCTTGTTGCTGTGGATAACTATCTTGCAGCAAGTGTGTGTACAGTATGTGTGTGTTAACGTTTCACCAGTCGCAGGCTGATCTTCTAAGACTGAGCAAAATTTGTGAAAACACTCCTTGAATATTTTTGTATTTGCCGTTGGTCTATAATAATACAAAGGCATTGGGGAAATGCTCAATGTAAGCATTCCTATTTTCTGTAGAAATGCCACACACCTCTGTGGCATTAGCGACCTCCTCACATTCAATTTTGAGCGCCTGAGTCAGAGAGAGAAGACCAGAGCAACTTTATGAGTGATTAGCCGGGTGGTGATGAGCTATGGCTTCAGGACTGAATGGCTTGTTTAATAATGCACTTACGTCGTTACAAAGGGAAGGTATAAGACCATAGCTGGAGTTAATTAAACACACACACTTTCATAGTCACTTCAAAAATCATGTTGGGAAACCATGATAATAATTGAGGGTAGACATTACTGTTTAAAGTGGAAGTCACCAAATGTACAAACTGTTTTTGGCATAACAGAAGGTGGAATAAAAAGAAAGCTAACAAATATGACTGTATATTCAAGAATTTTATTTTCCATATATTACAATGAGGCAAAAAAACTGGTGGCCAAAAACTACATGCAAACAATATATCAAAATGGGTTCATTCAGTGGAAACAATGCACGTGCGCGCTCATACACACAGGAGCAGTGGACAGGATGTAGGGGTGCAGGTGGCTGCAAAATAACCAACTCTGTGGTTACAGGTAAAGTCCTTCTGGCGTGCCCTCCTGCTTCTTGTACAGAACATTCTCTTTGGACTTCTTGAAGTCCTCGTTGGTGACCTTCATCCTGCGCTCCCGAAGGGCCATGAGCCCGGCCTCAGTACAGATGGCCTGAAGGGGGGGGGGGGGGCAGAGGAGAGAGGAAGGAGAGAAATAAATAAGAGAGGAGAGGAAAGAGGCAAACGGAGAGAAAAGGAGAGAGGAGAGGAGGTACACAGGGAGAGAGAGAAAGGAAGAAGGGAAGGAGAGATAGGAGGGGAAGGGGGAAGGAAATAAAAGATAGGTTTACATACAGAGTCACCATTTGAAATGGAGACACTGCTGAAAATAAATCATCCACCAATTAACAGATCAGAGATATTCATAACAGTATGTATATATACCCTACAGTCTCTGTTAAAAAAAAAAAAAAAAAATGTTTGAATGCGTTGCAAGCTTTTGTGTGACACCTCTGCCACAAGGGGGCAGCAGAAACATTCTAATCTCACTCCTAGACAATCCCTTCAAAGGAAACCTGAATAGTTTGGACACAACTTAACCTGTAGCTACTACTGTTACGTCCTAAGACCTATTCATTTAGTTGTGTTTTTTTCTTAATGGGTATTAAGTTGACATTTTCGGATGCATTGCCTGTGAGTTGTACTGTGCCTCTTGCTATCATGTGCCATGTTCTGTCTCTGTGTCTCTCTGCTCCTTCCTGTCAGCAGGCCCTTAATGTTGCATGGAGAAGGACACTGGCCCATTTAGTAGTGTACAGAGAGACAAGAGGCAATGGATACATGTCTGGCTGCCCTCCCCACTCAGTATGTGTGCATAATGTTAGAAAAATATGCAATTCTGTGTTAGTCCAACTAAAACAGAACTTTTAAAATACCTGTTCAGCATGATAGTCTGACTGAAATCACCAAACCCAGATAACATGGTTGGGAGTCAAATTGGTCCTGCATGTATACGTTCAACTGAACCCACACTAGCCTAGGCATTCTGTGCAGGCTTTGACCCGGAAGTAACAGAGGAAGCATACAGTAGTCGTCTGCCTTCAGATAACACCATAACCATGAGGGATAACATGCATCTCATTTGTAAAGCATACAGCACACATGAAATATACAAAGCTGTAAATTTGTTCAATTGACCACTCGACGGTACTAATACGTTATGTCAATTGTTTGTCAATTGTTTTGTTCTGTGGATAGGATACACGGGTCAACTGGATGGAGCCAGATCCTAACAAGCTGAAAGGGGGCATATTATAGTGGAGTTGGAAATACTTCATTCAATAAGTCGATTCCCCTCCTATACTTGTATACAGGGACAAGGACAGTAGTCCAATTAAAATGACCTAGTTGAGCTATAGCCATAGCTTGACTTATCTGTGCTTAAATGTACTGAGTGAGAGACCTTCCCCTCTCCTGCTCCAGACAGTTGTTGTTGCTGCTTGTGGTAGTTAAAGTGTTGCTCTTGTTGCTTTCTTGTGTGGCTGATGCCGTTAGTTGTGTGGTGTGCTGTAAGCTCACCCTTTTTGTGTTGTGTGTGCTTGTGTGGTAAGTTTTTTAAAATTAGACTGTACCACATTTGTGCAGTGTATCTTAAGTGTAAATATATTTGTACATACCTGTTTTTTTAAATAGCCATATACTTTTTGGAAGCTTTGTAGGGAGGTTGAGTGCCATTTTGTTTAACCTTTACTGTATTCTACTGTTTTTGGTTAGTTAGGGAGTGAGGTTGGTTTCTACTGTTATTTCTGTCTTTTAGTTTTTAGGTAAATTAGTTCCAATCTAAATAGCTAGTTTTGGTGGATTGTGTTGTTGTTCCATTTTGTAAATATATATATATATATATATTTGCTTACGTCCCCCTAACCCCTAAGCTAAAAAGGGTGACGCAACACTACAAATAAATATGGTTCTTTTTCCAACTTACCTTAATGTCAGCACCAGAGAGGTCATCTTTGGCCAAGATGAGGTCATCTAAGGTCACATCGTCGGCCACAGTCATCCTGCTGGTGTGGATTTGGAAGATGCGCCTCTTTGTTTTCTCATCTGGCAGGGGGAACTCGATCTTACGATCAATCCGTCCTGGAAATAGCCACGCAGTGGGGAGAAGTGAGTGAGTCAGTCAGTCACGCAAGCACGGAGAGACACTGACTACGTTTCCATGCACACCATATACCAATTAAGGACCATATTCTGGTTATGGTAATATTCAGAATACAATGTTTCCATGTGTAGCAGAAACATAATACTCTCATTTACATGTTAATCAGCATATGCTGAAATAAAGCAGTGACGTGCAGTAGAAGCAGTATCGGAGTCATGACGTCTCAACGGTCTCGGTCCCTGAATTTCATTCATGCCTGCAAAATAGGTGAATATGGCCAAATTAGAGCCTCTATTGTTTTGCATTCTAGCCTTATAATATGCCGCTTTGAGGGCTTTTCACTGATTCTTCATCTGCTAGCACTGCACTCAAACCTGCGTTGTTGAGCGATGCTTTCACCCATCGAGAAATTCCATCTTGACATTTAAACGTTCAGCTTTTAATGCATATATATCTTCACTCTAGAAGTGTAAACTTTTTGCCACACTATTGGTGACTCATTTTCAGTTTGTGCTAATCGGGCATCTCTTATTCAACTCAAATCAAAATGTGCAATAAGAAAATGGGTTTACAACTTGTTTTCTTCCTGTAAGAGTTGCTGAAAATCACTGCTCTGTTGATCACCTGACTAAACACTTGACGTAACACACCAAAAGGGACTCCTCAACTTAGATGAGCATCTCTGCAAACCAGAGGAGGCAGAGTTATATTGCCTAACAGGAGTTAACAAGGTTGTGGAGGTTAGCTTTTAACACTTTAATCCATGTATGGGAAACTGTCCCATAGAGGTGCTGAGATATACATAGGTTATATGCATCACTGATGCATTGCAACAATAATGTATGTAGCGATGAAACATACTGTAATTTCCCAACTATTAGTTGCGGCTTATACATTGATTTTGCACAATTTCTTCAGCTATGAAATAGATATATAGATACATATATATATATATATATATATATATATATATATATATATATATATATATATATATATATATGTCATCTCATAGTTGCATTTTTATCCTTGCTGTGAATATTCATTATCTTATTATCTTATTATCTTCTGTTCTGTACATGCCATATCACTACTACTACCATTACTTCTACTACCACTACTACTTTTAATCAACCCGACCGCAACTCGGACCGCGAATAATAATTAGGACAAAATTATACCCGACCCGCAATCCGACCCGCTTATTATGACCGCTGCTAGCGAAGCGGTCATATAGGGATTGTCAAAGTCCCCCCCGGTAAAAAATGAAAATGCAATATTATTCTGCTTTAATCGCCCCTATCTTCAGTTAAGATGTTCAGAACTGCACCAAATTCTATGTGTATGATTGACCTGGCATTCTCTGGGGGTATGCCAAGTTTCGTAGAATTTCATCCATGGGGGGGTCTAAAAAAAATTAGGTTATGTGTACATTTAGTGACTGTACACTCATTGGCATGTAGATGGCGGTGCACACATATACACATGCACACACACACACACACAGGCACCCACATACTATCGGTATTAGAACGGCCGATACATAATTACAAATTCAGTAGGATTAAAAGAAAGCCAAAATAAATATTCATCATCATGGCTGCATTTCCAGTATTGGCGATAAGTAGTCGTTTGTCCACTAGATGCCGCATCGTTGCAGTGAGACGTAATTTTATTGGAAGTTAAAAGTGGGTTGGAAAAACAATGGACGCTTCCTACAAGGACTGTAGTTTACCACAGAGAACGTCTAATAAGGATAGGATGTTCACATGAAATGTAATTCCCATTTCTTCTTGAAGCCGAAATAAATCTGAGGATGTTTATCGGACATGCTTGGTTTTTACTGCAGGTACGTTAATCTTATAATATCAATAAGGACCTAGGTAATGTTACCGTTAGCGTTGGTTGAGTGATGGAGGCCAATTTGATTGATTGCATTTGTAGAAAACTATAAATGCGGTTATACCAAGCAAATTGATAGCAGCACTGTAATTGTATCTTTCGACTGTCATTTGTTGCACGTGCTACAAAAATCATTCTGTGCAATGGAAGATTTACCAACGTTACACCGGTCTGATACAGTTTTGCCTATACATGTGAGACTGAGACGCCTGTTTATTTTGTTTTAAGTGCGTGCAGGGTGTGAGAGGGGAATTGATGTGCTTTGATTCCAGCTTGGTAGTTGTAGTCTGTGAAATTAAAAAGCATGCGTGTGTGAAGTATCCAAACAATGACACCTTCATTTCATTATGGCTGCTTTAGCAACACACCTTAAGCTACTGTGTAGTGGGTCCCATTTAGAAGTGGCTACTTCATTCACGCTTTCCTTGACTCATGGAGCTGCGTGAATTTTATTACAGCTTTGCCACGATATGGCAGTTTAAGTCCGCTTGATACTGTAAGGCGTACGCCATTGGTTTCCAAAGGAGATTTTATTTGTGTTGCCAGCATAGCCTATTGACAATTTATGTTGTAAATAGGCCTACCTTATAAGCCTACCTGTAGCTTAGGGAAGCTAACAGCTTTCTATTAGGATCTAGTTTGTTAGTTACAGTTTTGTCATAACTCCCTGATGCATTTTTGCATTTAGAATAGCCAGAGCGTGGATATCTCAATCGGAAAATTAAACAATATCGGGTGCCTATGGACTAGGCTGGGTGAACCCAGCCTGATCTGCCCGCTATTTATTTTTTGATTTCTTAAAAGATTGAGCTTGGTCTGGTGAAAGCCAGACTAGCCATGGACCTCAGTTACACAATGCAAGGGAACATGAATCAGCCTATATTTGCACGAACAATAACGGACAACAGCTCTTTAACTTTGGCCCGTTAAAATGTGAATGAACAGTAGCGACGCATTTCATCAAGGCCCATTTGGACAGGTCAGTTATTTGCACCAGTGGTTAGATGTAAAACAGCATTTCGTTTCAGACTACTGTTACTTAATTTGTGCATTAACAATAACGTTTCAGACTACTGTTACTTAATTTGTGCATTGACAATACTTATGAATAATTACAATACTTATATTACATGAACTAAAGATGACTAAAATCTTGTAGAATGTAGAAGAAGAAACATTCACAAAAAAATCCATCCATCCAAAAATGACCTTAGTTTTTGATAGCTGTTGAAAACGGCATGGAACTGACAGAGATGTTTTTGTTTATAAATAAATAAATAAATAAATAAATAAATAAATAAACAAACATGCTGATACCTTTTGCTTTTCCCAAATACAATGTAGCCTACAGGTGTAAGTGACCTTTCATCAATCCAGTTGCAATGGATGAACTGTGATGAACTGCCCTACTTGTGATTGTTTAGAGATTTTAAAGGTTTTATAACAATGCTACATCTTCTTTGGCTATTCTACAATCTATTCACCTTTTCAGCACCAGTAGGCTACTTTCTGTGCAGCCGCACACACACACACACTCAGGCATGCCAAACAAGCATACACAAAAGTTTCAAGAGTGGGGCATGGAGTAAAACATGGAGACAAATTGAAGTGTGATTTATTTTCGCGGAACGGATGTACAGGACTGAGCGGCGGTCATATTTTGTACCGCTATGCGGTACATCTAGTTTACAAAATGTGTGCTTTTGGTTATAGCCTGCATGCAGTGTGACAGTAGGCCATTTCCGTAAAACAAACTAATTTATTTAGGCATGCAGGACATAATGTTTGCGCAGGAGAGAGAATGAGAATAAGAGCGCAAGCTCGCACGCAACCACCAAGGATTAGAATACTAGGATAAGATTTGAAGGCCATGGACATACATGTTTCTTTCGAAAACAGAAATGGTGAGGCAAGGTAGGCAAGAGAGATACATTGCTGGTCAAAACGTTAGCGTAAGAACTAGTTTATAATGCTGAATGAAGCACAAAGCTTTACTAAAGCACATCCACTGTTTAAAGTCACAAACACAACGAACTGTAACTTTTATGCATGCGCGAACCTATACATACTGGTAGATATGGCTGTGTAGTCTGTGCCATAACATTTATTCCTGCAGGCTGCCCGTTTTGGCTGTCAAACTTTTAAATGGCTTTGCAAGAAGTAGGCCTACATAGACCATAACTTACTGTCATCTTCTTTAAGAACTTTTCCCAATATTTCTTTATTGTCTTTATTATTTTAACTCTCGTCTTCAGCTTCTTTACTGTATTGATGCTAGCCTTTTCGTGATATTTTAAGTAGGCCTATTTGTAGAAAATATATATTTAATTAATTTTAACTGACCCGTCCGCAAATGACCCGAATATCATTAAAATATTTAGTTTATGACTCATAGCCGCGGGTGACCGCGGTCATCTGCGGGCGACCGCTTCATTTCGGGCAGACCGCGCAACACTGGTAGGTAGGTAGTCAGGTAGGGTATAGGTATTTTGATCTGGGGAGTAGTGCTCTGCCTCTGGTCCTGACCTGGTCTGATGAGGGCGGGGTCCAGGGTCTCGATCCTGTTGGTGGCCATGATAACCTTGACGTCTCCTCTGGAATCAAATCCATCCAGCTGGTTGAGGAGCTCCAGCATGGTCCTCTGGATCTCCCTCTCACCTCCAGAGTTGGAGTCATATCTTCAGAGGACATCGCACAACACACCAGGTGTGTGCAAAACACAAGTTAGTAATCAGTGCAGCAGAAAGGAAAACTATGAAACAGAAAAAAAGTATTCATTTATTCAGTATTTGAAACATATTTTATAACATTTACTTTTTCATTTTTAATCAATAATTCATGTCCAGTGAATACAATGTATAAGTTCAGACCAGTGATCTGGCTGAAGGAGGGACAGAGCTCCATTGATAGGGAGCATGACTTAAACTGCACTGCTCAAAAAGTGCAGTGTTGGCTTATGCAATTTAAAGGAGAATTCCGGTGTGATATTGACCTAAAGTGTATTGAAACATGATACCGAGTGTGAACGTATGTCTCATAGCCCATCTCGGCTTGTCCCCTGCACTCCAAAATCTGGCGCTAGTTAGCCGATGCTACCAACAGCTTTTTCAATAGTGGTGCTTCGGCATCGGGCTAGCCATGCAAATAAATCACTGTTTTACACCCATTTACGAGGCTCCAGTTCCAGTTTCTTCCAGTAGCAGCAACTGGAATCCATGCATTTCCACTGAATTATTTTTGGAATCTGATCCCTTATCATACCTGTTCATTCTTACTCGTTGCTCGACTTATCGTGACTAAATTCAAGATGGCTGCAAATGCTAAACTTTGTGAAGGTACTGTCTGTACAAATCGTCTTGTAAGTAAACTACCAGTGCTTTTTCAAAGTTCTCAATGTCTCGTTTTAAATGTCAGGGCCCTCGGAAGTCTACCAATGAAGTGTGGAGATACATTGAGCCTCGTAAATGGGTGTAAAACAGTGATTTATCATGCCGAAGCACCACTTTTGAAAAAGCTGTTGGTAGCATCGGCTAACTAGCGCCAGATTTTGGAGTGCAGGGGACAAGCCAAGATGGGCTATGAGACATACGTTCACACTCGGTATCATGTTTCAATACACTTTAGGTCAATATCACACCGGAATTCTCCTTTAACGTAATCACTCTAACATGTGAGATCTTTCAGAGTAACAGCTCTAAAAGCAGAAACATTTTAAAATGTATGCACGGTGAAATCTCCAAACATCAACGTCTACCTCTGCCCACACATATAGAATTTTTGATAATGTTTACTAACCTCTTGGTGCCGATGGCATCAATCTCATCAATGAAGACGATTGATGGGGCGTGTTCCTCCGCCACCCTGAAGAGCTCTCGCACCAACTTGGGCCCGTCGCCCAGATACTTCTGGATGAGCTCAGAGCCCACCACGCGCAGGAACGTAGCCGACGTCTGGTTGGCCACAGCCTTGGCCAGAAGAGTCTTACCTTTAACCCACAGAGGAAGGTTAACATGTGATGCTGTGGACTGGGAATACTGGCCAAATGACCATCAACCCACTGACCAAAGCCAGCACATATAATTTTTTCTAATTCCTAATTCTCTTAGCTCAATTTGAGATGAGTGCAGGCCAAGTCAGGTTAACGGTCACTGTAACATTGAATTTAAACTATTCTTTAAGGGCCTTGATTACAATACAATTTATTGAAAACAATGGGCAAAGACAACGTTGCTGTAAATCCTGATATTAAAAACACACCACTGTTGTAAGGTAAAGTAACAGGGATCAAATGTAAAATTCCATGTCTTTTCCCTGACAAAAAACCTGAATATCCATGACCTACTATATAATGAATGCCGCATATTGTTCAAGAATCTTTAACTTTTTACTAATCAAGCAAGCAGAAAAGCTAATAATCAGACATACACCAATTCTGTGTGGAAATATATTAGTTTGTAATGTTTATATTAATGTATTCTTTTTGGAAAATTTAAACTGCTACTACAAAATTCTGTGATATTTCATGACTTTGCCCCCAAAATGAAAAAAAAAAAAAAAAAAAAAACCTGACTTTCCATGTCTGGAATAAACTTTCCAAAATTCCTTGATATTCCAGAAATTCTATGACCCGTGGGGACCTTGAAGTAAGGTAAAAGATTAAAGCCTAACCAACCTGTTCCTGGTGCCCCGTAGAGAATGACACCTTTGGGAGGTTTAATCCCCATCTCCTCATAGTACTCCGGGTGTGTAAGAGGCAGCTCCACTGATTCCTGTGGACAGGTGGACCCACACATCAGTTCCCAAACTTTTAAGAGAGGGCAATAACATGTATGGAGTATGGAGAAAACTACATAACACAGATTACAGCTGATTATTGATTGCTTATTTTACTGTTGACCATGACAGAACAGACAGACAGACACTCATATTCAAACACTCACCTTAATCTCCTGAATCTGACCGTCCAGTCCTCCAATGTCAGCATACGTCTCTTGAGGAGCCTTTTCCACTTTCATCACAGTGACCAGTGGATCAGTGTCATCCATCAACACCCCAATTACAGCATGAACCTGTAGGCCAACAGAACACAAATACCTCATCAGGTCAGCACACCCACGATTACTCAATGACAACCGGGCCCCAGACTGACTTAGTTAACTAGGAGCACAGTAGCCCCTGACTGAACATCTTAGGAGCACAAACAGATCGATCTGCAACGCAATTATTCACATTTTCCCCCCATCTCAACTGTATTGATTATAAATGCTTTGGTAATAAATACAGAAATTACAATGAACTTTAAATTATATATGCAATATGTAAGCTGTGTAAACTCCTTCAGCCGTTTCATGCCTAGTTTCACACAAAATGTGACTTAATATATAAATTATTATACGTCTTAAGATAGTTCCATTTTAATTGCAGTCATTTGCCTAATCTGGTGACTAAAGTAAATAAAAGTACACTTATGCTTCGTTGGTCATTGACACATTATTACAGTTACAACTTCTTGGACTGAAACTGTATCTTGTGTTTACCTGTTGCTCACAACCTGCAGCTAAAGTAAAATGGGTTAACCAGTGAAGTTCCTGTCCGATAACTTCTGCAGGAGGATCCAACAGCCTAATAATGCAACTATGGTCTGGAGCTGAAGCAGAAAAGGCTAACATATTTCTCGATAACATTTACAAAAATCCATGCGAAGAAAACACTATTCAAATTAAATGAATCCACTGAGACGTTTGACGTTTGTTTACTCTTTGCCACTTGCATGCGTTACGTAAGATTAAACGGAGAGCCTCACGCAAGACTTTTTAGGTTTCAAGGTTTATATTTTTGCTGTCTGCCGTGCAAGACTGAAATAAACATAGCGGTGGTGGCACCTGAAAGCCAGCGGCAGATAAGCGCTATAGGCACTCCAGTTGAGAAACGCTGGACTAATCACCCCGGGACACATTGGCCTACACTGACAGACTGACTCCCTCGTTTTTTTCAAAATGGGGAAAATGTTCAGATCGCACATGCGTGAGTAGTTGTAAAAAACACTCGCTAGGTCTCAAAAAATGGTCTCAAAAAACTGGTCACAGTTGGGCTCAAACACAAACAACCTCTTGCCAGGTTCACTGACTCTAATAGCGCTAAAAGTTCACACCTTGCCAGGTTCACTGACCAACTCTAATAGCGCTAGAAGTTCACACCTTGTGGTTGAGGAGCACGGAGCAGCCAGGCTCTAGAAGGTCCTTGTCCACGAAAGACAGGATGCTGACATAGTGCTCCGAGCCCACCGAGGTGGACACGATGGCGTGATTGTCGTCGATGATCTCCTCCAGATTCCCCACTGACATGGGGGTTCCCCTCAGGTCATCGACCTTTGACCTTTCCTCCTATGGGAAAGACACATGACTGGGGTGAGAAAAGGTTTTGATGGAGCTGCTATAATGAGGCTTTATTGACAAAGAGACAATAGGAATAGTTCTGTGGGTGCAATTTTGACAAGAGTTCACATCTGTAGACAGCTAAATCTACTGCATTGTGGGCTGACAACACCAAGACTGGGTTTCTCCTTACACCAAAAACAAAGCTTGGCTAAAACACCACTCCTGTTTCCTGATTAAATCAGTACAGTACAGTTTATTCCTAACATATACATATCTCCGCATGATATGATCTCATATCTCATCATAGCCTACAAAATTAGAAAGCAGAATCAAACCTTGCGAAAACATAGTAGCTCAGAAAACTTAATAGCCCATTTTAGAAGAAAGAAAGTCAATTAATTATCAATAAGCTAATTTTGGGATGGCATGTACCTCTTGCTTCTCCTCAAGAGGCTTCATCTGCTCCTGGTTCCTGATGAATTCCTCCTCCATCAGCAGGTAGTCTTTAATCCGCTCCTGCTTCAGAAGCTTCAGCCTGCACTGGGTGTGTGGCGTAACTGGGGAGGCCACACAGAAAACAAATGGTCATTTACAAGGGTCGTGTTTACCGGAGAGTCCGATATTTTCCAGGGTCGTGTTTATAGAACTGTGCTCGGCTGAATATCCTCCAGTGAGATGTCTTACCCAGAGGTAGCTTGCTAGCAGCATCAGGCCCCTTGGACTTCTTCTTCCTCTTCCCTACTCTGGAAGGAATGGGAGGCTCATATTTCTTCTTCTTATCCTGTCACAGGAACACAATACAACATAGATGTCATAAGTCTTTTTCTCAGGTTATGTTGAAATTGTGTGGGCTGGAATTAGGGCTGCACAATTAATTGATTTTTAATCTAAATCCTATTTGAACTAATACAATTAGCTAATAGCAAAGGCTTAAATGAATCGTGCAGCTCACAAATCTATCCCAATAGTTAATCTGGTCACATCTATTACTTTTATATTCATCCTCCTTGTGTGACAATGAAGCACATGTTCACTTCTAAAAAGTGGCCCAACTTAAAGCACCATTTGGAACATTGAACTGAAGCTTGCCTTTCAAAAATTATAACAAACCAAATCACAATATCTGTCAGAAAAATTGCAACATATTTTCCCTGAATCGTGCAGCCTTGTTTAAGGTAAAAAAAAAAAAACTGCTGTGATTACCTTATCGTCCTTCTTTCCACCTCCAGGACCATGACCTCCACTTTGGTTTTGTCCCTGTAGAAAAAAAAATAAAGTTAGTGAGCCGCAAAGTACCGCAATAAACAGTTAACCAAACAAACGACTAACGATAACAGTACCGTTTTCTTGTTCTGGCGTGAAGCTTTTGAATCGACAAACAAAACGGTTGTTGTTGGCGCTCAACAATGCAGATCCCAAGCTCTTTCCCTGATCTAGGTTACCTTTACACACCTGCTATGGATTCACCTCAAGTCCAGTCCCTTACCCAGTGGTACGAGAACCCAGTCGACATAAATGACATGATCTAGGCCTAACGTTACTAACCTGAGTCACTACTATGACATTGTGCTAGCTAGTAAGGTAAAATCATGTTTCACGTTTATTTTTCTACTAAGAAAGTAAGTGCTCAACAAGTAATCGAATAAGTGTCTGTACTATAACACCAACATTAAGTCATCTAATATAACATAGATAGATTGTAAGCAGAACAGTCTGTGTGATATAACTTAAGGCCAGCTACGACTTCAGCTAAACAAGATGTTGGCTAACAGCTAGTTCTACTGCTATGCTAACAACAAAATAACATGTCAGGACTGGTAAACCTCTAAATTAAAAAGCAAACATATACTAACAGATTGATCCAACACAACGCTTTTCGGGTAGGCTGTTTCAAACAGCTGTTGTTGTGGTCCCTGATGTAAATTAGTGTTCGTTATTATGCTAGCTACCTAACGTTAATATAGATCCCATAATCGGGAGTCGTTTGCTTCACTGAATTATTGGATCAAATAAAGAAATCTGTATGTGTCTAAAACCCTTCAGAATAGGACTGGAGTCCAGTTGTGTGATCTTGAATTAGACACCACAACAATTTAATTATGCTTCGTTTTTAACGTGAAAACTTCGCCCACAAAGAAAATGCTTGCTCACTTACCATAGCTGCTCGTCTCTCAAGATCTACGTCAAACTACGGGTAGTAGTACTAGACAAACAAAGCGTTCAAATTAGACAAGTGCTATTTTTGAGATATGTGCATCCTAGAGGCATTATTAGTACTACTTACTTGGGAACAGGACTTTTTTACATAATTAAGGTGTGCTGAATCCAACTAGCCCTGTTGCCAAGCTGAATTTTGAGTTTTTGACCATCTAATAAGAACAAAATGGTTGTCAAAATGGCGATTTTGGGCACTTTCTTTGGGCGGACGTCATTATACCATGTGAAATAATACTATTTTTGCATGTGTGCATCTCAGAAATCTAGAGGTAGACCTACATTCTGTGGAAAAAAGAAAAGAAAATCTAGTTTTATGCCTATGCTAATTACCTGAAAAGACTTTATAACTGAGCAGGCATATTTGGCAATTGACTTACGTTTTTTGAGGGTCAAGAAAGATGTGTAGTGATGTAATGTAAAGTTTAAAATTGTTAATTTATAATCCTAAATTGTACACACTAATCCACATGGTCTGAATTTTGTCTCATTAGAAGTTCCATCATTCTACTATATGACCAAATGTATCACCAAGTCTGTTCTGTGCACATTGTAAATTCTACAGACAAATGTTTCTGAAGATTTGTTTCCTCTGTGAGTTCACCAATGCCCACATTCTTCAGCAATTCATGATGCTTTTCAAGACCTCAGTTTTGTTTTGCTTCACTACTGAGACTGGCACAGATGAGCTCTCTTTGGATTTCTTGTGTAGAAAATCTACCAAGAGCCACCAGCCAACCAGCAAACAGAGGGCGTGGCACAGTTTAGTAAAACTGTGCACAATATAGTAAAGCATGCGCACAATTGAGTAAAATGTAAAATTTACTAAATTCAGATCACAATCTCGTAAAATGAGCGCACTATTAACTAAAACGTGCACACAATCTAGTAAAACGAGGCCACAATTTAGTAAAATGAGCGCACTATTTTCTAAAACGTGCACACGATTTAGTAAAATGAGCACACTAAAATGTGCACACAATCTAGTAAAATGAGACCACAATTTAGTAAAATGAGTGCACTATTTACTAAAATGTGCACACGATTTAGTAACATGAGCACACTAAATTGTGCACACAATCTAGTAAAATGAGACCACAATTTAGTAAAAATGAGCGCACTATTAAACATGCACACAATTTAGTAAAATGAGTGCACAATTCACTAAAATGAATGCACATTCTCTCGATACACAAAAAAAATCTTGCAATGATACCTCCTGGGCTCGGTAAGTACGACAACCATTACATTTATATTTTTAGCTCTTTCCAGTTTACTAACAGGAGTGTCACAATCAAAGTCACAATCAAGCTGCCTGTGGGTTTGGCAAGCTTCACTTTACTTGTTATAACATCCACAAACATAAGTCATACCTTAATTCTATTACTTGAAATACAAACGTATTCCCTACAACTAAGATGAGATAATTGGCTATGTTATACCAGAGAGGGTTAAAGATAAAAAATCAAGGATCTTTGGTTATACTGAAGTTCCACAGTTAGTTATCTACGAGCTAAATTCGTCCTCTACACTGTGGTATTGGAAGTGAATTAGGTTGGTAATGTATGTAGTCTCGGCATGAGTCAGTTACATATACCCATTTCGAATAACATATGAATAACGCATCACCTAAAGCATTAGGTACACTCTAAAAAATAATACACTTACTCAACTTAAAAAAATTGAGGTAACAATTTGCATGGATCTTTTTAAGTAATTTCAACTCAAGCCGTTTTTGAGTAAATATTGTGAGACTTATATAGTTAGAACAACTGAATTATATTATATGATCAAATTAATATAATTAAGTTGGTTCAACTTAATTAAGCTTTTAGAGGACAAATCAGGTTGATTGTGCTAAACTAATTGAGTTCTTCTCACTATAAAAGTCTCACAATATTTACTCAAAAAACAACTTGAGTTGAAATGACTTAAAAAAATTAAGGTAACAATTTGCATGGATCTTTTTAAGTTATAGTAACTTACTTCACTTCTGTCTGAATAAAAGCACACAGCAATTAAAATTTTCTGAAAGCATTGTTTATTTTTAAAGCAATGGCAACTGGTCCAGTTGTGCAATGAATGAATGTAGAGATCCGTCTGAATTCGTCATTTATCTGTATAAAAGAAAGGCACAATGTTAGAAAATTTACCTCAAGACAAACAACAAAATGAACAAAATCTACATGGTTTGCAGGGATTGACACATAATATTTCTCAAACTTCAAAAATAAATAAATGTTGGCCTACCTATTAGGCCTATGTTCAGGTTAAGCTAAGAATGTCAAATGGCCCACAAACCTTCATAAATAGTGACAATGTTAGGCTTAACTAGGACGACCAAATATGATCCTCAAACACGTGCAGTGTTAGAACTAGCAATGCTAAAATGTTAAGTGCGGAATACAGCTGCCACGGTGAAATTTGAAGACACCAGACAGCTAAATTTACCTTTACTAACTCCAAATGATCAAAGGGCAGGCTGCAGGTAACTTTGAAGACGCCAGCTACCAAAGTCATCTTTTCAAATGGTTTAATTACCGTGCAAGCAGCAGCTAGCTTGGAAGACACGATAGCTACTGTCTGTAGATAGCTAAAATCCATCTTTTCAAATATTCAAATTAGCAAAAGGGCAAGCTGTAGCGTTAATTTCATTTGAGTGTCACGTGACAAAGATTTTGATGCACTGTGTGCCGTTGTTTGATAGCTGTTGCTTTTAAAACAAACACAAAAATAGTAGGCTAGACTACTTTGCACGTACCTGTGATGTTCGAAGCAGGCTACAGGATCCTGTGCCATAATTTCTGTTACTTCTCAGGCGTGGTCTGGAAGGTCCTGAACGTTCAATCGTGTTATTAGCTTTATAAGTTTGGTCACGAGATTTACAAGTTTCAGGAACTTAATACTTTCTATTGTTAGGTGAAAGCAAGACTGTGTGTTGAAAATCCATATATGAATAAGTTGAGACAGCTTTCTTTCTTTTTCAGTATTACAAACTCCTTAAAATAAGTTGTCAACTCACCTATACATGTACAAGTAGCAAACTTAATTTTTTTATGTCGAAAATGTTCTTCATTTTAAGTTTTATCTACTAACCTCTGAATCATTTTTTAGAGTGTACAGTGGGGAACATCATTGAAATCATGAATTATGATTTATTAAGCATCATGACTATTTCTTTTTTTGCTAAAAGTGTGATCATCACTGCTCAAATTCTGTGACACAGAAATGATGAACGCATGAGCAATTAACCTTACATTCATGTAATCATGATGATCATGCTTAAGAAATCATAATGATTACGGGGAGGTGGTAGTGTAGCGGTTAAGGAATTGGGCTAGCGTGCAGTAGCCTGAAAGTTGTCGGTTCAATTCCTGGCTTAGTTGTGCCCTTGAGCAAGGCACTTAACCCCAAGTTGCTCTGGGGACAATGTAATCCCTTGTAATATAATTGACATGTGTAAGTCGCTTTGGCTAAAAATGCGTCAGCCAAATGTAATGTAATGTAATAATGACTCATGTCAATTCCTGATTCATAAGATAAAAAGGAATGAAGTAATGCATAAATAATGAATTAATTCATGCATGAATTCATGATATTTCATGTCCCTTTCCCGTAAAATGTTACACATATTTCTTCATAACCGTTGTGTTAGTAAAATGATTGAATGTTCTGTGAATTAAAGGAACACGCCACCCAAAGGATCTACAATTAGGTGTTAATTAATATTACTACGCTAGGTCGAAGTACTCCCACGTGCTATTGCGCCACACATTGTAGTTCTCCTGTTTATTCGCTTGGAAAATCGCCACGTTTCATGTTGACCTTACACATTTTTATCAACTACTCGTGCAACTGTATTTAAGTAGGGAAAACGTGGATGTTTTTGATTACTGCTATCTTCCTCCCTCTATGGCTACGTCTGAGCCCGCTAGCATAGCAACAAGCTAACACATTCGCGCCGCGCACCAGAGCGTTTGAGTGCACGTACCGACACGGGAGAGGTATGACTCAACTCGTGAAAGTTAAGGTAAGAACATATATTACTACTGACATTGGGTGGCGTGTTCCTTTAATAGCTAGATGAATAACTATATAATAGTGCTTCAAGAGGCTGGTCCTGGCCCACCTCAAGACCTGCTTACCCACCCCTACCAATTCTCCTACTGTCAGAACAGGAGCACGGAGGATGCCATCTCTACGGCACTTCACTCCGCCTTCCTTGACAATTACAACATCTATGTGAGAATGCTGTCCATTGACTTTAGTTCAGCATTCCATTATGCTCTCCAAACTGATCACCAAACTCAGTGAACTATCAATACCTCCCTCTGAAACTGGATTCTGGACTTCCTAACCAACAGACCTCACCTCTTCAACTCTTGAACACCAACGTGTGCTGAGCCCTTCTTTACTCCCTCTTCACCCACGACTGCATACCTGTACATGTATGTACCTAACACCATTGTCAAGTTTGCAGATGACACTACGTTGATTGGTCTCATCAGCTACAGGCTGAGGTCCAGCACCTAACATTGCGGTGCACAGACAACAACCTGGCTCTCAACACCATGAGGACCAAAGAGCTCATCATGGACTTCAGGAAGTCAAAAGCTAGCACACACAACCCCATCCTCATCAACAGGACTGAGGTGGAGCATGTCACCAGCTTCAAGTTACTGGGTGTTTGAATCTCTGAGGACCTCGCTTAGACCCTCAACACTTCTTCCCTGATCAAGAAGGCTCACCAGCGTCTCTTCTTCCTGAGTAGACTAAAGAAGGTCCATCTGTCTCCTCAGATCCATGGTGAACTTCTACCGCTGCACCATTGAGAGCATCCTCACCAACTATGTCACAGTATGGTATGGCAACTGCTCTGCATCTGACCGGAAAACAGTGCAGAGGGTGGTGAAACTCCCCAACGCATTCCTCACACCCCTTATTCGACATCACCTTGCACTAGAGGTCTGCACGGGACTGATTTTTCAGTCCAGCTCCCACAATATTCTGTCCCGCTCCCGCATTAATGTGTCATTTTTTGTCCCGCTCCTGCCCGCATCTGTAACATGATGTCCCGCTCCCGCCCGCTAAAGCCCGCATGCAGGAGGGACAGCCTATTCAGCTTTTCTTTCTGTCTCACGAAAGGAGCACACACACCTGAGAAAGATAGATAGATAGAAAGATAGATAGATTGATAGATACTTTATTGATCCTCAAAGGGAAATTCAAGGGTCTCAGTAGCATACAGACATAACACACAACATGCACTTACAGCAGAAATGGTAAACATAAGTATAAGTATAAACATTTAACTAAACTCCACTGTACAATAAGACAGTAGAAGATAAGACAGATAAGAAAACTAACAAAACTAAATACTAAATACACTATATAAGTTAAATTAAGAAAGTCCAATGTGCTTGAGGGTGATCAAGCATAAGACGTTTGTAGTGACAGGGCCAGGACTGGTGAGGTGCTAAAGGGAGTGAGTGTCATGGTGAAGGTGCAAAAAGTAGTCCAACATTAGTCCAACAGTGCAAGAGTAAGGTCTAGAGACCAGCATAAATAATATAGACAAATAGGAGAGTAAAGTGTAATGTAGACAAGGTGAAATAAAAAACTATTTCAGTGCAAGAATAGGTTGAGGTAATAGGGTTATAGCCATTCATTCATTCAGTATTGTAGCAGAAGCCTGACCGCAGCCATTGATCATGTGTGCTAATATAGCATGACAAACAGTGTAGCAGTAAAACAGTAGTGAAAACATTAGGCTGTGTACAATAGTAAAACAGTAGTAAAACAGTAGTAAGCAGTAGTGGGCAGTCAGTACTCAAAAAACAGTACTGACGCCCTAGGAACAAATTACTTCCTCAGCCTTTCAGTTGTGCATGGCAGTGTGCGAAGTCTCCAGCTGATCAAGCTCTTTTGGTTTTTGATAGTGCTGTAGAGCGGATGACATTCATTGTCCAAGATGTTGATCAGTTTGTTTAGGGTCCTTTTGTCAGATATTGAAGTGATGCACTCCAGTTCAGCTCCCACTACAGAGCCAGAAAGACTCCAGATGTCAGCTTCTTGGTTCTGAATGTAGGCTAACAACTGAAGTAGGCCTAGTCTGGTGCCCTCTTCCTCTGTCATGCTTTCGATTTTTTAGTTTTGACAATGAGCAGCAGGAACTAATTGAACTCACGTAAACGACAATAGGCTATAGGCCTAGGCCTGCTATCCGTCAGTTATGCTTAAACCCCGTTTTTTAATGCTGCCTAACAGCACATCCAGCTGAACTATAGTTATGAACACTACTTTTACATTTCCATATTTAATTTTACGCACATATTTAATTTGCGGGAGTGCAGTGAATCATCGGTTTGTCCCACACCCGCGAACGCACCTCTCTCATCCCGCCCGCTCCCGCAAAGAGCTTTCAAATGTTGTCCCGCGCCGCACTCTTTTGCGTCAGGGTCTACCGCTGGAGTGCAGACCTCTACCTTGCACCTTTCTGCTTTTTTGCACTTCTGGTTAGAGTCAAACTGCATTTTGTTGTCTCTGTACTTGTACTCTGCACAATGACAATGAAGTTGAATCTAATCTAATCTAAAATAATCTAATCAAATGAAATGTGTGACTGCTGGCCATCTCTCCCATTTGGAATAAAGGATATGATGCTAGATTGTTAGTTAACGGTTGTTTGTGATTGGTTAAAAGGAACTCCAATTACTCTTTTAAACAAGTGCAGCAGGAAGAAGACGTTAGTCAATGAAGCCAGGCCAGGGCCCACTTCCCCGAAAGCATCTTAAGCCTAAGAGCGTCGTAAAGTCCCTCTTACGAACGTCTTAAGATTTGCCGACTGTTTCCCGAAACCATCGTAGTTTAAGAGCATCGTGAAAACACTCGTAGATCTACGAGTGCTCCAGAGTACTCGTTACCGGCTAAGAGCGTCTTAACAGTACTTCTCACTGAGGTCACCAACATGACATACAGAGGAATTACAATTTACATAATCCAATTTACGTTCCCATTCTTTATTGTGTTTACCTGTGATGAATCAGATTTTAGCGTGCAAAATAGCCTACATTTAATGGTCATAATAATGTGATGAAAAGCGGACAAAAATGCAATCAAGTTATGAAACGAGACGTTGCCAGAATAGTTTGACATTATCTTTGCTAAGTGAATATTTTATTAGGCCTATGAGGTAAAACGCAGAGAAAGCAACATGTGGTTTAGTCTGTAGCCTACTGCATCAAAATCTAAGCTTACACATTTCCTCTCTTTCTTACTCGACTTCTTTCTTATCTTCAAACGTGTTCTTAAGTGGCACCGCGAAAAATTATTGCATGGTGCAACAATCTAATCTTAAAATAATTACAATTATGTATGTCTCTGTGTGGTATATAACCGACTTGGGATGCTTACATGCAGATGTCAAAGTGTTTCTATTTTCGTATTGATGTGAATTAATGTGTAGATCCGAAGTTTAAATGGTAGGCCTATAGCTGTGACGTGCAGTCACCTCACCGTCAAATCAGAGGATATTTCAGAACTATTAACGTGGACAGCTCCCCTTAAGAGCACCTTAAGAGCAGTGCATGCGCGTTCACGCTACGATCATGTTCGGGAAACAGTCGGAAAAACCAAACGAACGATCGTAAGATGAATCGTAGAAAACCCTCTTAAGAGCGTGTCTCCGTCGTTATCGGGGAAGTGGGCCCAGACTCTTTGCCAAAGAGGAGCGTAAACATAATCAAGAGTATGGTATTTTTTTTTTGCATTTTAATTTCTTTCACAACCTTGACTTTTTATTTATTGCCACCAGGAAATTTCTGAGATGCACACATGAACAATATTAATGTATTTACATGGTATAATGATGCCAGTCTGAAGAAAGTGCCCCAAATCACCATTTTGGCAGCCATTTTGTTTATGCTAATTAGATGGTCAAAAACTCAAGATTCGGCTTGGGAACAGGGCTAGTTGGATTCAGAACATGCTAATTATGATAAAAAGTCCTGTTTCCAACTTTTACTAAGAAATACCTCTAGAGCCAAATACCCCCCAAATGGAGTGCAGATCTCCACAAGTGCACTCAGTAATATATGGGGATAAAAGAGTCGTGACTCTGTAAAAACCCTCACCACTGCTCCTTACAGCTGCCAATCAAATCAAACAGTTTTCATCATAGTTGATTAATCTCTTGATTATTTTCTTGATTGATCAATTGTTTGTTATCAATAGTTGTTCAACCTATAAAATGTCAATAAATGGTGAAAAAATGTTGAAAGCAAGATTTTGCCCTGAAATGCCTTCTGTTGTCCACACGCCAAATGTAAATAGTTCACTGTCACAGGAGTAAGTAGGCCTAAAGCAGAAAATATTAAAGTTTAAGAAGCAGCAACCAGCAAATTCAGCAAATTTCCATAAAAATTACCCAAACTAATTAACCAATTTCCAAAATGAATGAATTCATTTCATAGTTGACAACTAACGATTAATCCATTAATTGTGGCAGCCCTGACACAGACAAGTCCCTAAGTCTTCATCTTCCAGAGCTCACCCTACCACTCTATTAGGCCTACAACAACTCTGATGCATTGTTTCTCTGTGCCAGCTGGTTTCATGTGTGCCTAGGCTACTGTAAAAGTGTTGCTGTTACCATGACAACTTTGCAACACAAAGCACTAATGAGGTTGATTATGTATTGTTTTCGTCAATGTTACTGTTGAACAATTAGCATGATATAAATACCTGCAGTACTATTTATGAGATTGTTTTAGATGCAACACATAGCTTTCCCTGTCAAAACAAAAACACATTTCTAGGCTTGCAAAAATATCATTCTGGTTCAAGTATTTTTCTCCTGTTGTATCCAATTCCTTTGTTACCAACAGAGAATTAAGATATTTTAAACGTGGAGAAACACTTCTACCCGAAACATTTCCTGAAGATATAGGGATTTTTATTTTACAGTATCTGCTAAAATACAGTGTGAAAGACAAACAACAATGCTGTTTTTTTCAGTTTGGAATTTTCGTAGATACTGCACTTTGGCTTTGTAGGGCAGTATAAGCCAAGATTTTATCTGTGACAGTACAATTTATTTTATTTTTGACAATAAAATGTACCATTTTACTCATTTAAGTGGGAGCTTAAAACAAGATTGAATGCATGGTCTAATAATATAATCATAAATATGCAATTAAAATGAACAAAACAATGATAGAATGTTTCATTCAATGTTTATTTGTTTTATTGACACAATGTTATAACACTTTACATTGAGATGTAAGTAACACTAATGCATTCACTTAACAGCAAAACATTATCTTAAACATTATTTATGAAGTAAAGTGCCAAACCTGTTTTCTTTCAGTTCACTCATACATTATGATTTACAAAAGCTTCCCAAATAACATAATTCAATGCATAATTATAACATGAATAAACCAATAACTCTTGTAGTTACTGCTTCATACATGTTGACTGCCTTTCATCAATGTTATGAAGGAATCCTCACATAATATAGTGTTATACCTTAACTATTTTGAATTATTTATTGTTCCAGGGAGATTGAAGGTCAACTAAAAGCAATATACAATGAACTGTGTTAACAATACCTTATAGACAGAAAAGAAAACCCAGCTTGTGGCAGAATATACTGTGATTTAAAATCCTCAGTAGAGCATACTGATTTGTACAAAAATATATCAGCAATCTCTTCGCCTATTCATGTGCAACACTCATTGTGCAATCATCATAACAGTAACGTGTGAATGGTAGTGTGTGACGAGGTTGGGAAGACATGATCGTCACGGCTCTTGTGACATTGTGCCTTGGGGAAAGAATGGGGCCACGTGCCAAACTGTACCTGGCTCAGACAGAGGTATCCTCACAGCTTCTATTACAGAGTAGTCAGCTCTCGGTTCTCCACTTGGCATCCTTTCACGGAGCTGATCGTTTGGAGCTGCCTGGTTGTAGACAGAGAGACTGGAACACCTGGGAGAAGGTCAAAAAGCCCCTGATGGCAGAATCTGGGCCAGATGTGGGTAGCATATGGGCCGTACCTGGGGTTGGAGTTAGCAACTACGCAGGGAAGTATCGTATCTACATCTTTGTGTCTGTACTACAAATAGAAGCCGATGCGAAGCACTGACTGTCATAACACTGACACCAAACCTCGACTCATACTCTTAAAAGTGCCTTGCTTGTGCTGCACAATTTCAAAGTGCCTCTGGCTTGTTAAATCCCACTTTTTTCCCCTCAGGTGGTATTTCAGAGCTGTTCGTCCTTTGTACACATTGGAAGTCTACCCTTTTGGATTCTAGAAAAAGAAAAAGCAATTGTCTGAAGAGGATGTCTTTCTGCAGGATGTGAACATATAATGGTATAATGAGAATGGCACCTCTGTGATGGAGCTGTAATGTTGAAAAAGAACACATATGAAAAAGAAGCCATGTCTGGAGACAGATTTATCTCTTTCTCAAAGGTGTTTTCTTTGTTGCTCTCACCCGAGGCTTCATTAAAGCAAACAAGTTCTGCTTTGTGTGTGAGCCACAGGGAGACTGCAGGGAATGCTTTGGGAGTCGCACATTTCTGCAACGCATTTCTCCTTTCTGTGTTGTGAGGGGTGGAAGAAATCACTAGACACAAGTGAGGATTCGCTCTCTCTCGGGATAGCACATCAACCCAAATAGGTCACTTCAAACAACTGTCAGATATATTCCTGTTTACCGGTCCACACTGGTCTCTGCCAGACGGTTGTTCATGATGCCGAGTGCCCCGACCCCTCCAGAGAAGCCGTTGTGTCGCGAGCCGGAGCCCGTCTGCCGGGGATGCCCATTGGCCATCTCGGACAGCTGCTTCTGCATGATGGCCAGGTTGACCTTGTTGGCAGCCAGAAAGTCCCTCATGGAGATCATCTCGCCGGACATGCGCCGCCCGTCCGTCTCGCTCTCGTTGGCGCCATCAGTGTCGACGGAGGGGTCGCGGTGACGTGGGCCACTGCGCCCTGGGCCCACAGCGTTCCGGCGCGAGTGGTGCGCGCCCCTCATGACGGCCGCTGTCCCTTGGCACGCGGCCGGGCTGCACAGCGCCTTCAGCCTCCACAGCAGCCAGTTGAGCACCTGCTTGATGACGATGGAGATGACGTTGAAGAGCGAGTAGATGCAGCAGACACCGGTGAGGATGCAGAGGAAGTTGCCCAGGCGGTAGGCGCCCTGCGACTCGTAGGCCTCGCGCTGACCGCTCACCATGTCGCCGAAGCCAATGGTGCTGAACGCCACGAAGCAGAAGTAGACGGCGTCCAGGTAGCCCCAGCCCTCCACCGACGAGTACATGGCCGAGGCGCAACAGGACACCAAGATGGCCGCCGCGCCCAGGATCAACATCACGCAGTACACCGAGGGCTTCCACCCAGCCGAGCCGTCCAGCCCTGTGCGGCTGTGGCCGTGGGCGAAGCCATGGGGCGGCCGGCCGATTTGGGGAAGAACGGCTTTACGGCGGTGGCGGTGTTCGTGGCAGAGTTTCAGGACAAAGGCAATCACGGTGATGACGCGCTCCAGGAAGAGGTTGAAGAACAAAATGGTGGCTGCGCAGCCTATGAGCCCGTAGAAGATAAGGAACACCTTTCCTCCTATGGTGGCAGGGGTTGTCATCCCAAACCCTGTGACAGCAAAAGAAATAACGGTTTTTAAAACAATTATTTCAGAATAATCTACAATGCCGGATACTTTTTTGCTGATACCATTGATAAAAGGAATATTAAACCTCTAAAAAATATGTACAGATGGTCATAAATATGAACAGATGGTCAATTCTTTGCTCTACAGCTCCTGGTGCAGGGGCAGCCGTGGCCCACTGGTTAGCACTCTGGACTTGTAACCGGAGGGTTGCCGGTTCGAGCCCCGACCAGTGGGCCGCGGCTGAAGTGCCCTTGAGCAAGGCATCTAACCCCTCACTGCTCCCCGAGCGCCGCCGTTGTAGCAGGCAGCTCACTGCGCCGGGATTAGTGTGTGTTCACTGTGTGCTGTTTGTGTTTCACTAATTCACCGATTGGGTTAAATGCAGAGACCAAAATTCCCCTCACGGGATCAAAAAATATATACTATATATGTATATATACTATACTTAAACTTATACCTCACATGATTTTTTAACACATCACATTACTGTATATACATTCAATGCCACATTTGTTCATAATATACAAATTCCCTTGTAATTCATGTCATGAGCCATGCCATGACACCTCAAAAGAGCAATATCCACTCACTGATTCATGCAGAGCAGCATGCACAGCCCCCGAAGACCTCCACCGTCCACCCACACACTCACGCAGCCGTGCCCTGCCGTGAGTTTATATTGGGCAATCCCCTTCCAGCTGCTCTGGCTTGGTGCTTCACTCTGGGAGATAAGGCTCCGGGGCTCATTAGAGTCCAATTCTTAATTGCCCCTTAATGAGCCACATGTGAGCCACATGTGAACCACTTCCACCCCCCCCCCCCCCGTGTAAACACCCCTCCTACTTCAGGTCGTGCTTCAAACGCACCACGGGAGCCGGGTTGCCATTGGTGACGACACCCAGATCTTTGACTGTCTGTCTCTTTATTTTAGCTCTGCACCTCAGCACCTAAACAGGGTGTGTAAGTGTGTGCGTGTATATATATATGTGTGTGTGTGTGTGTGTGTGTGTCTTTGCTCTGTGATCTCTCCGCAGAGAGGTGGTCCTGTGTATTCTACCATGTCCTGGGCCTGAGACGGAGTTTGAGCTAATGGATGCTAAGTGCTTCGGATGCATGACCAGTGTGCTCTGATGTCTGAATGCATTGTATACAGGATCACTGTGGGTGCATGTGTCACGACCACCTCAAAAATGTATCAGGATAGCTGGGGGACTTGGTGGTTTACATCACACTGGATGCTTGCATGAAATTATCTTCTTAATCTCTAATCCGTAATCTCTGGCCAGTTTGTTTTCCCTGTGATGTAATAAATTCAAAGCCTATGTCTTGGTGAGAGGGGATTCTTGATCTCACGCTACGCATACAAATGAGTAGTATGTTGAAGGAGTGGAGATGTGTCTGTGAATGAGATAACCCCTTGATTGAGGGACATGACTATTGAAGATCTAAGTGTTTAAGACCAAGCAACATCACCATTTCCAAATCAATGGCTGCATCCTGCAATTATATCTAAGTTTAGGCTTAATTATGGGGATGACATACCTTATTATTTCCATTTAGTTTCTATACATTTCACCATCATCACCATCTCATTATTTTGTTACATGGTTACACTTATTGTTGTGAGTGAAAATAAAAGCAAATCATCGGCAGTGTTCACCACTAAACAACACTTCAACTCGTTCTATTGAATCTTTTTGAAGACCAACTGGAAGGATATAATATTTCTCTTGATAATTGCTGCTTAAATGATCTAGTCATAGGCTATGGCTATGGGGGGGAGGGGATGTCAGAAGCTAATTGCAGACTGATGTTCCACTATTGGCATCACTGAATAAAAATCAGTGCGCCACTAAAGGTGATTTATTTATCTAAAATAAAAAGGGCCAGGACAATCGAATCGTATTATGGCAATCGGATGCAAAAACACCATCAACACTATGCCCAATAAATTGGGATAAGAAACCAAAAATCACTCTTAAAGATTTAATTTCCAAGTGCAAGACCAAGTCATGACTGTGAACACAAGACAAAAAAATAAATAAATGACCCATTCTTACCTATGGTTGACACCACCGTGCAGACGAAGTAGAATGCACCGGTGAAATCCCACCGCGGTCGCGTGGTGTCCACCCGGATACCTGCAACATTTGCCTCTTCATAGTTCCTCAAAAAGTTGCCCAGCTCCTTCTTACTTAGGTTGTACTTTTGGCTGAAGTGCTCAAACCGTTGCACCCACCGTTCCTTCGCCAGTTTCTCTTTCGGATGCTCCAGGGCTGAAAAGACAGCGGCGCCGCACAAAAGATAAATAACTATTAACACTGCCAACAGAAGGAATCTCGCGTTGTCTTCATTCAGTGGACCGAAGCTGCAGCAGCAGCCACTCCGACAAGCCATTATGTGGTGACTGTCAAACAGGTGTGTTTGAAGCGTCTCCACATCCTCGCAGGTTCTACACCAGCGAGTTGAAACAAAGATGTTCACAAAAAATTCATTCGCTTCACATTCTTCCCCGTCGTGGTTGATTACTCTTCGCCCCTAAACCGTGGACTTCCAATCTGGTGCGATATGTCAGAATTGATCCATAGTTGAATAAACCATTTGAGTGCGTGTGCGTGACGCACTTCGTGCTGGAGATCGCGCAGACTGTTCAGGGAATTTGTAGGCTACTTATATTCGATCTCCTGGTTGGTCTCCTCCTCTTCAATATTCCATCGAACCTCGAAGCCTCAGAGAGATACCAACCTTACCCCTGCGAATGAGGATTCAAGAGAAGAGTTCTCCTCAGGATGGGTTGAAGACCTGCCTACACCTTGCTCGACTCTCCATTTACTTTTCACAAGAAACAAAAAACAAATCATTGTCTCTGACTGTCTCCTACAATCTTTCAGGTATCACCTAATGTAGATGTAGCCTAATACAACTTAACTTTTTCAGTGGAAACAAAAAGATTATAGGCTAACAGTAGACTACTGTTTAAAGATATTACATGAAACTGAAAAATTGGACAGCATGACATGGCTAGTTGAAGTAGATAGAATGGGGTGGGACAAAATAAGGACACAGCAGGGCTGTATATTCTATAACTTTTTTGCAATATCTATACGCTACCAACAAATATCGATACATTTTTCTTTGCTAATATCAAATTCATGCATAAACCTAAGCACAAACACTGTGTCTAGAAACACTGAAATATGCTTTAAAATCTGTTTATTTCTTCAGAAATAAATATTTTGCTCATTAAAAATAATATATATCTGTAGATTTTTAAGAGGCACTAAGCTAAAATTCACTTTGTACACAGTTTCTTGATTGTCTCATGAGGAAGCTTCTCTAACACACATATTGCACACTGCCCTCTCCCCACATACACAGCACACTATCACATCTCCCCTGTCATCCCCCCAACACACACACCAAGACCCCTGGCAGTTGGGTTAACCCCTTGAGCCGTGGATCTGCCCAAGGTTTCCTCCTTGGTAAGGGAGTTTTTCCTTGCCCTGTTGCTCTTGGGTGCTCCTTGTTGGTGCCCCCCCCCCTCCCCCCCAATTCCAATCCTCCACCACCTTTCTTATGCAGCCCTTGCCACTTAATCTACTAAACCCCTCTTCTACTGCACTTTTTACCCCCCCCCCCCCCCCCCACTTTGCACAAATAGGCTGACACCAGACATAATTTCACTGCATTTCTTACTTCCAGTAACTATATGCATGTGACAATAAACTTCCTTGTATCCTTGTTTCAAATCGGTGGTGAAATCCAATGAATAAATACATAATTCCATCTTTATTTACACAGATATTGTGACGTATCATATATTCATCTTTTGCAATGTATCGAGTATTGCAGAGTTGATGTGTTGTGATATTATTGTTATTGTGCAAAGTATCGTGACAGTATCAATTTGCTGTGGCACGACATTGTGACTTATACAACCTTATCAGTTTTTGGAACTAGAAATCAAAAAAGTGTTAAAATCACTGCCACACGACCATACATTTTGGCACAATCATTTGACTGTTTCAATGAAGACCGGTTCTCATCAGTCCACTAGGTCCAAAGCACAAAAATGCAAGGCCTAAGGCACAATTGTTTTAAACATTTGAAGCCAAGTGAGGACTGGAAAGCCTATCCACATAATGTATGTTCTGTCAGACGGTTTGCACAATACAAGACAATGAACTCTTCTCATTTCAATTGATGGTAATGTTTGTGCAATGACAGTGACAATACATCCTATTTCACAGAGACATATTGAAGCCCATGCTACAGGGTGTGACCACTGTGATCTGAGCAACAGGAATGCTAAGCATGATTCCAACATTTGGTAACGCTTGGCGTTTGGTGCCTTGGGAGGGGAGCAGACATTGTCAGACGCAGTGATCAATAAGGCCTGACCTTTCAGATTTGGTTAGAGGATTGCTGAATTTGTCCTGAGACACTCTACGAAACTTTTGGCAAATGTCACAGCTGGTGTCAAAACAGAAATTGAATTATGTATGTGACATTGAAAAGGAGCTATTGATAGCTTGAACGTCTGTTTAGCTGGAATATAAATGAGATCCTAGATTCAGATCCTAGAGATCAGAGATGTAGCCTAATTTCACATGGTCACTGCATTGAAATATAAGTCTCACTTTATGTGTGCAGAGTGCATAGGGTATGCTCGTCTAAGTACCTATTATTAAACAAAGCTCTAAACTTCCACCATGCACATATACTGCAAGCTTATCAATAAATTATGATGTTGGGCTAAAATTTCTATTAATTAAGTGAAAGTGGTACCAGTGTGTTTACTATGGCAATCCATTTGAATGAGGTTACTGTCGTCAGAGTAGATCGTTTGGCTTCTGTGGTCCTTGTAAAGACTAAAATGAATATTTCCCCATTAAAATGATTCAGACGCAGTGACTATTTACTGTGCCTTTATGACAATAGATGATGTGGCCATTTGTTCCAACCTTCTGTTCTGTCAGTCTTGGCCTGTTCTTGAGTAATTTATCGTCATCACTCAAGAGCTGTTGTCAGAATTGTTGTCAATAGTCAGGGTGCTATTGTTTTTTTTTTTTGTTTGTTTTTTTGGGGGGGGGGGGGGGGGGGGTTCTTGCCGATATGAGCCAGCTGAAATTGGCTGTGAAGAAGCTGCGTCACAGTCCATTTCGCCTTGTGGACTTATGGAGGCCTTATGCAAAATAGAGAAAAAGTAAAATTATCTGCTCAAATGTTAAAGGGGAGAGCCGGGACAGTTGAAACACTTTTTAATTAAACGTAATTTACAAAGCGATCGTACCACACTGAAAGCTAATATTTGGTCACTAGTAACCTACACCTGTCCTCTGTCAAATACAGATGCATTTTCAGCTTTGAACAAAACCGTTCAGGAATTATTACAACAAAAGTGGGACGTGCATAATGTTTCATTCGTCCCTCCTGGTCGGGACAGTTGAAACAACATAAGGGGAATGAAACATACAGTTTAAGCCATATAAACGTCCAACAACTTCGAAATTTTACTACATATCATGAATGGTACTCCCAAAAGGTTTTATTTTAGATAGATTGTTGCAGGGCTATACGTCTTTGTGCATGTCTGTTACAACTCATTGCCATCATCATGAAGCGTGTAAGCGGTTTTTGAAATGTCGCCCTGTGGATGATTCTGCCATGTTTATAGCTAGAACGGTAAGCTTTCCCATTTATATCATGTTTAAATTGTTGAAAATGTCGTTTCACTAGGTTTTTACGTGGGTTAGGCCAATGCACATCCAAATAAGTAGGCTTAACGACCCACCGGCTGTCAGTCTCCATAGGATAACATAGGAAAACTCAACCCCCTACCTGGTGGGCCCAAATGTATTTGCATCTTCCTAAAACTGTTTTTCTATGTCTTACCTCCATAAATGATTGTTTAAATATTCAACTGTCCCGACACAGACATATGTCACTTTAGCTTGTTTTGATTTCCATGTAAACAAGCATGCGATGTGAAAGTCTGGGATTGTGGAGAACACTAAATGGTCTACTGAATAAGCATTAAGTCAAACCTTTACATGAAAAACACTCATTGATAATCGAAAAAATGTAACCGCGAAGTTTACTTCTGCGCATCAAAACTCGTTTATCGCCAGTAACTCCGTGATAAAATGACATAGCAGGAAGATATTTGGCTGATAGAAGGAGGTTAACATGCTCTATGTTTTGACCGAAGGACATCGGTCTATCATCATTACACTCGGAGAAAACTGGATTGTTTCATTCGTCCCGTGTTTCAATTGTCCAGGCTCTCCCCTAGCAATAGAGATACAAAGCGGAAGTTACAGTAATGCAAATGAATACAAACATGAAATGGTGCCATCTGTCACTCTCCATATGGGGGAAAACGCTGTTGCTTTGCTGTTAAAGGGTGAGGTTGAACAACGAAACAGTGAAAATTATGTCATAGGAAGATATTGAATGACAAATGAGAGTATGCATGTGTGCAGTTGTGGATGTTGCTGAAGTGGGAGTTATTTGGACAGACTGGATGCTTTACCTGACTCATGTCTTCTACCAAATGACCGAAATATGGCCCCCGTGTGATCTCCGACTGCATAGCCTAATGAAGGTGATGAATTCAGAATTTGTGCATGCCAATTATGACCATTGTTAACATAGCTATCCTGCATTTCTGCCAAAATCCAAGTCTATAAATTCAAAGTAATGGGTCTTCATTTAGATAGATAGATAGATACTTTAAATGATGAGGAAGGTCAAATGTCAATGCTCACTTATGTTTGTCCAAAGCCACTTACAATGACATCAATAAACATTGCATTTACATTAAAATTAACAGTGTAAAGTAAAATCATATAGCCTAAACAAAAATATCAATATTAGCAATAGACTAGAATTTAACAGAATAATAATAATTACCATAAACACAAAAACATGACATATATCAATATTAGCAATAGACTAGAATTTAACAGAATAATAATAATTACCATAAACACAAAAACATGACATACTGTATAATAGGGTATTCCAGAAAGCAGGTTTACTGGCTTAACTGGGTATGTTAACCCAGAGTTAGCGGTAAACCTGGGATTTCAGTTCCAGAATCCTCAAATATGATCAGGCTATGTAAGTAACTATGGTAACATAGGCTCTGAACTGAACTGGGTATGTAAACCCAGAGTAAACGGTAAACATGGGATTTCAGTTCCAGAAAGCTCAAAAATGATCAGGCTAGGATATGTAAGTAACTATGGTAACATAGGCTATGAACTTAACCTGGTAGGGGGTAGGTTTTGTTCAGGTTATGTTTAATTATGTTCGGTTATTTCAGTGCATGTTCAATCAGGCCGCTATTTTTACACTTGTCATACAATGGCGTTTCATTTTGACGAAGGTCCGATTGACAAAGAAGCACAAAATCATGTAATATTCATCCGTACAATTCACCGTGAGAGGGCGATAAGACCACGACATCACACGATAGCCTATCCATTCTTTTCCAAACGAGTTTTTCAAGAGCTCTAGAGTTTTTCAGCTGAATCCTAAATATAGGCTAGGCCTACTTGAAAAACATTCTCCATCCCTACATTACGCATGGTGGATTAGAATAGAATAAAATAAATATTTAATGTAGGCTAGCTAGCCTACACCATAGACATTTGTGTTTGGCTCACCAGACAGATGGACAAACAACATCTCAGACACATTGAAGATATAATTAAAACAAGTACAGTACAAAAAAGGGTAATCAATCTAAACATAGCCTATAGACAACTAATAAATAAGTTTAAATATAGCTGTAAAGCTCAGCCGGGTATGCATGTTGTCACTAAGTTTGGTTAAGAATGCTGATGGCATTTGGGATAAAATATTTTTTTAATAGGCTACACACGCTCTCCGACTGGAGTTTTTGTAGCGTTGGACACGCAGAGCATATCGGGTCGGTCGGTGCGTGTTTGCCTTGCGCAAAGCAGTTCCTGCGCAACTTCATTCGTTTTCCTGGACACAAACCCACGAGGATCATTCAAGTGTAGTTTCACCAACTGCAGGTCAGCATCACTTATTCAATTTTCCAAATGTGCACCGAAATGATTCCAATAGACTACCCATGCCTTCCGACATTCACCCTTCCGATGATGGAGCGCAAAAGTTTAACTTGGCCCACAGCTGCAGAACCCGCGTTAAAATAGAAAATTACATTTGTGATTCTCAAAGAATTCTATGGCCCACTCAATCTGTGACAAGGTAGGCTAGTTTAAGAAAGCATCATTCAAAGCAGTCAATACAATACGTGATGTCCACTGAATTATTTAATTGTGCTTTTGACATTAAATAGGCTATCCTAAACGTACGCATTTACACGGTCAGTTAGGCTATTCTCTGCCAAGCAAGGTCTCGGACGCAGACGCTTTAGTAGCGTATTGCTCTTTTTTTGTTATTACAGTTCTCTCCTTGCAAGCCTCGACTACTCCGCCTCTGAAAAATCAATTGCATTCAAAGTGCGGTTACAATACCCTGTCACTTACTCACTCATTTCTATGTACAGTATTTAGCTTAGGCCTATCCACTTTAGCGGTTCAACAAGCTAATGCAGTTATTATGGCAAAAGGTCTGCATTAGCAGTAATTGGAGTTAAGAGACAATTATGTCCCTTGTTCATTTGATTAGGAATATTTTTTTTTATTCATTGGTTATGCCATGTTGTCTGTGACTGTTAAAATGTACTCCAGGTCACAACACAATGAAAAGAGCCCGCTCCTATTGCCTGATTCTGAAATGCATTATTAAACAGGGGGAGGTGAGGAGTCCTGCTAGGACCGAGTGGATTACGGTTGCCATGGTTTTCACGGATGTCATACATGTAGTTACTGTTTTTTACTATGGCACCCATACAGTACTGCAAAGCATTAAAACCATGCTACATAAACAAGCAGACCCTGAAGCCCTAACAATAGGATGCAAACAAGGCATGTGACAAACAAATACAGCATACAATAAATCATATGATAGAGCGGAAAAAGAACAGTGGCACCATACATATTTAACGGTTTAACGGTGCAGACCAGAGGGGGTTGAAGCAGATCCACTGTGCAGATCCTGCCTTGATACAGTATTCTACATTTCTCTCCACTGACTCTATCCATTGTTAGTGATTGACACTGTGATCATTAGTGGAGTCAACGGCAGAAAGACTGTAGGCAGATGTGACAGAATCAAATAAGCTAAAAGAGAGAGGGAGGAGTGAAAGGAGTGGGAAAAAATGATGGACATATTCCTGTACATGGAATAAACCTCTGTTACATCCACACCATTCCATTTTCATTCAAATCTGAAACACCTTTGTTAAGTTTTTGCCTCCTATCAACACTACTTGAGCATTTTTGAGTTTCTGAAACAAAACGATTTGAAAACGCTGTCAGTCCCGTTTTCATTTGAAAACTCTGGCTTTGCTTTATATGATTAAGTGGACAGCGAATCAGAAACATCCGAAAACAATGATGTAGAAACCCACCCAATGATGTAGAAACCCACCTAATGATGTAGAAAACCAAATGCATGTTCCCTTAGACCTTGTCAGTCTGATTTGTTTCTCTCCATGACTCACTTCCACTACTAGCCTGCCAGTGGTGAATGCAACTTGGAGACTGAAGTGCAACCTTTACTGGCCTTGCGGTCTTTGGTACTGTAGCATATTAGACAGGTCATCTGCTGGAAACATTAGGCCTAGTTTTTGGTCAAAGTTTTCTCCATGGATTCCTGGTCAGAACCCCTATTGGAACAGATTAAAACTTGGGGCATGTTGAATTTTGTCCAAAAATCCAATATGGCCGCTGTATTCCAAAATGGCACATTTTTACACACTTTTTGCTATGCTATGGGGACGTTTCCGGTAAAAACAGTGTCATTTTAGCAAAAAACTGTTCTTTTCTATCAAATACATATTTACAGAGGTTAACTGATGATTTTAAAACCCTAAGTATTTTTCTAAGAATTTTAAATCATTAAAAAAATTATAATTTTGTCAGATATTTGTCAAATATCAGAAATCATCAAATGTGTGGTGAGGTCATGATACTTTGATACAAGACACACTGAAAGAACGCCTTTTAAGGTAGGATTCAAACCAAGATCTTTCCCAGAAATTCCCAGTTCAGACAGTGTAGAAAGGAGAATGTCATGGTTTACAGTATTAAAGGCTGCAGGTAAGTCTAGTAGAATTATGACTGAGCAGACTCCTGATGAGGTGCTGCTGTTTACGGGTTTGAGTCCGGGCGTGTGCAGGGCTGAACCACGCAGGTTAAACAGTAACAGTAAATGTAAATAGGTTACATTAGCTACTCTCAATGCTTCAGTCACAGACAGAGCAATTTCAGTAGAATGACCACACTTGAAACCAGACTGCATATACGGTCTAGCAGTTTGTTCTGATACAGGAAGTCATAGACTTGCTTGAAGAACACTTCCTCCAAAGCCAACAAGAAAGGAAGAAGGGAGACAGGTCTGTAGTTCTTCATCAATTGAATCAATATGAAGTGTACTTTTTTTTAGCAAAGACATAACCCTTGCCTGTTTAAAAGAATAAGGAACTATTAAACACATGCATGACTGCTGGCAGAACAGCAGGTGTGACAGACGATCGATCGATCGATCGATAGATCGATAGATAGATAGATAGATACTTTATTGATCCCCAAGGGGAAATTCAAGGGTCTCAGTAACATACAGACATCACACACAACATGCACTTACAGCAGAAATGGTAAACATAAGTAAACATATAACTAAACTCCACTGTACAATAAAGACAGTAGAAGATAAGAAAGATAAGAAAACTAACAAAACTAAATACACTATATAAATTAAATAAGAAAGTCCAATGTACTTGAGGGTGATCAAGCATAAGACGCTTGTAGTGACAGGGCCGGGACTGGTAAGGTGCTAAAGGGAGTGAGTGTCATGGTGAAGGTGCAAAAAGTAGTCCAACATTAGTCTAACAGTGCAACAGTGCAAGAGTAAGGTCTAGAGACCAGCATAAATAATATGGACAAATAGGAGAGTAAAGTATAATGTAGACAAAGTAAAATAAAAAAAACTATTTCAGTGCAGGTTGAGGTAATAGGGTTATAGCCATTCATTCATTCAGTATTGTAGCAGAAGCCTGACCGCAGCCATTGATCATGTGTGCTAATATAGCATGAAAAACAGTGTAGCAGTAAAACAGTAGTGAAAACATTAGGCTGTGTACATTAGTAAAACAGTAGTAAAGCAGTAGTGGGCAGTCAGTACTCAAAACATGGAGAGGCAGACAGACTAAGCAGAATCTCTCCTCTTCACTTTAGTGAGGCATTGAACAGTTCAATGGCCCTAGGAACAAATGACTTCCTCAGCCTTTCAGTTGTGCATGGCAGTGAGCGAAGTCTCCAGCTGATCAAGCTCTTTTGGTTTTTGATAGTGCTGTAGAGCGGATGACATTCATTGTCCAAGATGTTGATCAGTTTGTTTAGGGTCCTTTTGTCAGATATTGAAGTGATGCACTCCAGTTCAGCTCCCACTACAGAGCCAGCCTTCCTTACCAGCCTGTCAAGTCGCATCCTTCTTCTTTGTGCTTCCTCCCCAGCATACCACTGCATAGAAGAGGGCGCTGGCCACAACAGACTGATAGAACATCCTGAGGAGCTTGCTGCACACATTGAAGGACCGCAGCCTCCTCAGGAAGTACAGCCTGCTCTGTCCTTTCTTGTAGAGTGCATCAGTGTTGGCTGACCAGTCCAGTTTATTGTCCAGGTGGAGACCCAGATACTTGTAGGTGACGGGACAGGATAGATAGACAGGACAGGATCCAAAGGGCATGTTGTTGGACGAGGAGAGAAAGAGTCCAACAATTCACAGGCAAAGCTCTCCTAATGGGCTCATCAAACTGAGCACTTATCCTGTTGTGTTTTCAGTCAAATATGACCGATTGATAATTCTTCTCTCTAAAAAATATTGTTAACTTATTCTCACTACCATGAGGCTTCTTGGCTTTGTTAACACAGGGCATCTGAACACACAAAACAAATTTTGATATTTTGTACAACAATGAGTGTTTTATTTAACTTGTTTAACTGTTTTATAGAACACCCATGTGTATTTTCGGTCAAAAATGACTACCCATTAGAAATTAATGGGTGAAAAAAATGGTCAGTGTATAAAATTGAGTCCAGGCACATACTTATTGATCAGATGGACTGTATACACTTCTGTGCATTAAAACACACACACAAACACACCCTCACTCCTCCTCTTTGCTTCTATGCCAGCCCCCATTGGAAGTTAAACATGTAAAAATAATACAACATACATTTCTGGAAAAATAATAAATTGAATATTTTGGCTGATATGTGTAATATTTAATAAAATACATGTTATTTTTGCTTGAAAACGTTTTGTTGTGTTTTGGAAACATGTGATTGGGCAGTCGTGGCCTACTGGTTAGGGCTTCGGATTTGTAACCAGAGGGTTGCTGGTTCGAACCCCGACCAGTAGGAACGGCTGAAGTGCCCTTGAGCAAGGCACCTAACCCCTCACTGCTCCCCGAGCGTGGCTGTAGCAGGCAGCTCACTGCATTGGAATTAGTGTGTGCTTCACCTCACTGTGTGTTCACCGTGTACTGAGTGTGTTTCACTAATTCACGGATTGGGATAAATGCAGAGACCAAATTTCCCTCACGGGATCAAAAGAGTATACTGTATATACCTACTTATACTGGAAATGACAGTTAGACTTTTGGAATAAAATGTCAAAAATATATATTATTCAAGTGAAATCTTTACAGCCACTATTAGGGCAAGTTTCTAGAAAGAGTAGATAATTAAACCATGCAAAAAGATTTTTACTGAAAGATGTTACATCTGTCTATTTACTGATTGCTTAGTAAAGAGATGGAGACAGCTGGTGTTCCACTATGCTCATAATGAGCAGAGAGCTGGTGTCGGATGAGCAGAGAGCCGGTGTTTTGTACAACAATGAGTGTTTTATTTAACTTGTTTAACTGTTTTATAGAACACCCATGTGTATTTTCGCTCAAAAATGACTACCCATTAGAAATTAATGGGTGAAAAAAATGGTCAGTGTATAAAATTGAGTCCAGGCACATACTTATTGATCAGATGGACTGTATACACTTCTGTGCATTAAAACACACACACAAACACACCCTCACTCCCCCTCTTTGCTTCTATGCCAGCCCCCATTGGAACCTTTCCCCAATGGAATCTTCCCCTTTCTTACTTGCATGAGCTCAGGTCAGTGAGGCCTGCAGGCCATAAATACCAAATGGAAGTTTAAAACTGGTTATATCCAATAGAACACAAGTTGATACAAAGGTCTATCACAACATTAGATAATAATATGTGTGTTACTGTGTATTTATAACAAGTTATAATGCAGCTGTCATTTTTGACCGGGAACACAAAACTAGTAAACATAAAATGAACACAACAGGAAGGTGAAGCAACTTTCAGTGAAAATGTTGCAAAGTCATCTGCTGACAGTGAAGTAGCTGATGGCAGTGGTTGAGAAGAGACTTGAAAGTTGAAAAAGTTTTCTACTGTCAGTTGCGCTCTCAATCTTGCTCTGATAGAATGTCTTTTTTGCAAGTGTAACAGTGAATGAAAAAGATGATAGCAAAGACTGGTAGCTAAGACCATTTCCATCTCTGGATTTACGTCATTTTCTCTCAGCAGCTCTAAGTATTACTATCATTAATATAGTAATAGTAACAATATATCTAGCCGAGTGATAAAATAGTATTTTTTGTAATTCCATCACCTTTATGGACCCATCTTGTTTCTTATATCAATTAACATTAATAGAAAAAATAATAGAACATAACATTAATAGAAAAAAACCTCTAGCTTAGCCAAAAGTGTTGACCCAAAAATTCACCATTTTGGGGATATTATTGAATTTATATTGAGTTTTTGGGAAAATGTCTAAATGCCATTGTTAATGTTTAATTTAAGGTACCCAATTTATTTGAACTGTATTTAACCTGTAAGAGGCTTATGTTTGAAGGAAATTTGATTATTTCTGATATTTGACAAATATCTGACAAAATTATGATTTTTTTTAATGATTCAAAATTGTTAGAAAAATACTTAGGGTTTTAAAATCATCAATTAACCTCTGTAAATATGTATTTGATAGAAAAGGGCAGTTTTTTTTGCTAAAATGACACTGTTTCTACTGGAAATATCTCCATAGCATAGGAAAAAGTGTGTTAAAATGTGCCATTCTGGAATACAGCGGCCATAATGTATTTTTGGACAAAATTCAACATGCCCCAAGTTTTAATTTGTTCCAATAGGGGTTCTGACCAGGAATCCATGGAGAAAACTTTTACCAAAAACTAGGCCTAATGTTTCCAGCAGATGACCTGTCTATCTGTGGTGCAGTCTATATTTGCATTTTACAATGCTGACAATGGTGCACATTTGCGAGCGTCGAAGATGTGTGGTCACAATTGCTGGAAGGCACACAACAGATTAAAATGTTCTTGTATGTCCATGTATGTGAAACCAGTCCTTAATGTTCATGATTAAACAATTTATATGTATGTGCTTTGTGTACGTCATGAAATATTGATGTGGATGAATTAGGGCCAGGGTATGGGGGGAATGGATAGACAAGGTGGGTCCATATTTGAATGAGAACATTTTGAACATTATTAATATTATTGGGAGGTGAGGTCAATATTATATTCTTGAGGGTCCCCATTTCCTTCCATGGCAGTGTAATATGGTTGTGTTTCAAAGTTAAAACATATTTTGCTGTTTATGTTTCTGATTACGTAAGGCAGCCTTTTGAGGCTGTTGCCAAGGAGAGGCCTCAACAAGCACAGCCTGGGAAACAGGAGAGCTGAGAGAGATGGTGTCCTTGGAAGGCAATTACTGAAGATGATGGTCCGTCTCCTCAAAGGAGCAGTTCAGAGGAGGGGGGTAGTGTGTGTGTGTGTGTGGGGGGGGGGGGGGGGGGGGGGGGTGATTGCAGACCCACAGGTTGATATGTGTGGTCCAAACAGATTCAATCAATTCAGCTCACTCATGCTGACTGTGTGCCAGGGCCATTTCTGCCAGCCTGATCCTCTGTTGTTCTTTCCAGTGCCAAATTGTTATGGATTGACACGGGTGTGTATACTCACACACACACACACACATAACATAACCCACCAAATGCATTACTCCAAAGCAATATAAGAATCACACCAAAATATGGGAAAATCAATATGCTCTGCTGCTAATCAAGCTGTGTAGAAGCAGCACACACATACACATGTGCACACAAATTCTTATGTGCACATTAGAGTAGGTAGACAATGGAATCATGTGTGTTGCATATCTGAAACAGTGTTTACATTACTACCACCAGTACTGTGTGGACGGGTAGTTCTGTGAAAATGTTCTGTAATCGAAAAGATTTTCCTGACTTGTCCATGTCTGAGCCATTATCCTCTCTCATCCTCTAATTGTCCTGGCTGCCACAGTCTCATTGACTTGCTGCACAATTAGCTCGAGCCAAATCACATCACCATACATATCAATAACCTCGCTCGCTTCTCTGTCGACTGAGGAATGATCAAGTTGTCCTGTCTGTTAATCCATCAGGTTAGTTGTTGCAGTACAGTCAAAGGCGTGCTCTGAGAATCCCATTTAGAGAGCCAGCGTGCATCTCATGAGCTGCTGATATATTCACCAGTTAGATGTATTCCCACAGGCATCCGACACCAGCTCTCTGCTCATTATGAGCATAGTGGAACACCAGCTGTCTCCATATCTTTACTAAGCAATCAGTAAATAGACAGATGTAACATCTTTCAGTAAAAATCTTTTTGCATGGTTTAATTATCTACTCTTTCTAGAAACTTGCCCTAATAGTGGCTGTAAAGATTTCACTTGAATAATATATATTTTATTTTGTCATTTCCAGTAGTAAGTAAGTATATATACTCTTTTGATCCCGTGAGGGAAATTTGGTCTCTGCATTTATCCCAATCCGTGAATTAGTGAAACACACTCAGCACACAGTGAACACACAGTGAACACACAGTGAGGTGAAGCACACACTAATCCTAATGCAGTGAGCTGCCTGCTACAGCCACGCTCGGGGAGCAGTGAGGGGTTAGGTGCCTTGCTCAAGGGCACTTCAGCCGTTCCTACTGGTCGGGGTTCGAACCAGCAACCCTCCGGTTACAAATCCGAAGCCCTAACCAGTAGGCCACGACTGCCCAATCACATGTTTCCAAAACACAACAAAACGTTTTCAAGCAAAAATAACATGTATTTTATTAAATATTACACATATCAGCCAAAATATTCAATTTATTAATTTTCCAGAAATGTTGTATGTTGTATTATTTTTACATGTTTAACTTAACATATGTGTTGTGATGGAAATGACAAAGTGTGGTGGAGATGACATGACATACATAGACAAATTTAAGATTTAAAAGCAATAAGATTTAAAACAAACAAAAAAAATGTGTCCCTGCCATATGTTATGTAATTCTGATGTTTTTTTTCTACTAGATTCTTTAGTAGGCCTACTATGAAGCAAATAAACTGTGTTTTTAGGGCAATGCCATTTCCACCACCAAAAACAAAAGTAGCCTAAATATTTTTTAATTTTTCTTATTTCTTCCAAGGACAAGAAAAGTATCATAGTTGAAGAATTACCCTGCAGTGTTACTTTGCATTACATCTAGCCGCTAATGCGAACCATATAGCTTATGGCAGCTAGGTAGGCTACCAATAAAAATTTTAAAAGTGCGCTGCCTGTTTGTGCGTGTCATATGTTTGATTTCCCACTTATGAAACGTTGCTTTGGTGTCTAACCTGCGCGGCCAAAGTAGGCCACACCAGAAACGGTTGATAAAATGATCTTTGGTAATGCTAAACCATACTGTTTGTCTGTCCAGTTTCCACTAAAGTAGTGCAACAACAGGCTGGCTGGCTGGCTGGCTGACAGCTCAGACAACAAACTTTAGTTAACTCGCTAAAACATGCAGCTAGCCCGCAAAAGGTCTCTCTTACATAGCCTACATTTTAGCTGAGGTCTGCCCGCTGGAAGACGGTACACAAATAAATATGGCGCGTTCTTACCTTTGTTTGATAGAGGCTATAAGGCTTGCAGTCTGATGATGATTGATGGATCATCTCACTGATTGTTTGCAGCTTGCCTGCTTACATCCGGGTGCGCAGCAGTCCTTGCAAACAATTAGGATTAGGTGCCTTTAAGTCAACGGTGGCAGCGCTGCCTGGAAGACGACGTTGGAGGCTTAAAACACCATCGAGCAGAAGATATCCTCTGCAACAGTTCAGTAAAATGTGATTGTGATTGTGATGTGTAGTAAAACTAAAAACCATTGTGTTGCTAGTCCTTCTAAAACGGCACCCATTTAAAATAACTTGATGTAGGGATTCCCCTTTGTGTCCATTTTGAATGGCAGATTCTACGAGAATACTTTGATTTGTTGGTGGAAGTAATACACATGAATGAGCACATATTTTTGAAAGAAAAAATGGGTTTTTGCTAAGAGTCAACCCCCAAAAATACACAAAGCTTTAACATAACAGCTGTAGTCACATACTATAATCTCAGAGTGTGTCCATACTGGCTTGAATGCATGTAAATGCTTCTTCTACACAAACGTCATGTCATGTGGAGAGTGTCATGGAAAATGGACATCCTTGGAAAATGACCCAGTTGAAATTTACAAAAATAGACACAGCTTCACTGTAACATGATATTTTGGGAGCCTTTTCAAGACCTTGATGAGCTGAGGAGAGGCAATCAGAGCACCTGTGCACTCAACTCCCCTAGCAGCTCAAGCTCTTGAAGACCTCACCATGCCCCCATCAACCCCACGGCCTCAGCCGTCCTTCTTAGGCTATTCATATCTGATGTTATCCATTCATGATTTGTCTTCACAGGTCCAATCCTGGGCATCCGTGGCCTACTGGTTAGGGAGTCGGACATGTGACCAAATGTGGATGCTCTCTCTGTAGACCACAAAACACCAATCAACGGCAAAACCTCAGATCTACAGTATAGATCAGCAATACATTTCTACAGCACTGTTGCCATAGCAGCCACAAGATAATAGCAGAGTGAAGTGTGAGTGAGTATGGTCTTTTATCACATGAACGCACACAAACAAGGGATCACCCAATGAGGGTCACATGAGGAGGATGCGCCGTGTCTGAGCCACTCTCTGCCCATGTTGCCTGGGGAACGCCACCGTGAAGAGGGACCTATGGATAAAGAAGGGTGAGGACAGTGCTCACCCTTGGGGGGAGGGAAGACAATCTGCCCATCTTATCTATTCCCTTGTTTGCACTGTATTCCCCAACAGTGTTGTAAACTCAATAAAATTGCAGAGCTGTACTCAAAGCTGCCATATTGTGCAGGCACCACAAACGTTTTAAGTTCACTCAACTAGTTTCCCAGTTATTGATTATTTTGACAAGATTAGCTCTTAGTATATGAGTAGAACTGACCCCCAAACTCATTTCTTTCAATAGTGGATTGAAATTACGTCTGACGTAATAAAGACGTGCAACTTCATTGGTTAGGTTCATATCAACATGGCAAATAACCTAATAACATACACAAACCAACATAAACCAATAAAAAAATCGGAAATCCCTTGGTGAATTAACTAGTCTACGATCGATTGTGGCAGTTGTAAATTGATACACTTTGACATTGTAGGCCTAAGACTAATCCTAACCCTAACCCTAATCCTAACCTTAACCCATGCCTAACACGCATTCCAGGCAGCGCTGCCTTAAAGACAACTTTGGGGGCTTAAAACACCAAGAAACAAATCTTCTCCCAAGGAGCAAAATTAAAAAGAAATAATTTTAAATGCATTTCAAACACATACAAATGATTGTGTTTTGTAACAAAAAAACAGGACATTTTATGGAGATATGCTGTTGTGAGCCCCCTCACTGTGGCCTGTTGCTGAGCTTAGATATTACTATTCCAGTTGTTGTTGCTTTTTTTTTTGCTCGGATCCTTGACATATTGACATATTGATTTGTCCCTCTCTGAAAAATGGTGAATATGCTTGGCCTGCTGTAAGGGTGCGAGATGGACAACGGAACCTGGCCAGCAGGAATAGCCAGAGGTTCATCCGTGTGTGTGCATATGTGGTCACAGGACACACACACACACACACACACACGCACGCACGCACACCACACACACACACACACACAAATAAGTAAAATCACAGACCTCACTCATGCACCCCAAAGAGCAGTATGAGAGTAGCTTCATCCTCCAGTGGGAAGCCAGTGCAGCAGAGCCATTTGAGCCATGCGGAAACGGGGACCAGGATGATGAATCTACTTAATATACTGATCCAGTCGCACAGCAGAGTTCCAAAAGACGCGTGACACAAAGATGCATGTTCTCATTTTGCACAAGACCCATTTGTATGGTTAATGCATATCAGAGATAGAACTGTTAACACTCTAAACTGAATTGATGGATAAAATAAAACCTCTGGGTTTTGTGCCCATGCTACAAATCCATTACAGATCAATAAATTCCATTCCGTTTCACACTTCTTATGACCACTTGCAAAATGGGTTTAACATTGCAATAGCAAAGAAGTCAAATGTCTTTCATTAGCAATTGTTATACTCTTCCAGTGATTGAACACGTACTACCACAGGATGGACAAACGCTCTTGAAGATCATACCTTGCACTTGTGTTGTCTAGAGGGCTGCTGAGTCTGAATGTATTTTCCTTTAATCCAGTTTGCCTTTTGATCTTAATTCAGTTGTTGGCAGAGGATCCATTTAACAAAATGGCTCTCATAGAAATTGAATTGCACATGGAACGAGCTGCCAGACAGTAAGGGGTTTTTCCTTGACTGTTTCATCTGTTACAGATATATCCATTCTTCCTAGGTGAAGAGGTAGATGAAGAGGTTATTAGGCCATAAAGTGTTCTCAATGTTATGTATGTTACGTAGTATCTTATTTCCTTTCCTTTCCTTTCTTTCCCTTGGTTTTCTATTCTATTTCATTCTTACTTCACCACATCATATTTCATATGCATGGTGTGTTTCACTATACTTCACAATAAGGCCTTGCTTGGCTTACTTTGTGACCCTGTTGTTAAAGGTCTAGGCTACAAATATTTTTAATATATACATATACATTGTGAAAAGCTGCATATGTTAAATCTGGTCTGGGTAAGTGTATGGCAGACTAGGTCTGAGACAGATCTGTGGGAGGCACACTGAAGTTTGAACATCTTTACAAGAGCAAAGCACAGATTGCGCCATCTGCTGGTCAAGCTTAATCCTAACACCTAAATTATTTAGACTTCTAAATGGTAGTGTGTATGCAAAAATATGTGATGAAATATGGCAATTTTTATACATATTTAATACCTAAACATATTGGTGCAATTCAAATATTTGAATTAATCTTCTGAAAATTGTGTTGACATTTGCTTTTTTGTTGTTGATGAATGACTAACGTCTTCATTACTGTAAACTCAGCCAAACTGCTGTTTGTGTAATCAGTTTGAATAATCTGCATGTCTGTGTCTATTATAAACCATCACGACCCAGCCTCACCAACTTCACTTAGTCAGCACAGAGACTGGACCTTATAAGTGGGTACTCCAAATCTGCTGACCATGTGATATCTTCTTGGCAATCTCACCATCTTGGGGTCAATTGTGATTAAGACATCAGGGTCATGGCCGCTGCTGGAGAAGAGCATTAGGAAGACCTTGTTGAATGGTATTGTTGTATTGCTCTTGTCCTCTGTATTTACAATTGATCCAAAAAGGACATCATTACCCTCTGCTCAAGATAAATAATCTTACATCTCCTCCTTTAATTAATCTCCTGCTATTGATGTCTTGAGGCTTTTGTATTTCAGTGACTCCTAGAGTTGAGTCAGTGCTTAATTGAGAATTGATTCCCCTCAGGTTCATCAATTTTAGCCTCCACCCTCTTTAAAATACCATAAAATGCAACAAACATTTAATTAAACCTCCCAGAATTGCACCAGTATAATGTCCCTCCGCGTGATGTCACGACTCCATGGCTGTTAGTGGCTGGTCCTGTAAATAACCAGTAGGTGGCACACTCAACTTGAAGGTGAAAAGAATTTGAGTGAGATTCCAAGCACTTCTCTGCATTCTCCCCTCTGTGTTGTTGTTAGAAGCCTAAATGACAAACCAGCTGTGAGAAGATTAAGATCTTATCTCTCAAATTTATTTAGAGGGTGAGGCTTCGGGGAACTGGAGCAATGAGGGAAATTCACTCATGAATAATGTTATCGCTGTTTCATCTTCTTTGTCATTTTGCCTTTTGCACAGTTGGCTACAGGTTCCAGTGGCATACATTCATCCAGTGTTGCACACATCTCCATTTCTTTCACTCCATTTCTCTCTCTCTCTGAATAGACATTCTTGGTTTATTGAAGTAATATAGAAGTAAACACAAAGCATAATAGTTTTACTAACCTCAGTTTCCTATTTAATATGTTATTGTATTATTATCATAATATATAAAAACACAAGGATGTTATTTAAGGAAGAGGCTACTGGCCAAGAGGCTGACTAAAACAGGTCTTTGCTCTTTTGCATTTTTTAGTCATGTAGAGAACTTTTTTATGGCTTCACTAATAGGACTAAGTTAACAGCCTATGATAAAACTTACAACAAAAGCATTCAATCGCTATTCTAATATGATAGACATCAGCCACAAAAATTGCCCTTGTGGCAGCTTGCATTCAGACAAAACCTTTTCACAGTAATGCATTACACATCAAAGAGGGTTTGATATCAGTGTGAACTGCTTTGGCTGGCTGGGTATTGTTGTTTTGTCTGAGGCACACTTGTATCTCAAGTTCCTGGGAGCATCCAGCAGGAGGGTTTGGAGCCAGGTTGGCTTGGCCTATTAGACACTGCATGCAGAGCCTGCCTGAGTTGACTTGATGGTATGTTATCACTTCATATCACAATGCACACACTGAGTGAATTTTGAGTTTTAGTGAACATTACATTTTATTGGGAACCAGAATGTAATGGAAAAACAAAAAAGAGGTTGTGCTATATTTTTCATCCTCAGAATTCATCCAAAAAATCTAGAGAAACAACAAATTTTTTTATGACTTCCTACATCCCAGTAACCTAGTTAGCAGACCTTCTCAATTGTAATCGAGAGTGGGTCTGGAAAAGGTTCATTGACTTACTACTTCCAGGGCGTAACTAGCAGTGAAATTAAACTTAAATTGGTGCATTTAACTCTTACCAAATCGTTTCAGAAGTGTAGCAATCTCATAAACAAAGATTTTAAATGCAGTTGTTTACTCAATTCCAAAAAAATACACGTCCATGCCTGATTAGCGATTGTATTTCTGTGCCCATATTTTAGGGACATTGGAAATGGGCTTCAATGGCCTTTTGGCCAGACGGACTTGCAGCGCAAATCCCAAATATGCCAAAGGTTCTTCTGGGTATTCCCAGGCTAACATCCCAGCACAGCTCTCTAAGTCCAGGCTGTCATATACATCATACACACATGACAGTCTCAAACTGTCAGTGATGCACTCTGTCACAGATAAGGAACAGGATCAAGAAAACTCTCTGTTATAGCTCAGAAGTCATCTTAGAAATACTTGCAAGGGTTAAGCAACTTTTTTTTGTGAGTTCACTGAATAATTTAGATAGTAAAATAATCTCATTTGGTTTCCATGTGGAAAATCCTGTTTTGTCCCTCATGGCGTGCCTCTGACTGAGGACTTACGGCATGCATCAGGCATTCTCTGTTTGCTTAGATGGAATTGAGAATTCAATACGAGCGTAAAATTTCATTTGTGGCAGAAACTCTGGCTATGTTGTGATATTCCGCTGAAATTAGACACACCTCATGAATACAGATGCGACTTAAAACACTGAGCGGGGGTGGGGGGGTGATGTGTCCACGAAAGTGCTCTGCCTCTCCTCAAGGTGTGTTCTCTGTTTGAGTGGTGCAAGCACCGCTGCTAAATTTAACTACAAATTTCCTCTAAATTCCAATTTAGTTTGAGGCAATCAGTGGGAAATTTAAATTCTTATCAAAACAAACAAAATTCATCAGCTGTGATTAAAACTAATTCTTGCAGTGTAAGACTCTTATAGATAACAGGAATCACCCATGTATCTATAAACTTCACAGAAAAAGCTATCCTCTTTTGTCCTCACAGCAGGAAAGAACCTACGTGACTAAATGTGTTTAAAAAGAAATGTGATTACTGTGTTGTGATTCCGACTTATCTGTAAGCAACTGCTGCTCCAGCAGCTCGTCCAGATCTGATATTTGACAGCGACCGACCACTGGGTTGCCGTGTGTGAAGGCTGCTGATTGACAGACAGACAGTGACAGACATGAGTGAGATGTGGTCGGTGGGGGCAGACGTGTCACACATGGCAGCCCCACGCGCCTAAGAAAGGCGTCCCTTTTTCAGAGGGGAGGGCAGAAAAGAGCATACCTCCTACAGGGACCCTACCAGCTGGAGCATGTGAGGTGAAGAGCAGTCAGGATCTGCAGGAGGAAGAACAGGAATGGCAGCTATACAGTTATACATGACTGTAAATAATATAATAATATAATAATCATTTCCTTAATAAATAATATAATAATAATAATAATAATTTCCTTCCCAGGCCCAATTCAGGCCCAACCCTGACCAACATGCTGATTTGCTTTTTTCACTGACATATTCAGATCTCCATATGATTGACAAGTCCCATTTGTATTCTCAGCTCAAACGTCTCTTGTGTTCCTCTCTCCCCCACCATCTGCAGTGTTCTTGCCCTTTGGGGGATCTTTGGAGGCCTCTCTCCATCACCCCCCTCACAATCAACATGGACAGGAGGTGCACCAGTGACGTGGAGGCTCCAGGCAGGAGACAGTGCGGACCCTGCACCTTTGAGTGTGTTTACCTCTTTCATGCGCCTCAGAAGCATGCCAAGCTGGTTGCTAGTAGCTATATGGCACCACTTCGTCCCCCTCTCTCTTCACCAACACAACTTTTCTGCCCTTCACTGACGAAACTCTATGAGATATTAAAAGCACTGTATTTAATCAATTTTTCATAGGCAGAGGCACCACAAGCAGCTTGTAAGAAGACCCAGAGAGGCGTGCAATGTCCTGACAATGATGGGGCTATAAGCCAGCAAGCAAAATCAGCGCCGGGTCAAAAAGCTTGGCTAAAGAAATAGACAGATGTCTTAACTATTCCATGTAGTCATGTCGTGTAGTTGTGCAGAGTGCAATGGTGTCATGATGTGTTACTGGCCATGAGAGGTCAAGAGCACGAACTGCCATAGCAACATGCACGTCTAAATATAAACCATGCATACCCATATGTGCATGTGTGTGTGTGAGAGAGAGAGAGAGAAAGAGAGAGAGAGTGAGAGAGAGCATGACTGTGCTTGCCCGCCTGCCTATCTGGAGATTAATCTAGTGGTCTGGAACGTGCCCCATCGCAATGTTGATGTTAACACAAGATAAATTATGTCCGGGGTGAGTCATCAGAGCCGAGGCCCTATCACGTCTGTCCGTGCATCGCGTGGCCCCCGCCACTCCAAGCAGCGGTGCGGTGGGGGGTGGAGATGGCGGCTTTGAAGTCCACAGGGCCGTATGGTGTGCGGTGTCCCCCGGAAGCGTTGTCCATGCACAGCTCTGGCTAGAGATGGCCAGGACAGACCCCTCGCTCCCTACACACACGCGCTATGCCCCGCAGGGTTGGCAAAGGGAAGCCTCTACTGAGCCATCTGTTTGTAGAGATCACACAATATATCCTTGCTGGAATCCAGCCTGTTTCTTTTGTATTTCTGAGTTATGAAACCATAATCAGTTTGGTTTAATATACACCGGTATGTCAATATTTACATTGCTAATGTTTTCTATAGAGCCATATGCTATGGGAGAGACTGTGGACATGGTCCAGCCCACACAGTGCATCCTGACAGCCCCCATGCCCCTCCCACAGATGACTTCATTACTGCAGTAGCCCCACCCCCACTGACTTCATTACTGCAATTAAGAGGGCTGCAGCCCCACCCCCACTGAGGGACCATCATCTCCACACATGTTGCCACAGCAGGTGCCACTAATGAAATTAACAAAGAATAAGATATACATGGATGTAAGTGAACCTGGGTGTATATGTGCATGTAACAAAAGTCATTTACTGGCAAACTTTTTTCAGTGCAGATGTTGTGTTCTGGTTGTCATATTGTGTTAAATAAGGCTGTTTTGACACAGAGTGAAAAATACAAAGAGACAAACAGGAGGAAATGAGTGAGATGGAATAGAGTTGCAAAAGAGAGAGATATAAGAGCAAATGTGTGTGTGTGTGTGTGTGTGTGTGTGTGTGTGTGTGTGTGTCTGTGTGAGGAATAGAGTGGCAGAAATGAAAGAGGAGAGAAAGAAGAGAGTCCGGTACACTCCGTTCCTCTCTGGGGAAGTGCAGACAGATATGAATGTGTTTAGTCCACTCTGGAAACAGACAGGATTGCCAACCGGTGCTGACAGAGAGTATCCCAGCACAGGAAACATTCAGGCCATGCATCCCTCCGAGACTCCTCCACTCTCTTCTCCTCTATGCCTTCTTCAAAACAACCAGCCAATGGGCTCTCAGGGCAGCAAGACCCAACAAGAACCTGAAATCCAAACTGCTAACAGTCAAAGCGAGAGGTTAGCGTATAGCTTCCGGGCCAGTGCGATTTCATCATGCTAAAACCACTGGCTAGCGTCAGTGGCCCTCGCGAGCGGGCTGTTGACGATGACTCCATGGGAGATTTGTGGGTAAAGAAAAAATGACGCTGCCTTCGGGAAAGACGATACTCTCAAAGGTGAGAGACTGCCAGCTCCATTATCTGCCCCTCGTCTCCACCAGGCTGGGAACCTCAGAGGCCGAGCCAGCACCGCCCTGGGCCAGGGGCTCTCTCACAGGATGGCCATAACTGGCTTTGTTTATCATATCTCTCATATCAGGTCTCTGATACAGTATGTGATTTCTCAGACATACTGTATCTTTTGAAGACCGGCCGAGCAAGTTCTCACCTTTATTGTTACATGTATTCAAATAAAAACACAATTAATTACTTGTGCTTTGATGTTCACTGTCTTTACCCTCACAGAAACCCAACAATGAAGGGCATTACACTCTACATTCAATACAGCATAATATATACTGTTCAATAAAGGGAAATAAAAAGTGCTAGAAATAAACAACTTCAGTGTGGTTGTGTCAGGTGTGGTTTGTTATGGTACTGTCAGATGGTATGATAATGGTGGTATACATCACATGGTATGGTAGTACGGCCATACGGTATGGTAGTGGTATGGCAGCATCAGCTGTTTCAGCCGCATGACTGGCTGTGGAGAGGAACAGTAACTAAGATGAGTGCTGTGTGACGTAGAAAAACAAATATACCTCCGCGCTACTGCGGGTCACATCTAGCGCATCGACGGGAGAGGACCGAATCCAGTGTGAGAGAGAGAGAGTTCACCGGAGCGACAAAGATGTAGAATTATAGTAGTTTTTATTCTTCAGGTGCCAACATAAGGACTAATGTTTCGACGTGTGCCACGTCTGGTGCATTTTGGGGATGGCCAATACTAAATTCAATCAGATTCATAGCCTACATCCTGATTTGTTGATATTGAGGCAATGATTCCATGCAAAGGCTTGGGCTTCAGGGCCCTCTGACCCCTTGGGCCCCTGGGCCTGGGCCCGGTAGGCCCGTGCAGTAATCCATTCCTGTGTGCCCTAAGTACAGCATATGACTCCTCACACATCTCCTTAATCAAACAAGCGAGTTATGACTATTCCAAGCACATTACACTGATGCTCAGACATATCTGGTGACTGACCAAGCATTTGTGCCGTGGCTGGCCGATTAAGTTGCGACTGTCCCAAACACTGCATGGGTATTTGAGTATGTTTGAGCATTGCATGTATGTTTTAGCTGAGCAATTTGAAAAGAATGCGCCCCTCTGCTCACTGGCCTCTCCTCCCACACTCCTTCCTGTAGATGGCCAGATGGGCATGTGGAGAAAAAGTGTTCCCACTTCATCACTTCATCCTGTTTTTAAACACACACACACACACACACACACACACACACACATACACAGAAACACACACACACACACAAAGACTCACAACACAGGAATGACTCAGGCAGGAAGTGATGTCAGGGGTCGCCAGGAAATGCCAGCGCTGACCTGTCACAGGCTAGGCGTGATCCTGGCACGCACCGGCTCAGGCTGTCACGGCCCGTGGGCACTGCCGCAGTTCATTAGTCCCCCGGGGCGTGATAGAGTGACCCGGAGGGCATCGCCAGAGAACAAGGTAATTAATTGCCGGCCCGTCCTCCTGAATAGGTTTGTGAAGAGGAAGGTGGAGGAAGTAAAGTGGGGACACGTCCTGGGCAGCTGGAGGCGAGGGAGGGTGGGGGGGGGGGGGGGGGGGGGGGGGTTGGGGGTGGGGACAAACGGAAGAGATTAATGTCCCTGGCTGGCTACAGTGATGCACTCACGCTGCACATCAAAGTGGCATCCGATAAAAGCCTAAGTGGAGGGGTTTTGGGGGAAAGGTTATGTGGCATGATGCTAACTTGATATCAATTGCAAAGTAACCTTCTCATGAATCTATCTCTTTCTCTCTGTCTCTTTCCATCATACAGAAATACATGCAAACATGCATTAACACACACACACACACACACACTACACTGGTTGTCATTTCATCCACTTCATATCTGTTTCATGTGGGTTGAGGTTCAAAGAAGCTCGGAATCATGGCATATTTCTTTAGGACACACACACAAACACACACACACACACACACACACACACACACACACACACACACACACACACACACACACACACACACACACACTTATACAGATAGTTAGAGGGTGGTGGTGGGTGGTATTGCTTTCTCTCCCTTCCGCTGAAGTATTGTAGCGGTTGCCTCAGGCCTCAGATCAGTCTCTGTATATCGACATTATTGTCGTTATTTAATCAGTGTCACACACAATACAAGTCACCTGCAATACTGGCACGGTGCTAATGCTTCTGCTCAGAAGACACAGAGAAATTATAATTACACTCTTGGCATTTTAGCTGCTTGATTGGTTGGGTCAGGTGCAGCATCCAACCCCCACCCCCACCCCCACCACCATCTTGTTACTTTTCAGAAGCTTGGAGACGAGATAAGACGAGAATGCCACAAAATCAATGCTCCTTTTATAAGGGCGTTGTCCTGCAGCCTGGGCACAGAGACAGGAATAACCGTCATTGATAGCCTAGCGCTTGCTAATCGATCCCTCCTGGCGGTGGATTTGAGAATAAACTGTTGAGACTGCATACGGGCTGTGTGTGTGTGTGTGTGTTGGCGGTGGGCATTGATGTTGAATCAAAGTGAATGAACGCGCTCTCTGTGCGCCTCTTCAGGTTCACGTGAGAGCTTCAGTGTCGAGGTTAATTGGTCCGTCGGAAATCAATGCCGTCGGTTTATCTGGCCAAGAGCGGACCGACAAGAGGTGCGATACTCAAAGCCCCCCTTGAGACATAACCTTTATGCGTCTGAGCGAGTGATAGCCCAGAGCGCATCGCAGGTCTTGTCACGGAAATGACCCTAAACTACTGCCCTTTCTCTTAAATGTGATTTATCAAATCCACATACTGTTGTATGCGCACTGAAACAATGTATAAACCGTAGCCGCAGGTTCAAAGTCACCGCTACAGTAAAGGTCGCAGAGCGTGTTTTACACTTTGGGATAATCTGCCACCAATCACATCTTCAATGAGGAGCCTCTGAGCAAATACACCCCATTCAATTACGCCAGTGTTTATCAGTCAGATACCAAATCATGCCCAAATCAGCCTCCCTGTGTTTCATTCCCCTGCAGTAGGCTACCCCAACAGTTGATGATCTCTTTGCATTCTCTCTCTCTCTCTCTCTCTATTCTCTCTCTCTCTCTGTGTCACCTCATTGCCTGCAGGGCCACTGTTGAGGAATAAGCTGATCCAATTAGCACCTTTATAACTGAGCTGTCTCTCTCTCTCTCTCTCTCTGTCTCTCTCTCTCCTCTGCATATGCTGGGATAGAGGGGAGGACCATAAGGGATATAGTAGGGAAGTGTGCACTTGGTCAGTTGTAAGGTATCATCACTAATATCAGAGCAAAGCCAAAAGATACCAGTCTGCGCAGACACATCAGTCTGTTCCTCAGTGGATTGAAAAGTGGATGGTAGGCTATGGTTACAAAAGAGTAATCAAACTTGGACAAGACCATTGTTTTACAAACTAAAAGGATTTCTGAGATGTATGTCTTATATTTTATTTTATCACTCTTATTATTGAGATGTTTTATGTAATAATTTATATATGAATTGCTTGATTTCAAATGTCAGATAATAAGTTGGATTATGGAATCATGAATCATTCCTATCCATCTGGCTGTCATCTAAAGCAGCCAGTTTATTCTCATCACTCTGTGAGAATAAACACTGAGGCATTGTTTGCAATTATTGGAAACACATGAAATCCTCATCAAGAAAAAGGCTCTCTGTTTGCATTGTCTTTCTCATCTGGCACAGAGAGCGCTGGGTCTGTCTGTCAGGCCCGCAGCTGTTCGGTAAATTACAGGGCCCGCCATGAAGAGGAGCTGTCCTCGTCAGTGTAAACAACAGCCCGGTGTCACCTCGCCTTAGCGGCAAGCTACGTGAAGTGCTCAGGGAGAGAGGGACAGAGAGAGAGAGAGAGAGAGAGAGAGAGAGAGACAGAGAGAGGGTGGGCCTGGGAGGGAAGTGCTGGGAGTGATTATGGAGATAGCTGGACATGACAGCTCTGTCACCGGGCTCTGGCAACTTCACATTGTTACAGAGTAGGGCCGGCGTTTGAGAGATAAGAGGCTGATTTAGAGAAGTGACGGTTGCGTTGCCACGATACCACTGGCTTTGCCATAAATTACACCATTTTCTTTATTTTCTGATGTGACAGGCAATACCATTGTTAATAGATAGCCCATGCTTTGAAGTCGTGCAACCTCCATGCTAACAGCACATTAGCCACGGACACATTGGTTCTATCTACCGGCCTCACCCTCGGCCAGGACGTAGGCGCTCGGAGCTCATCGTAATCTACACCACCGGGAGGTCGGCATCATTGTGCAACTCTATTAACAGAGAGGAGCAAATGCACCCAGGAAAGGCATTCATCATCCTGCAGCCAGATAGGCAGCACACTTCCATTTCCCACCGGCTGAAGTCTCGTTCTGGAAAAAGTGATGTGTTTCACACATATATAGAGGGGGGGAGGGGGGGGTGAGAATGAGACAAGACTGAGGAAAAATAGAAAGAGAGAGAAAGGGGCGCATTCAGGGGGACATGCAGAGGGGGTAGAAAAGGTAGAACCAAGAGAGGTTGTTTTGAAATTCAAATGCAGGGTTGTGTGCTCATAAATCAGTCCTGACGAGCCTAAGCCTCCTGGAGGACTTGTCTGTAAACCCTCAACTTGATCCACAATTCAGACCTCTGACAACTCTCTCAAGAATGAGTGCAAAGCATGATACGGTTTTTGGTGGTGGTGGTGGTGGCGCTAACTAGGCATTTAGCCTAGCTATGGTCTGTGAAATCACTAGTCCAGATGAGAATAACACAACACACCTAAGCTGAGCACTATAGTAGTTGGAGGTTGGGGAAATGTATTGAGGAAAGTGGTGGTGGTGATGGCAGTTATGGTGGCGGTGGTGGTGGGGGGTAGATATCACACTCTAATTCATGACCTTCTGGGTGCAGGCGCTGTTGCCATGGCAGCCCGGCATGATGCTTTTGACAGGACTGATTTGCCCTTGATAGAAATGGAGCCAAAGGCAGACAGTCATCCCCTGGCTGTAGACACACTCACACAATCGCACACACACAATCTCTCTCTCTCTCTCTCTCACTCACTCGCACACACACAATCTCTCTCTCTCTCTCTCTCTCTCTCACTCACTCGCACACACACACACTCACACATGCACACACACACACACACACACACACACACACACACACACTCACACAGCAAGTGTTCAGATGGATTTAGCATTGTTAGGACCCCTGATGGTGTCTAATAGCTATTCCTGATGGGAGGAGAGGTAATATTAAGAACAAAAGAGGTGAGATGGGGATTAGGTGGTGTAGATTTGTTCTTAAAGCATTGCCATGGGCTTCAAAAAATCGCATTTGCAGTGAAAGGGGATGTAATAAAGCTTCAGCAGTTGACTACAGCTATAAAATGTCTGGTCAATTACGTGCTTTGCTGGTCAGTATATTACACTGGGGGAACACTAGCCCTTGTTCTTAGGCGTGTATGAAAACATAAAAAAACAATGTATCATCTTCTTTGTAGCAAATGAAGTGAAGCCATTAAGTAATGCCCTTTACACTAATTTAGGGAAATTCACCATATTGGATTGTTTCCGTTGCCTGCCTGCGCTGAGAGAGGCATGTCAGAGATTCTCTTTGCATTTCTCTCCTCCTTTGTCTACGTCAGTCCAGGGACCCAAGGTGCTCCTTCAGTGACGGTGATAAAGTGGTCCTCGGTGTTTGGCAGCCATCCATCTGGTGGTCTGCAGGCCTCTGCTCTGCTTCAGCAAGCCAAGGCGGCAAAACAAAATAAAAAAATAAAATAAATGAAAACAACAGCAGCAGCGAAAAAACTGCAGAGCAGCAGCAAATTTGTCAACGTCCTCCCACTGAGCAATGAGGTCATCACGAGCTGTTGTCTGGCTAAGTGAAGTTTTTTTTTTCTTCCTCAGGTTTCATAATTTAAGCATATTTGCATAAGCATAAGCATATTATCTGTTTTTAACGGGCCCTGCTGTGCATTTTGATGAGTAATGATTGCTACTGGACAGAATCACAACACCTGAGCTGCAAAATGGCTAACAACAAAAGCTCAAATAGGATATTTCCCACCTCAGGGCCTCTTCAAATAAGTGCAGTCAAGTGCATCAATTAAGTACCTTTTACTCTGAATTATTTGCTTCCTCCTTAGAGCACAATATTCATAAGGACTCACAAAAGACACACAACCTGCAAAAAGTTTGCAATAGCAGACCATTGGAAGCAGCTCACCATCCAATCACCCACCGGCAAAAAATGGTTCACCATTCACATTGCCACTGCCAGCACTAGCTTCAAGACAGTGCTTTTGATCTGCGCTGGGGTCCCTCTTCGTCCAGTGCAGCATGCTGCGGAGTCGGCCTGTCTGTTTGTAGTAGCCCCCAGTGTTTGCTTTCCTGAATACCCCATTTCACCAATTATTGCTTTCATTGAACCACTTGGACCTCTATCATCAGCACTCTATGGGAGATGATAATTTGGAGTGATCTGAGAACAACTGTATGCTCTCTCCTACCCAGCTACCCCCCACCCCCACCCACCCACACACACACACACCTCCCCCAACCTCTCTGTGCCAGTGGCAGTTTAATTGCCATAATTATGGAATTACAACACAAACAAACTGCCCCTTTCTCCTCTGCGGTGGGTTCTTGGGTTTTTTATAGAGTCTCTGTGCAGCACCAGTGCGTTTTCAAAATAGGCCAGTGATGATAAGCTTCACTAGAGGTAAGCCCTGGTCCGCCAGGGCCGAATTAACCGACCGATAACAGCCCCCCACCACCCCAACCCATCCCCAATTCCCCCACCCTGCTCCCCCCTATATGTAACATCTCTTTCCCTTTTCATCTACTGCTTCACTCCATTCCACCTTCTTATTCTATTTGCACCAGAAACGTGGGATGAGAAAATTTATGGAGCATGAGAATATTTCCTATGCTCCTCTTACCTGGCCTTGCCTAGACTTACTCCTTTTTTACATCCACCTTGCTCCTCTCACTCTGAATATGCGTGTCCTGGGGAGGGGGGAATGTTATTTCGTGTTTGTTTTTGTTTTTCTGGTACAGCACTCATTACCTCGGGGCTGATTAGCTGCCACATTTAAAAGGGGGGAAAATAATAAATAAAATAAAAACGTGTGCCTTTGATCTTCACATTACTTCAATTTGAAGCCCAGGCAAGCTGCCACTTGCCTCCAGGACTTGGTCCACTCAGCCCTCGCTCGCTCTGACTGAGCACAGCCATGGCCGTCCATCTGGTGGGAAGGAGCCAGAGACCTGGAGAACAGTCAGGCGGCCGGACACGGCATTAATCAGAACTGCTGCTCTAATCCAGATGGGGAGAAGAAGAGTGGAGGGAGAGGGGAGGAGAGGAGCGAGGGAGAGGGAGAGAGGAGCGAGGGAGAGAGGAGGAGAGGAGAGTGAGGGAGAGGAGAGACCCAGTGACTGAGAAAGACCATCTTGCAGTGGGGGGAAAGATAAGCTGACCACCAGTCCTCATTTTCTCCCCCACTGCGAAGGCCATTATAGTTTCTGAGAGGTCTGAGAGGGGATACATCACAGGGTGCATTAAAAGAATGATGGACACTCAAAGAGGCCGAGGAGAAAGCAGAAAGGAGAACCATGCAGAGTGAGGAGAGAGAATGGGAGGGTTAGGTGTTGATTACTTTTTCAAAGTTAGAGAAAAAAAACATTTTAAGTTACCACACCAATTCTCAGTGGTGTGCCTGCACTTCTAACGATTTGCTGCATGTTGGCAACGAAACTGCAAGGAGGTTTGGCTCATATTTTCTGTCTTGGTGATTACAGCATTTGTTTGTCCTCACCAACATATTCCAGCTGCTGATAAATTATCTTGTTTGAAGAGTTCCAGCCAATAATTTTCCATACACCCCCCACCCCCTCATCTGCATGTGGCTTTGCTTTCCAATTGTGAGCACGGCACTCAATCACCACTTGGCTAATTAATTCAGTCAAAGCTTGCCCGCTGCTGATACCTCCATCATAGGAGCGTTTGTTCAGATCAGGGAGAGCAAACAGCACCGGAGCCCCATGGCATCATCAGACTCATAATAACGCCATCAGCCATCTAGAACCGCACACAACCCCACGCTATACTGTCAGCTAGATAAGTGGCAGGGGTGGGGAGGCAGGGGGCATTTACTGAAATATAATGCCACAGAGGTGTCGGGAAGCTGTAATCTAACCTTCTGGAGGTCAAGCTCCAGACAAAACAAACACACACAGTAAAAGGCTCAACAGTTTTCAAAGCCTGTGTAGGCTATTGAATTGTTTTTTTTTTTCATTCATTTTCAACTGATGCTCCAATGGGACTTGTGTTTTCTCTCTTCTCTGTTCTCTGTTTGAAACAAACATTGACAAATACATCAAAACAAGAAAAAAGGGCCAAGACATAAACACATTGGCTCATATAAAGATAAAACGTTCTCATCCTCAACATCTCCATTTCCAGCATGGCCGTGGTGCAACGGTTGGAGGAGCAAGTCAGCGATCTGGCCAACCACAGCGCCACGTTTTAGTGGCGGGTCACCTCCCCTCTCTGGGGCCGCTGACAGAGGAGAAGCCAAGTGTCACTTAATACTGTCGGCTGTGATTCAGTTGCCAGCCAGCCCGCCAGCCCGCCAGCGTTCCCGCGGTGGCCTCCCATGGGCCGGCCCGACGCCTTGTCTGCCGGTGCTGCCCGCTCTTTGATCTGCAAGCCATGGGCGAGCCAACTGGGGGGCTGATGCGAGTCATGTGTCGTCGGTGTGTGTGGGTCTACACTGGAGTGTGAATGCAGTTGGCCCAGGCTTGTTTATATGTCAGCGTCACACAGTAGTGATTCCCCTGGGGAAAAGGGGTTATATAGGGCTGGCTACTGCATACATGGGAGGATGGGAGGCAGCCTTTTGATACGGTGGTGGCCTCTGTCTCTGCCAGTGCTTGTGTTTCATCTTGATGTGTGTGTGTGTGTGTGTGTGTGTATTGTGACGTACTGCCATTGAGAGGGTATGCTGAGTTTTGAGGGATAGTGGTAGCCTGGCTGACACCCTATCAATTCACTTTCGATTTCCAAGAGGCATAACCAGCAATGAAATTAAGCTTTGCGGCAAACACATCTGTCTTGTAAATGAAGGGTTTAAATGCATTTGTTAGGCTGCTTAATTTCACAGAAAATACACATCCATGTTGTAGACCTACTGACAACATCAGTGTAGCCATTGGTTGTGTACAAAAGCTAACAGTGCGCCTCTGTCTGTCATTGGCCCACCGATAAGTGGTTGTGATTGGTTCCTGGTATTTCTGTGACTTTGGAAATCTCTGTTAAAGGGACACCAGGCAACGTTTTCGTGTTAATTAATCATATTCGTAAGTCGGTATATGGTTAAATGACTCATTACGGGGCGAATGAAGGCTCTCTCGCCTGCCCCTACTGCCTGTAGGAAGAATATCCCACTTGCAAGTTCGGTGCATCCTACCCGCCGAAGCAGGATCAGTTTACAGCACAGAGGCAGGCTAACAAAACGCTAGAGATTGTTGCAAACGTGTGTATAATGGCAGAGCCGGCGAAGAAGCAGCAAAAACCCTTGACGGAAGACGCAAAGAAAAGGAAAAGAGCTTCAGACCGAGAGAGGGGGAGTTTTGTAGAGAAAAAGCATCAGGCTTGCCTGGTGTCCCTTTAAAGGCACACTATCCAAGATTTTCTATACTACCAATAAGCCTGGCTAATGGTAGAATATGCGAGTCCAAAGCCATATGGAAAACCACTAAACAGACCATGAATCATTAGGATCACCTGGCTCGAGAAGTAATCCTGAGCTGATATGTGAATGTCCTACATAGTTTAGGCGATGCATAGCAAAAACATGATGATCATGATGATGTAGTGAGGTGAATTATTTTCCCTAAGAGGTTTAATCACAATCACTGCTCTTGCGTTCTCTCAGATGAGGCAGAGCAACAGTTCAGTGGAGTACCAAATTCAATTTGGCAGGCACGTGTGAAGGCACAGACAGGAAAATAAGGTCCCTTGACAAGCGTGAGATGAGCGTTTATCACCAAAATTACAGTATAAGACCCTGCACACCTGTTGTATGACACCCTGGCACGATTTGAATTGCACTGCATGTATTAAGGATATTTCTGGCCACTCACTGCTTGGTCTGGCTGCAGCCATGTGTGAAGAGAGAGAGAAAGAGAGAGAGTGCTAAAATGCAGTCTGTGATGGAGCACATTGGGAAAGAGATAAGTGATTTATGCAGCAGATCGATAGAGAGAGATCCATGCTCTACCATCAGCTCCCAGGGAGGGAGGTGTGTGCTGCTGGGAGAGCACTATCACTATGTCAGATCCCTTCCCTGTCTAGCATGCCCAGCTGGAAGTGTGTGTGTGTGCATGTGTGCGCATGTGTGTGCAGCCGATATGTGCGTACCTATGTGCATCTCTCTCTCTCCATTTGTGTGAATGTAAGCATATTCAAATTTACTTGAGTCCCGTGAGTGTGCGTGAGACAGCATGAAGTAGATGAGGGTAAGGATGATAAATTATAATGGTGCTGGTTTATGTATTTTAGGAAAAAAGTTCGCACACTCCTTGGTATTCTTTTGTTGAGTTTATTTTCTCATTTGGCACATGACGTTTCGACCTTGCGGTCTTCCTCAGATTCACTTGCAAACACAGGCTTGGTACATGATCTAAATCACCTGTCTAGAGGGGAGGAGTCAGCTCAGTGATTCATTAACCCTTGCAGGTACAGCATGCAAGCTTGTGGCGTGACTAAAGCCAAATAAAAACATAAGATAGAACCTTAAACTTTGTACAAACACAAGCATATGTCTGAAGATACAATCATCTACAATAAATAGATTTAAAAAGAGTTCATCATGTAAAATTCAGTAATCAATGCAAATGTTGTTCACAGTCAATATTAGAGGAAGGGTCTAATGTCCAAATCTTCATTGAGCCCCCTTGAGGCCAAAGTTCCCAGGTGGTGGATCCAGAAGGCCTCTCTTTTTAGAAGCAGGTTGTGTGTGTCTCCTCCTCTGCGATGTTGTTTTACATGTTCTATCCCTATAAATCTTAAGGTTGAGAGTGGATGTCCTGATTGGTTAAAGTGAACCGCCAAAGGGCTCTTTTCATTGTTGTTTCTGATGTTACTCCTATGTTCACTTATTCTTATCTTCAGGGCCCGGCATGATGAACTTACATGATGAATTCTGCTTGTGTTATTGTACAAAGTTTAATGTCCTATCTTTTGTTTTTATTTGGCTTTAGATGTGCACAAAGTCTCCTTGGAAGCTGGTTTACAAGTAGCCTATCATGTGCAGCAAACAAATTGTATGAATTGTTTGCTGAAAGGTGCTGACTGTAAGAAATAAAAGTCTCCTAATATGAAAAGATATTAGCTATATATAAATCAATGTATTCTCGGTTGTCAAGGGTATTCTTTCTTTGCCTTAGGCCTAGGCTATAGCCTAACAGTGGGCTGGCCTACGTCATTTTCTCCTGGTGCTGTAATAGCTTTACATGAGGAAACCCTCGACTTGCCTCCTTTAATGTTGATACTACTGCTCACCTTTACCTTGTGCGACTGCCTCAGTTACGCAACCTTTGCATACAAGGCACCAACGGTCTCACAGAAGTTTCACCCCTGCACTTGAATAATGTATCGCTTTCAGTGCCAAAATAGCGATGTTTGCGTTTTTCTCTGCTCTCGCCCTCCCCCTGAAAATAGAGTGCAGAAGAGGGTTGTTGCTATGGTGATACATCCACTGGCGTTGGTGAGACATTTTTAGCCACGCGATCCACGGGGATTTAGCTCCCTGTAACTTTCTGTAATTTCCAATCTAATTATATCACTCTGCCACGGCGCTGGAGAGAACCGCGGATGGGTGAGCTGGGATTGAGGTTTGGCTCTCTGGTGGGTTTGCAGTGTGAAACTAGTGATTAAAGCCGGCGCAGCGGCTCCAAATGTCATTTGTTCGCGCAAATGTAAAAACGATATTCATCATGTTAAAACCTCTGTAGCAGTTGTTGAAGGCGGGTGAGACAGAACTCGAAAACTCTTAAACAACACTGCTCTCAGTTTATGTTACAGAGTTTCACAACATAAATAATATTCCTCTTAGCCAGCACTAACCTTAGAAAAAACTGGAAACTGGAACTGTTTTTTTTTTCTGTGTGTGTGTGTGTGCAGTGTGCACTTCATGTAAGTACTCTATAGGCTTTTCCTAGCTACCTGATGAGCGTGGTGGATACCCTGTTACCATGACATTGGGTCATATCTGGCGTTATTAGCTGTTTCATTAAGGGGCATTTCATTAATAGGCCTATGCCACCATAGAGCTTCTCAGATCTATGTAGAAGTCAACACCAAACCAGGATATGTGTTAAGGCCTACCCCAGCTCTCATTCTTATCAGTAAAAACATGTCTAAACGAGTCATACACAATTAGGTTTCATACTGAGCGACACACTGATACTGTAGGGTAGGCCTGTTTTTTTATTCTTTCATTTTTTTAAGTAAAAAAGTAAGCTACAGGTGTTTGAAATCAAAGGTTTGAAATGACAGTTAAGGCAATTCCCTCCCTGGAGGCAAGTAGCATTATACATTGTTGATTTACTTGTTTGTTCTTTTAAGAACAGGGAGAGCAAGTTGACTCCAGCCCAAACTTGTCAACTGTGTATTGAAAAGAAGATGAAAAATGTCAGGACATTCTTAATTTTCAGGAAGCCGGGTCTTTGCCATCGGTTTACAGGAAGTGACCTACTTAATTTATGTAAACCGATGGAAATTAGCTTTTGGATTACTATTTTGCCCATACATGTTGCTTGTGGCAAATATACAGATTAACCCCAGTGAAAGTATAAGAAAAGTTCAATTGTACAACACATTTTTCAAATTCTCAACACTTTTTACACACGGTATGGCTTACCATTTAGGTGTCTGTAAAGTATGAAAAGTACAATAAACCTCCTAGACAAGGCTCCGTGTACCAAATGCCAGACTGGTGAGGAGGACACATTTCAAAGTAAGCATTCAGAGGTATTTTGCTGACAAAAGGCGATTGCACAACTGTGAGAATGTCACCCACAGCTGCCAGCAAAATATCTTCTGATAATTCATTGAGTGAAAATCCCTATCTCTGCCTGCCCCTCTCGGCCAGAAAATCCTCCCACTTGAGGACTGAGCGCCCTGCTGGCCTACATGTCTGAACCTGAACCCCACTGACAGGCCTCCACTGACAGTTTGCTTTCTGGCCCTTTGTTACCACACAATTACCGGATCTACTTTATAGGTGTCCCGTCCCGGTTATACAGAGTTAATAGCCACCTGCTATAGCCAATCAGAAAATACTTATTTCTTGTATCTGGGGTATAACGCACGGTAGCGACCGAGGAAGTCATCGTTGCCACTGCTGCATCTTGCCTTCATATCCGTGGGGTGCTGGCCCAGACAAAGTGCCATCATCTTATTAACTCCTTAATCCCGCCACTGCATTACGCTCGGATAAGTCAATAAGGGACTCAATAGATCCAATCCAATAAGTGCTACAGTAAATCGCACTCTTTCTCCGCTGTCGGACACATTTGTGTCCTCTCTCTCTCTCTCTCTCTCTCGCTTTCTGTGTTTTGAAGGGCATTGGTGAAGCCTTCGTCTCTTCCGCAGACATCGGAGGCCCATGCTGAAACAGATCTGACCGGACAAGGGAGAGAATAAAGCGATGGTTGTGCTGCCCGGCTGCAGGAGCAAACGAGCGGCGTTCATTTGGTTGCTCTTTTTATTTGTTCACATTAATGTCAAAGCTCTCCGTGGCTGGTGTGGTGTGTGGTGTGGTGTGGCGGGGTGTGGTGTAGAGGCATCAGAGGCTGAGTGAGCTCCCCAGTAATGCTGGCTGAGTGGGGCTGCCCAAACACATCCCTCATCACTCCATCTCCATGACTCCTTCTCTCTCTCTCTCTCTCTCTCTCTCTCTCTCTCTCTCTCTCTCTTTCTTTCACTCCATCTTGACCTCTCTATGGCCAGAGCTGTCCAGCCCTCTCTTTTGTTCAATGTCTTCATCTCTTTCTCTCTCTCGCCATCTCTCTCTCTCTCTCTCTCTCTATGTGTGGCCTACCTCTTCATATCTCACGTTCTCTGTCTTAACCATCCTCTTCCTCTCTCTCCATCTCCATTTATCTCTTTCTTTCCATCTCTCTCTCCTGCCTTACCTCTATCTCTTTTGACCTGACTGTCTCTCAGTCTTTCTCTCTGTCTCCCCCTACCAACTCTCTCTCTCTCTCTCTCATCCTCTCTGTCTTTCATTACATCTTTGTCACTGTTTCTGTCTGGGGACACATGTCTCTCTCTCTCTCTCTCTCTCTCTCTCTCTGTATTTCTCAGTCTCTGCTTCTCTCATCACTCCATCACTGAGGACAAAGCCACAATGGCCACACTGTCAAGCAGAACTAGAAAATCATGACCGCGTCACTTTTTGACCTGCTACACCTGCATTTACAGTAAAATGGCATATTTTGTATTATAAGCTATATGACTTGCCACACTCTGTTGCGTTCATGTCACCTAATGTTCATTTTTTTTCTCAGACGCAGCATATTGTCAGTACCCCTTCCCAAAGCACTGTAATAATTTATGGCGTGCCGAATTATCACATGGTTATTAGCGACATATTGCCTTTTTAATAGACAGAGACTGTTGAGGGAAATGGAATGATATTAAATGAAATGATCCGGTCTGTGTGAACGGCTTTACTTTTGTGAAAGGCCTCCTCAAATCGATGATGGCACCCTAAGGTAATGCCTTCACAGAGAGGACAGCAGGGTTAATGGCATGGTGGCTACATTCAAAACCCAGTGACAATCAATGACCCCCTATTGATTGGTGATCAGGAGTGGCCTCTTATATCCTCTATCTTTCTGTCTCTATCTCTCTATCCCTCAATCACTCTAGTGCTCTCTCCAGCTCTCTGTTTATTTGTCTACCTGTCTAGTTCTGTCTTGTTAAATCAGAACACTGTATATGTGTATATGTTAAATTAGTTTAGCACATGGAATGGAAATGTGTGTGTGTGTGTGTGTGTGTGTGTGTGTGTGTGTGTGTGTGTGTGTGTGTGTGTGTGTGTGTGAGTAAGTGAGTGCGTGTGTGCATGTATGTGTGTTTGCACTGTCCTCCTGTCTGTCATGGACAGGAGAGGAGACTAACGCGTTGCCTGTCACTGCTGGTCAGGCGGGCGCAATGGAGTCGGCCGTTCAGAAGAAAAGATCAGGCTGATCTACTGCTCCCTCGCTGACACCAAGGTCAAGTGCCACCGCGTCTGATTGGCTCAGACTGTGATGTGGCCGCCTGCGAGGTCATGTGGGAGAGAGTGAGGGACCTCTCTCCTGCTAACAGTCTCTGGATTTCTGTGAGTCAAACACCCATGTTGTGTGACTGCATGCTTGTGTGTCACTGTTGTGTGACTGTATGCTTATGTGTCACTGTTGTGTGACAGTATGTTTGTGTGTCACTGTTGTGTGACTGTATGTTTGTGTGTCACTGTTGTGTGACTATATGTTTGAGTGTCACTGTTGTATGTTTGACTAAATGTTAATGTGGTGTAATTGCATGTTTGTGTGTTGTGTGACTGCATGTGCCTTCATTATTGTTGTGTGACTGCATAATTGTACATTATTCTTGTGTGACTGCATGCGTGTGTGTTGTGGCGTATTGTGAGGGCTTGCATTCATACCAAATTGTTTTGTTGCACCACAAGAGACCAAACTGCAACTGATTATTTCACACTAACTTGGTATAACTCAAATATATTTTCGCGGTCAGTACGTGTGAGATGTTGTTCATGTTTGCTTGTTTTGTGTACAGTGTGTGTGAATCAGGCTGTTAAATTAGCCAGCTCCAATTGTATTAGGTAATGGTGTTTTCTCAGGAAACACATGCCACATAAACCAATTGCACTGTACTGTGATGCACTCCATCCTAACTCATCACCATGTGCAAAGAACAAGAGGTGACCAACCAGTTCAGCTGAGCTGTGTAGACGTTAATTCAATGATTACTGTCCATTTGCCCAGCGGTCGCTGACCAGATGAAGAATCTTGTGTGGCCAACTCATTTAAGGCCTCTGTTTAGATTCCTGGCCGACAATGTTAGCTCATGCACAAAAAAAGGGTACATAAGTATTTGAGTGTTCACCAAATGAAAGAGGGAAAAGGAAACAAACAACAAAAACAAACAAGTAAACAAACAGCGGATGACATCAGGCTCGGCAGTTACTGGCTGTGACCTAGATTGGCCCACGCGCCATTCCCACTGTGAGCCCATCATGGCAGATGGAAGTCATAATTATCAATACTCCTGTTCTTAGACCACCACACACACACACACACACACACACACACACACACACACACACAAACATCTACACTATACATAAGACACAGTCATATAATACAAATGCACACATCAAACAACACACACACACACACACACACACACACACACACACACACACACACATACATACTGTACATACATACACATACACACACTCATATGCATACACTCATCTATACACACATTCACATGCACCTACTGCTGCACTATGTACATGCATGCACATACCACACACACACACATACACACGCTTATGTGCGCGTACACACGGACGCACACACACACTCACACGTACACATGCACCTACTCCTGCACTATGTACATGCACCACACACACACACACACACACACACACACATACCACAAACACACGCACGTGCTCGCATGCACGCGTACACACAGACGCGAACACACTCTCACGCGTGTCAGCACGCACGCCGACTGAGGCTCCTCAGAAGCACTGTCTGCTCTTTCCTTCTTCATTGATTTTGTTTATTGTTTGTCTCCGGGCGATGGGAGGCCTTTTACGCGCACAGAGGAGCGTTCCAAATTGTGCTATTAAGTGGGTCATCGTTTCCTGTGGTTCTTCTGAAAGACAAAAAGATGCTTTTGTGCATCTTTTTTTCGCTGCGAGGCAACAGTACCCCTCCTGCAGATCTCAAGGTGTGAGTGTGCAAACACATACCGCCATACTGTGCGTGTGTATGTGTGTGTATGTGTGTGTGTGTGTATGTTTGTGGGTTTTGCGTGTGTGTATGTGTGTGTGTGTGTGTGTATTTCATTGATAATATTTCTTTGAATAATCACTTATTTGGGAGCGTGTGTGTGTCTGCAAGTGTGTGTATGTGTGGGTGTGTGTGTGAGTGCATCACAGCACAGCGGCAGGATCTCCGTGATGAGGCAGCGTGCGCATTCAAACGGGGAGAAATTTGGCATGGGCCATGCGCGTCAGTCTGTCGTAACGGATAAAAGCCAAATCCCTCCATCCGCTCTGGCTCAAGGGGGCAGCGCCTTCAGAATGCATGCATGCTCCTCTCCCTGCTCTCCTCCACCCTTCCACTCCTCCACCCCCTCTAGCGCCCACGTCAGGAGCATCAGGGCCACGTCATATGGCCCGCTAGCACTCAAGAGTGCCAAACTCAAAAGTGCAGTGGCCTCCCACTGTAAGTGCAGAGAGAGAGAGAGAGAGAGAGAGAGAGAGAGAGAGAGAGAGAGAGAGAGAGAGACAGTGATGGACAGGGCGAGGTAGTGCCGGCCGGAAGGTGTCCGAGTTGCACCTGCAGAGCCGTCCGACATGTTTGCATACTCTCATACGCCAAGGGATGTGAAATGTGAGCAAACAGCAGAAAAAATGCAGCGGCGGAGTGACTGGCCAGCTGCTGCTGTGGAGGTCTGAAAATAATGGTCTTTTGGATGTCCAGCTGTTTTCGTGCATAACCTAGATGCAGCGTCATCTCAACTGCGTCGTAACTGGCACGCACTTGTACAATACACACACGCACACACACACACACACACACGCGCAAACAAACAGAGACACGCGCACACACACACAGATACACTTAAATATATCTGTGTATACATAATGGTAAATGCTGTATACACAGACAGACAGACAGACAGACAGATAGTGTGTGTGTGTGTGTGTGTGTGCGTGTGTGTGTGTGTGTCAGACAGTGAGTGAGTGAGTCTCTAGGTGTGAACACTAAATCACCTCCATGAGAGAGCAGTGTGGAGCCTGAGTTCCTTCTGTCCCCACTGACTCATCTCTCTCAGTGGGGAATAACTCAGGGCAGAGGGGCGAGCGAGAGAGGGAGAGAGAGGAGGATGAGAGACATAGCGTCTTTATTCCTGAAAGCAAATGAACAATATAAGAGAAAGAAAGTGAGAGTGAGAGAGCAAGAAGACAGGATGCAGAGAAAGTGTTTTTACTACTTTTAACATTAATACTGCAGAGGCCCAGCTGAAAATATACTGTGAGTCCATGTCCACCACCTACGCAAACCCCACAGCTGGACCTACATGGAACCGCTTTCCCATTTATTTTTTGCCACAGGAAATGACATCAGAAGATCACAAGAACGTGAACCAGTTGCAGTTCAGCTGTCTTCATCCCCAGTGAACTGCACACTCCTCGTATGGAAAATCCCCAAGCACCTGCAGCAAAGCAGAGCAGAGGCAAAGAATGGAAAGAAAGAAAGAAAGAGAGAGGGAGAGAGAGAGGGAGAGAGAGTTTTAAGAGAACTTTGGGGGAAGAGCCTGGAGCTCAGAGAACCAGGGCCCAGGTGTGTTGGACTGGGGCAGAAGGGGGTGGTGGTGGTGGTGGTGGGGGGGGGGGGGTCCAGTACCCAGGAGGACCTGCTGACACAGAGCATGCCGATGCGGTCCTGTGCCTGACCGGCTGCCCTCTCCTCCCTCACAGAGCTGGAGGTCTGAAAGTGACCCCCCCTCCACCACCCTCCACCTGCCTATCTGTCCTGCAGTAAGAGTCAGTGGAGTGTCGGCTGGTGTGACGGTGGGTGGTGTGTGTGTGTGTGTGTGTGTGTGTGTGTGTGTGTGTGCTGCCCGGTCTGATTTATGAGTGTGTGAAAAGTCAGCCGCCCGCCGGGGCCCCACAGACTTTCCAAAATAAACAGCTCCAGCGGCCGGGATTACTATCGATCCGTGCGGACTGCTCAGCCGTGGCTGGAAAGTATGCCGCCTTCCAGGGATGGACTGTCTCCCTGTCTCTCTTTCTCTCTCTCTCTCTCTCTCTCTTTCTCTCTCTGTGTTTCTTGTGCTCTCTCCCTCCTTCCCTCCCTCTCTTTCTCTCCCCTCTCTCTCTCCCTCCCTCTCCCTCTTTCTCTCTCACTCTGCCCCCCTCTCTGTAGCTGTGTAACGATACAGTCATCTAACGATTTGATGCGATATAATACACTCGCGATATGGCCTATTCAACAAAATAAGACTGAAATCAAACTAGTATCTTAAACTTATGTATTCCTTCCTAGAGCAAAAATAAGATATCGATATGTTAAAATTGTGCTTTACCAAAATCCCGTCCGAAAAATAAAAGGAGAAATGAGAATAAGTCTAAATGTCAAATCACATGTAAGCAGGCTTCATATTCTGTCTTCTTCAGCTTTTGAAGACCTTAAGTTGCCAAGACACAAAGCTCAAAAGTTTCCACAAGAATGTGTGTATTTTAGGCCTAGAATTATTTATTTTGTCATTTGTAATTTTTTTAAACCGTGAAATGCCACAGTGCATTGTTATACCGTTTGTATCAGCATTTCTAATCACAATACAACATTTTTACACATTTTACACATTTTTACACTTTTGTATCTCTCTGTTATTTTTTTGCATTGTTTTTTTTCTGTTTGATTTTTCCTCTCCTGTCTTTTCCTTTGCTCTCCTTCTCTTATTCTGTTAAATCCTCTCTTTTATTCTATCTCACCATATCTCTTTTACTCCTTCTCTATCTCTTCTCTCCCTTTTTTCCTCTTCCCTCCCTTGTCTCTGTCTCTCTCTTTCTTCCCCTTTACTGCCCTCTCTCCAATCCCTCACTCCCTCTCTCCTTCCTTTCTGTCACTCTATTCGTGCTCTCCGCTCCTCCACTCCTTGTTGTCATTCACCTGTAATGTTGTGCGTCGTCTCGGTGGCTGTTTGTCCCCCTCCAGATCCATGTGCTAGTTTACACCCAGCACTGCCCTCGCTCTCCTCCAAGCGCTCGGCAGCGTCACTCACCACAGCTCAGCTGAAGGCTCGCCAGGGCCGCTTATCAAAAACGTCGACTTGATTGACAACATGATTGATGGATGAGCAGGTTTCGCTTCTTTATACTCGCTGAATCTTGAATAATAGCGCAGCGGCATTTCAAAAGATGTCTTTGAACCTACGCAGGGAGAGAAAGTGAAAGAGAGTGAGAGAGAAATGCAATGTAGTTTCTGAGTGAGGTTTTTTTTTAAATAATTGGCTGAATTGAACTCAAGCATTTGGTTCGAATTGAATTTTGTCAATGTTTCCCTCCATCATTTTCCACCACTCATATTGCACTTGGTAAAAGAACCAGTCTATTATCATGTAGCCAGGCACACAAAAGTAGATCACTGGCATTAAACGGAACGACTTCCATCCCGTGAATATTGGTTCAGCTTCCTTTCCCTCTGTGAATATTTTCAAAAATAAATATTTTCTCTTTCTCTCTCAGGCCACAACAAGGTTCTGAAGGATTTGAAGGTTGTTCTAGTGAACCAGCCCACATTTCCACCAGCTGTCAATGGAAGGATGCGTCATCAACAGAGGGTGTTCCATGCATGGACAGAAGAGAAGAAAGTGGTCCCGTCAAAACAGTCGAAAAAAATACTTCACTCTGGTTCACTCTGCTTCCTCTCTGTTCTGTAGAAAGACACGCCCACTCTGGTTCGCAGGAAAAAAACCAACTAGATTTTGGTTGCAGCTCTGAACAAACTTTTCAGGTTCCGAACCGATTTATATTGGGTCAAAGTGCTCCGAATGATTCAGGAGTGTGAACTAGAATGGAGCTGGTTCTCTGTCAGTGGAAACAGGCTATCAGAGTTGGCAGTAGGGGCCAGATCTCCATATAGCAGAGTAGTGACAAGAGAAAACACTGAGGGCCAGATGTACGTACATTTGCGAACGTAGCGTTGTCAGCGTCATGGACAAACTGCAGATTGCAAACGCTGTCAGTACCAAGTTTCCGTCGTATTTATCAAACTAGTGTAAACTGTGCCTTTCTCTGCCTTTCTCTGCCCATAAACGCAATTTACGAACGTCCACAACTGAATAGCAGAGCCTATACAAGCGCAGTTGAATGAAGTTAACTGATGACAACATTAAAAAGAATTTAGCGATCAGGAAATTATACCATAGCCTACATGATAAGATGTCAACAAGCAGGGAGATAATGAAGATCCGTAGTTTTACTCAAAGTACTTCTGCACGTAGGCTATGGAAAATTGGTCAAATCTAGCAAGTAGGAAAGTTTAAGTGAATGACGTGAAAGTGAAAGTAAGACATTCAAAAGGCCAATGAAAGTTAAGGTTGCTTTTGATAGTACAAATACTTACAAAACTGGTGCTCTAAATAGCGATTCTGTTGTCTTTGAAAGGTTCTCTTATTGACGCATTGAACTGCAATTTGGATTAACACCTGCTTTTACAAGGCGGAAGTATTTAGGCGCAGAATAGACGTTTTTCAGGAGCAGTCTTTGTACATACCGCGGAATATATAATTAGGTGCTCTTTACGCTTCCCCTCCCATCTTTTTACGCTAAACTCCCACTTTCCCCTGGATCCTCCCATGAATGCATATGCATGCCACGAAAAACGTGATTAGCCATGTTCAGCTCACGCGACAGGCAGTTTGCGCTTTTACATCATTGCGGCCTGTTTGTACATACCTCGCAATGATTTTACACGCACGTTGCGAAACAAATACGCCTGAAGTGGGCGCAAACGCGTTAGTACATCTGGCCCTGAGTGGCCGGCTGACACATTAATAGTTGCAACAGCAACAAAAGTAATTGGTAGATTAATATGTTCATCATGCACTGCAGAGGACAGGCATCACATAGTATTACAGTAACATACATTAGATAATTATCCACAATTATCATATGCTTAGTGTATACAATTATATGACATAAGAGGCTTTATAAATATAATGTGCATCATATATTGCTGTCTCACCCTATTTCACACCCCAGTTCTTTGGTTGAAATGTCACTTTGAAAGCAGAGTGATTAACTGGCCCCTTGTCACCTAATTCATGATTTCCTTGGCAACCCCAGATTCCTCCAGCCATCCCTGTTTCCCTGCACTAATTCCAGCCTTTTTGTCCTTGGAAGCCCCTCCATTGATGTTTCTGACAGCCTGATTGGGTCTGATCCTCCAGGCATGTTTATCGTCGTGGAAACCTGCTGACGCTCCAGGGAAAAGAGAGTGGGAGGGAGACAGAGAGAGAGAGAGAGAGAGAGAAAGGGAGAAACACTCCTGGCTTACAGTGGAGGTATACCGGAGGGACCAGACAATGACATTCTTTCAGTGAACATGGCGGGCTCTAGGACCCAGGGAGCGCACACGTCTTCCCTGATCGGGGGGCGGGGTGGGAGATTGGTGGTGGAAAGGGGAGGGGAGAAAGGGGGGGGGGGTGTGTTGGCTGCCTCAGCTCCAGTGTACACAGTCCTAGCTCCACTCAGGAGAGCAGTAGAGAGGGAAGAGAGTGGAGAGAGAGAGGGAGCTAGAGAGAGCACGCACAAGAGAGTGAGTGAGTGAGAGAGAGAGAGAAACAGAGAGGGAGAAAGAGAGAGTGGAGAGTGAGTGAGTGAGTGAGAGAGAGAGAGAGAGAGACTAGAGGAACGCAGCTGCCGTCGTGGTCACTGCAAGAAGACTCGCGCTTGGGCGGAAATGGAGGGGCACAGTCGTGGGAACTGACACACACACACACACACAGTTGTATCGGCGGGAGAGAGAGAACTTCATGTGGAAGGGGCTTGCCTTGAGAGGATAAGGATTAAAAGGTGACTTTCTGCTTCTTGGAGTCTTGCCTTTGGGGAGAGGTGGGAAAGAAGGGAAAGGAGGGAGTGTGTGTGTGTGTGTGTGTGTGTGTGTGTGTGTACGCTTTTTCTGTTTCTCTGTGTGTGTGTGTGTGTGTGTGTATGTGTATGTTTCTGTGTGTGTATGTCTGTGTCTGTGTCTCTGTGTGAGTGTGTGCTGGCAGTCTGAAAAAATGCCAGCCCAAAGGAATGTGGACATGTGTTATCACTAAACTCAAGAGAGCACTTTTCCGCTCCACTCTTTCTGCGTGTGTTTGCCTGTGCTTTTCCTGACTCCATAGATGTGTGTGTGTATGTGTGAGTCTGTCAGAGAGAGAGAAGCTAGAATTGCTTTCTTGTGTTGGGAAAAGAGATTTGTGCTTTTTTTACGAGGGGGGGGGGGGGGGGGGAGTGTGTCAGCTTGTTGTTGTGGTTCTGCAGTTTTGTGTGTACACAGATATGAGAAGTCATCTTGGTTAACTGGTAGCTGGCTGATCCTTGTGGACACCGAGGAGACTCGAGGGTTTTTTTCAGAAGCTTGAGTGTCATAACCTGGCACCTCTAGAGCTAATGTTTTTTTCGTGGTTTTGTTGTTATTTTTTTTGCTTCCTCTTTTTACGGAAAACTCTCCGCTTTTTTGAAAGTACCCAGGAGTTGGACAGACTCTAGTTGGACGGATTCCATGTGTCCTGCTCTGTGATTGGGGGACACTTTAAGAGACACGCTAGCTGTCTGTAGCCGGGGTAGATTAGAGTAAGTAGAGTTGTGGTGTGTGTGTGTTTTTGTGTGTGCGTGCGTGCGTGTGTGTTTACGCATCAGCATGCATGTGTGTGTGTGTTGTGTCTGACGAGCGAGGGAAACTAGTTGAGGGAGGCAGATCTGATGAGACGCACAGCAACAGTGGAGTCAGGGGCTCAGGCTGACTCTCACTCCACTGTAGAGAAACGTGAGGAACCATTTCACTGTCAGACTCTCTCCCTCTCTCTCCCTCTCTTTCCCTCTCTCCCTCTCTCTCCCCCCCCCCCTCTCTCTCCCTCTCCTGTTTCTCATTCTAGATGTACAGTTATAGTTGAATCATATGCTGTCGCTGCTGACATCTCTTCCTCTTGTCATTCTTTCGTTGCCTCCCTGTGTGCTTTCTCTCGCTTTCTCTATCTTTGTATGTGTCAGCACTCGTCACCGTCTCTGTCACAGTGCCTAAGTCTGGTTGATGTATTGACTTTTTTGAAAAGAACAGTGCATAGTGAGAACATAAAC